>NC_137699.1:52498516-52946486 GCF_964034855.1 Anser brachyrhynchus
CTCCTAATGAAGTGATGCCTCTTGCAGAACTGCCTTACAAAACAGCTTCAACCCAACCAGAAAAAGTTAAGTTCACTAATAATCAAGTCACACTTGAATGTAAGGAAATAGGATAATTTCAGAAGTATACTTATTATCACTACTGCCTTCACTGCTACACTTTACTTTATCATATTTAGAATTGTGTTGCCCTTTGTATTGAAAGACAATTTAAGAATTTAAAGGCATTTTTAAATGTAAAAGTATTTTATCTTGCACTGTGATGAACAGCCTGTTTGCCAATATTTGGTCAAATGCTAAGGAAATTGAAGCAAAACCCCAAAGACTGTATGCATTGCACAAGCAGTCTTTCTTTATAGCTCTTCCAGGAGTAATACAAAAAAGAGAGTTAAACAGAACTTTAGAACAGGATTTCAAGTAGGAGAAAATATGTAAAAATTGTAAAATGTATATTTTCAAAACAATCAGTAAATCTATAAAATACAAACAGTAAAAGGCTTTGCCAATTACTTTCCCTGTCAGTATTAAGTATTTTGCCTAAAGCTTTGTTATCATACTATTGTAGTTATCAGATGAAATGACATGGCAAAACTCCCTGCTTACTTTCCAGAGCATTTTCCCCACTTTCTGCAAATTACATTGGAGCATATTCAGTACATATATACTAGTACTACTGAAAAGAACCATTACACCTTTTTACTTTCTAAATAAATATTCCTATGTGAAAGAGAAGCAGGTTGAGAAAGACAAAGAGGGTTGTTTTGTTTTGTTTTAAAGTATGATACAAATAAAGGAGGTAGTTCAGTGATTTCCTTCTGATGTGTTTGTGTAAGGCAAAAATGCCAATGAATACATTCTAAAAAGAGCAGTATAAATTTAGACAGTACATGCAGAACACTTTATCCAAGCCCTGCACATAAAATACAATTACAGAGAGTTAATAAAGGCAAATATAGTGAAATAAAAAAAATCCTACCCACTGACACTATACAAGTGCATCCTTCAAGACCCCCCCCCTCAAACCAGCATGGTTCAATAATATGACACTGTCCTTTCCTTGGTGGCATTCTTCATTGACTAGGCTGATAATGAAAAGGTGTCAGGAAGATGCACTGTTTAGAGTTTTCTTTTTTTTTTTTTTTCTTTTGTGCGGTTTCTTCCCATTTATGACTGTTTTCCTGTCTGTGCTCCGTGCAGAGGGTATGAAATATTTCAGAGCTACATTTTCTTGTGAGATGCAGGGCTGAATTTGACTTTATTATCATCACTAAGAGCATGCAAGTTTAAGTTTATTCAGCTGAAAAGGACACAATGATGTTGCTCTTCCTGATATTGAAAGAGTTATATTGGCTTTTATAGGATTTTAAGTGCAGGCTTCTTCATCTGTCCTTGATTTGATAGCTACTTGATCAGCTGGGATTTTTTTTTGTTTGTTTATTTTGTTTCTTACCTATTCTCTTTTTAGAAAAAAAAATAATCATTCTGATTTATCTAAAAGCACATCAAAACATATTTACTGTTCATACTGAGTGAGAAATTCCTTCAGATATGGGGGGAGAAGCGGGGGGGGGGGGGGGGGGGGGAGGAGTGTTAGAGAAGAGTGACAAATGAAGAAAACTTGAACCAAGCCCGTTTGCCTTCTCCTTTTGTACAGTGCATGTAATGACTGAACTTTTGACTTTAAAGTTTTTTTTCTCTGATGCAGTACTGTGGAAAAAGAAAGAAAGAAAGAAAGAAAGAAACAAACAAACAAACAAAAAATCCCCTTGGTGCAAAGACCAGTCTAAGGCAATACCTGGTAAGTGGAATTTTTTTGGGTTGTTGTTGTTTACTCAAAGCAGATAAAACACCCACCTTAAGCCCGCCCTCTATTCAGTTCAGCAGCACCTCCATACTCCAATAAACCGTTTTCATTCCATCTGGCGTGCGTTTGCTCTGAAGACATTTTCCTGTCAATCTCTCCTGCCACATTAAAAATCTGTCATTACTATTGCATTGCCGCCTGGCTCCTGAGATTTGTCTGACTGCTTTATTGCTCCTCTCTCTTTTTTTTTTTCTTTTTTTTTTTTTTTTTCTGCTACAGCCAAGAAGCAGAAATAAAGGTTTGTTGTTGAAACATGGCCGCAAGGAAAGTAGGAGGCACACATCTGTCAAGGTATTACCTTTCTTCAACCAGGGATTAAGGTGTTTTACTGCTCTCGCTACTGAGCAGTCACACTGAATAAATTTTCTCAGTAGAACATAAAAATGAACTCATACATTTTGAACTGGGTTTCATTCTTTCAAGCCAACCCATATAATTATGCAATGGCATCAGCATTCGGGGGAAAAAGGAAAGTCAGAAAGGTTTGTGTGCTCCCCCCCACACACACACATATACACTGCACCACCCTTCACATTTACATTATTTAAATGCTTATTAGGAGGGCAAGTCAGAGGACATCAGTATTGGAGAAAGAAATGTTTTCTTCTACTCTTCTTTGCTAGAGCCCTTGCAAGGTCAGATAGGATACAAGGCTTTACCCTATGTTTTGTCTCTGTGCTCAAAAAATATGCCTGGCTGTGTATATTCACTGCTAATTCCCAACCAAGTAAGTCAACAAAATTGTGATTCCTGAAACATTTTCTTTCTACAGAAACAGGAAATAACATTATCTCCCATGTATCCTTCTCATTTCCTCAGTGGAAGTTAACTACAGTCTCAATTGCACAAATGGAGACAACTTAAAAATTAAACATAATCAGTGCAAGTGTTTGTTACACCAAGACAGAGTATGCCAGCATGTTCTTCTCCACAGTCCTCGGCTGGACACTCCTGCATCATCATCATCTCAGTTCAGTTATATAAAGTCAGATGGATAAAGCAAAAGGGTTTATTTTACAAAATAAATATTAGGCATGGATAAATGAAGGATTGGGCCAAATAAGTCTGTGAAGAGGGACAATATAAGATGCTTTATGTTTTCTTTCTGAATTAAAAAAATAATAATAATAAATTGCAGCTTCTAAATCTGAGAACACCTAAGAACAGAAGGACTAACTTCAGTGTAGAAACCACCACTCCAAACTTTGGGGAAAAAGTAGTTAAAAAGTACTACATAAAGTCAGAAATCACAGCTCAATCTGAATAAGGGCATCTGCTCCATACCTCCAGGGAACTCTGCAGTGTGTCCCTACCATCGGTTTCACTTGCTTTGTTTTGCCCTAGGGTCTCCATCTCCTACATGCCCACGCTGCATCCTCTCAGGATCCCCTTTGGAGTGAGACAAATACCTCCCACCAGAAATGCTAACTTGTGTCATTGCTGACTGACATATTTATTTAGCAGCGAGGTAACTCAGTTCAACAGAGAAATGTTAGGACCTGCAGTTCTACTGGAAAACTGCTGCTTGAACAAAAGCAAATGAGCTATCCAGCAGGTCAGCAGATAATCTGTCACTCACTTATTCTTCATGGTGTCCCAAGAAGGTCATAAATCACCGGGATATTGTTTCAGTACTGTATTCCCCCATCCTTTGCTTTCTGCTGGATGCTGGCTACTTTCCACCCATTTCAATCCAGGGAAGACAAGAGGAAAAGCAAACATTGTGTAAACTTACAATCCTCTCCCCATTCGTGCCTCCTTCCCAGAGCTAAGTTACATGACTGAATTTACAGCTTTGTTATGCCAGTGCAGCACCCAGGAACATGGTGGGTTGGAGCAGGAGGCAAAGCTCCACCCCAAACTATTTCCAGGTTTTAATTCTTTAGGGAAAGGGACTATCTTCTTATTCTGTGTTAGCATAACACCTCATACAATGGGGAACTTAGGGTTGTCACATTGTGCTTCAGTGCAAATTATAAATAATAATGTGCTTGTGGAAATATGGTTCCTTCAGGTACTCTTTTATGACACCACTCAATGTGCCCCTCTGGCTTAGACCATATTTGCAAGTAGTTGGCCCATAGGAGTAAATATATAGAGTGAAATAATTGGTGTTGAGGAACACATGTTCTTACTGCAGGTCTTTTAGGGGGTACGACTTCAAACTAACAGGTGGAGCACAGATGTGCATTCTGAGCACAACTTCTGCCTTAATTTTACCTGAAAGAAGCCCAATTTGTGGTCCCTGATCCTGCTCTGCAATGCAAGCCACAGTGCTCTCAAAACACTAGTGTAAATGCAGCTGGGGCCTTCTCTGGCAGACCTCGTGTTTGCCAGATCCTGACTGTGACTGATACTCCTTCATGTGCCTTCAGGACAGGGTGCTGTCTGGAGGTACAGAGAAACAGTGCATTAACCTGCTACATCAGGTGAATTCTGCAAAGCATATTTATTTGAGGAGAAAACATTTCCAGATATCAATCAAAAAAGAGAGGTACAGAGAGAAAGGGAAACATATACTTTTTTTTTTTTTTTTTTAAACACAAAAGTACTGTTAATAACTTTGTCTACATACAACCCTCAGAGAACTGGAAGCCTGTTGCACTGTTACACTTGACTGTAAATTCAGATTAATTGCAGAGGTATGTTTTTGTTGTTGCTGTTGTTGTGGTCTTTCAAGTTGAAGTTTCCATTTTTTCCTCCAGAAATAAGTTTGCTGGTGATGGCCCTTTACCTACTGATTCCTCCTCTTCCAGGGTGCATAGTTCAGAGTTAAAAATGCTGTCAGTGGCTGTAGCTTCATTTGCAATGCCTGTTTGAAGTAGGCAACTGCTTTATACTTTTGGGTGTGTTCAAATTACATATCAGGATCTAGATCAAAGCTGGCAAATGGCCTCTTGCCAATATACTTTTATAAAGCTGTTCATGATTGTAGAAGACAACTATAAGGGGCCAAATTTCCAGAAAACATAAAACTAGTGAGGGTCATTTGGGGAACCTCAGAGTTGTTCTTTTTCTTAAACAAATAGCTACAACCACTGTTTTTTATTTAAATGAGAATACAAATGAAAATAGCTGAAAGTAAAGGGATCTCCAGGCCTCACT
Organism: Anser brachyrhynchus; assembly: GCF_964034855.1. Classification (NCBI taxonomy): domain Eukaryota; kingdom Metazoa; phylum Chordata; class Aves; order Anseriformes; family Anatidae; genus Anser; species Anser brachyrhynchus. The sequence goes on from NC_137699.1 coordinate 52,503,486, forward strand.
AATCTCGCCACTGCTTGATTTTAATTACCCAGGAAAAACATAACAATATTTTCCCATGGATGAGGAACCTTCACATCCAATCAAAACACCCTGAAACTTGAGTATGAATATGCATATTTAATATGCATATCTTCTGGTCCACACAGAGGAATCTGGTTAATGTGTAACTGGGTTGAGGATTTGGGCAGTACAGTTTGATCTGATTCTTGGGGTTGTCTGTCTAAACATAGCTGCATCTCTTTCAATCAGGCAGTGGGTTATCAAAGCTTTGCATGGAGTCCCAAGGGAACAAGCCCACCGCAAGTGTTATCTTCATTCTGAGAACTGACTCCAGATACACAGGGTTTTAATGAGTCAACGAATTGCACTGCCCACAACTCATTGACACTTCCTCTCTCAAAAAAAAAGAAAAAAAAAAGAAAAAGCACATTAATTTAAGCTGCCCTCACCTGTGTTTTTGTTTTGTTTTGTTTTTCCCCCTCCATACTCTCATGCCAATTAGCATAGTGCTATTCCCTGGTCTGTGCATTTAGGTCATCCCATCTTCATCTATTTTTGTTATCCCGGATCCATAAAATTAAGTTAGACCCGCCTCAGATGTGTATAATTAATGAACGCCCTTTTTCTCAGTAAAACTAAACATACTCATCTTTTTCCTTCCCAGTATGAATGTGGAATTCACTTAGTCCACTCTCATACTTGTCCTTACCATGCCTCTCCACAGAGTTCTGTCAGCCACCGCCAGCTACCTAAGGACAGAAAACAGCTTTTAGTGAGGGAAGAAGGACAGAGGGAGTCTCTTCAGCCAGTAAACTTGGGGGGAAAGTAGGGGCACAGTCTCCCAGGGAAGAGTCTGCAGTGTCAAAGCTGGGATTCAATTTCTTCACTGAAATTTCTTCACTGATGAAAGTAGCTGCTGCTTAGCCTGTCTTCTTGTATCACCTGCCTCTGTGCAGGATGTCCAACACCTGAACCAGAACAGTATACAGTGAGGAAGTATCATCTCTTCTATCTACATCAGCTGAGCCTTTTAACATCGATACCACTTTATCACACTCAGACAGTACAGATTTATCAAGGGAGTTCCCATTACCATTAGCTCCAGCCAGCGTGGCACCCACTTCCATGTTTGTTCACAGGTCTGTTGAGATGACAGCTACACCCATTGCTTGAATACAGTGGGATGGACAGAAAGGCAGTAGCAAAAGGAAAAACTCACTGATCCACATAAAGATTTGCGAGAGCTATTTTCTATTGTGCACCTCTTATATGAGCATAAGTGCCCTTTGCAGGATCTACGCACTTTTACTCCCCGTCTGTAGAACCTGGGGGGACAGCACATCCTCTGCCTGTGTCCTCTCAGGTGCTGTTGTCACATGTGCCCAGGAGCAGGAGCTGTAGTCCAGGCACAGCTTGTACTTGGGAGAGCCATGTGGAAATGCTCCCAACAATGTCACTGCCCACATTCTTACAGTCTTATTCACATGTTGAAGCATCTTCTCTTGTCACTTCAACTCTTAACTGCCATGGAAGAAGTACCATAAATGATAGGTGCAGAGAGCTACAGACAGCTTACTCCCAGGTCTGCTTGCTCCTACAGAGTGTAAACCTGGTGTATGTCTTATCTTGTGTCTCCTTTTGCTCCTCTACCCCTGTATTGCTTCTAGGCTGGGGATAACATCCAAGAAGGAAGATCTTTCCCCTTGTGAAGAATTTGCAGAGCTGCTAAACAAGGCTCAGTGCTGCACATCAGAAAGCTACTGCAAGCTACTTTGTAAGCAAGGTGGCAGACATCTAACAGCACCTTCCAAGGGAAGCTGCATATGACCTTTTTCCCCCAAAGTCAATCAAAAGTGATACTGACATTTTTCATTGATCAAAAACTATCGGTTTGGGCAATTAACTTTTGAAAGAATTCAAATTCAAATTGTATGATTTTCATCATATCATTTTTTCCCCTCAGTTTCACTCACAACGCCCAGACATGTACTGTCTTCCTGACAAGTCATGTTGGTTTACAAATTAAAACCAAAAAAACGAAAACTGCTCCAAACTTACTGGACACAATAGGTAACCAGGTGGTGTTGGGAAGGCCAGAGGTGTATTCTCTTGTTAAACCTTTTCTGCACTCATCCTATGCCACTGACAATAGCTAGTCCAACCCTCTCCAACAGACCATGCTGCACATAGCTTTCAGGATGTGTTTCTTTCTGCAAGCCACAGAGTACTTTTGAACCCAGAGCAGCATGAGGCTGTTTGAGCCCCTCATGGGATGCTTTCGCTGTCTTCTACAGGTAGGCCCTATCCTCCACTCTGCTCAACCATTTATGGATTACCACACAGGGTCTGCAAAGATAGATTGGTTTCCTCTTCAGAAAACACATGTAAAGTGCAAAAGCCCTGCTGGCCACTCTGGTCTCTGTAACTGTGTGTGGCAATAGCAACAAGTTCTAGTATGAAGGATAAGAGCTCTTAGCCCAGAACACAGTGGTGGAGTGACTGCCCTTGTATCTCAGCTCAGGCTGAAATTAGCCTGGAAACCCTGAGGTCAGCTTACCCAGGGAAATGAGCCCAACGCTGTGACATTTCCCTTTAGAGGGTGACTGTAGCACCTCAAGAGGCACCAGGGCTTGGTGGTTGTTTATCTGTACTCTGTGATGCTGTGTCCTGCAGGGCATATTAAAGTCCATGAAATAATGATGAAGCAGAGGGGTAATTAAGAGCCACAGTGACATTGATCTGCTGAAATTTCAGAGGGAGCTCAGGGCACATGGGGAGACTATCCATCTTACCTCATGCAGGGCCAGCTTGATTGGCCTACTGAGTATTGCAGGTGGCGAGGCTCCTCACCTGTGGCCAGGAGGGCTCCCAGCGCAGCAGCCCTACTGGCTTCACATCTCTGCAAAACAGGAGGATGGGGAGAAAGTGGTCACACCTGCCAGTCTGTCCTTATAGAGCAGCACAGAAATCATTTAAAGGTACAGATCTGCTTTCTCCTTCTTGTTCTTTTATCTGGAAATGGTAAAAATCTGTATTTTTACAGAAATACAGTTTCCACTACTAAGAACTATTAGGTTTTTGGAGTAGTTTGCTGTATGAATTTGGTCATCATTTAGCATTAATTCAGAACTAATTTTCTTGGTTAATCCATTTTGTATTGGTTTACTTTCTTCTTCATTCAAAAACTCCAGGGCATGCTCCACATCCACCTCCAACTCTACATGGCTTCCCATTTCATTTTCTAATCCACTGAAACTAAATGAAAGTTAACTCGGGGTCGATGACTTTCCCTCAAATAACAGGCTCTCCTTCTTCAGTTTTGACTGAGTATTGGGATCATTTCTCAACCTGTAGCTTAAAGATTATGGGTTTCAAGCTACTTCAGAAGTTGCCTTTATGTCAAAGAAGTGAGAAGCATGGAGCTCACTAAATTAACAGTGATGCCATAGCTTTCTATGGTAGTCGGCATCTTCTGTACCTCATTATGTAATCACAGATTTTTACATTCTTTTTATAAATCCCAGCCTATTTTTTATTCTTTGCTTCCTCCCACTTTATTTGCTACTGACGGCTGCTGCTAAAGTTTCCTTACCTCTCTCAGAAAGGAAGTAGGTTAAGAACAACAAGAAGAACCCTATCAGATTAAGGCAAACATGTGGGCCCTACTGAGAAATGATGCATCTTACAATTGTACAAGAAAAACAGCTTACTTTGAAGGCTAAATTGCTAAATATATCCAGAGACTTTTGTGAGCAGAAAGCAGCTGTCTTCTGCTTGTTTTCAGTTGTTAGACTCCTGATGTCCCAAATAACGCACAGTCTCATAAAGGGTTGAAATTGATGCAATCAGGATAATGAAATCACTCTGACAAGGCTGCAGTTTATACTCAGTTTATAATTAGGAGTCTGCTGTCTCAGGTTAAGATATTGTGAAGTTCCACTGAATCGTTAAGCTATTCAGAGCATTGTGCTGCTACTGAAGTAGGAAAATATAATGTCCTAAAAATATCCTCATATAAACACATTAGAAATAGAAGGATGGGAAATCCAGAAAAAAAAAAAAAGTGATAGAGATACCACAGGAAAATGATAAAACTTTGTCCTATTTAGTTTGAGCCTTACAAGGAATTATTATCTTTAAAAATAAAGTGAACCAGAGCTTCAGCTACTATGGGTTTCAACTATGTTAGGGTGATTTTTACAAATCAAAGATTGTGTGGTCTCTATTTTAAAAGAGGTGAGAACATCTCTTTTACAAATCTACTTTTTATTCCTCTAAAGATAAAAGAAAAAATTCCTTGTATTTTCTGATCTGGACAGCAGATTAATAGAGAATTTTGATTTTGGACTGAAACTAATTCTGCTGGCTTCTCTGCACATATAGAATTACCTGTCTTCATGGGCCTGTTTGTACGCATCTAACCAAGCTGTCTTTTTCCATGTCACCATTTTCAACCCAGAGAACATCTAATTTTTCTCAAATCTGTACATATTATTCAACTCTGAATGATTCCCTAACCCCCAGCACAGTTGCCTAGAAGACTATGAATTTCGTACATCTCTCTCCCCTACAGTGAGAAAGTAGTATTCCCATTACTACCTGCTATCAGGTTAAAAAGCTGATGTAACATCACAACTCATCAAAGAAGAAACTTGTTAAAGACTTGACTGAATAATTATCTGTGCTGAAATTACATTGAGCAGACTTTGGGAGTCTCCTAGTCTGAAAAAGCTTGATACCAGAACTAAATCCTGTGCAATGCTATTCTACTTTGAGTGTGTTCATCAAGAGGCAGATTCCAAAATTATGTGTGGGCTTTCATGTTTTTTTTTTTATTTATTTGTTTGTTTGTTTGTTTTTATTTTCATCTGAATTGGAAGTTGAATATCTTGATAGGCTAAATATTCTTACTTTGTGCGTGCAGAGAAATGTAGCATTTTTTGTCTTTCCATCCTTTTTTATTAACTTATGTTTATCATAAGTTACATGAATCAGATGCAGACCTGAGGTACCTAAATATAATTTCAAGTTTTTCCAGTACCACACTCACTCCCATAGGTTAGGATGTGAACACCATTCACATGTTATGTCCAATATTGCCAGCCTTCAAAATTCAAAAGTCCAGAATCAGCTCCCAAAGGAATGTGAGACTGGTGTAGAAATCACAGTATTTTAAAAGCGCATCTTAAATATTAGCTTTAAAAAATCAATTATAATAATAAAAAAGCTCAACCTTCCAGTGTTTTTTTTTCAAACTGTTCTTGGCAAACTGGATGAGAAATGCTCATATTATTAAAATAAAATAGAGGATTATTATTTGTTATTTATTTTTAATCCTACAGGTATTAATAACAATATGAAAGATTGCATGACTCCTGATGGAACCTGGAAAATTAGCTATACTGCCTATTTAGCTATCGTCAGTGGAAAGACTTGCAGCATTGACTTTCTGATATATGTCAATGTTTAGTGCTTCTTAGAGCAGAGTGGCCTGGAATTAGGGACCTGGTTTGTAATTAACAGTCAAGCTCGGTATTTTGGGTGGTTTTAGGTGCTGTGCTGTGTCAATGTTTTTGTATAGAGCTGGCTAAGGTATGCTGAAGGTGCAGATTTCTTTCAGTGCAATTAGCCTTCTGCTTTCTTTTTGCTGAAGCACCCAGCCTCTTCCATTGGCAGTGTACACCGTGTTCACAGCTAGTAAGTGAGGACTTCTCTGAAAATTTTGTTAATCAGTTCACAGAGGGAACAGATTTTTGCATGGCCACTAAAATATACATTTATATGAACATATTAATCTCTCAGTAGCCTAAAAAAGATTTTTCCAAAGTTAGCATAAACATTCAATTCCCATTGGACATGTTATGTTACCTGGAAAATAACTTTTGAAATTAGAGCCTGCTCTGTAAGGTATTATATGTGGTTTCTTGCTGTCCTTAGAAGGAATGAAACCATATACTATGAGGGCCAAATCTGATTGTGCTGCCCACAAAGAAGCAGAAAACTCAGTTATCAGGGGATGAGAGGCAACTACAACCTTAGCTGGAGTGCTACTAGTACACAGAGACATAAATAGCCTCCAAAAGGACTGGTAAAACACTGGCAAAAATCAAGGTTTCACCTTTGCAACACCTCTTTCCCTCAGGAGGATTCCCTCAAAGTACCGGATTTTCTTGCTGAGTCAACCCAAGTGCCTCTGGCAATGGCCTCTGGAGAGAAACACCTCAACATATCCTTTGAATGAAAGCTCCAGCTGCAGAAGTCAGATCTTTCAGATATAATTTTCTGATATACTAACCAGGCTTCATATCAATTCTAGAGTCCCATGATACCTTATGGCTTATATTTTATCTGTCACACTAGTTATAAATCAAGAAACAGCCAACTGTTTATACATTTTTGCTAAATCAAATAAATTATCTAAAAATGTAGTAAAAATATATATTTTGACAGTGATTTTTTAAGAATTTAGAGTAAACACCAGAAATCAGGAGATCTTAGCCCCGCTTTCTCATAGGCTGATGTTAAGACCATGGGTAATCACTGTATTTCTCTTTGATTTAGAAAGTCCCCACATGTAAAATATTTGCAGAGGTTCCAAAGAGATATTAGATTCATGATAATTCTGAGGTATTACAGAAATAATTGTAATTATTGCCAATATTATTTACATACATTATTATTTTTAGGCTTAACTTAACCTTACTGACAATGCACTGAGAAATGCACAGCTTTACATTGTCCCAAAGAGTCTACTGTCTAGCCAGCCTGGAAAGTAGAAAATAGGAAAAACAAGAAAGGAATTATTACACACACAGGGAACTGCATAAAGTTATACAAATGCCATACAATAGCACCAGTAATGTGTGAAAGATCCATGGACTGGGCATCATCAAGTTGAAGTCCCAGTCCAGAGCTTCAGCCTCCATTTCATTAAAAAACAACTTTCCTACAATTTGGGCTCTTAGCCATCACCCTTCTGACAGAAGTGCATAATACCTCATTGGCAAGTGTCATGGGTTTAACAACTTAATTGACTGCAGGGACATCAGGGAGGAAATTGTGCTTACTGTATGGACAAGGCCAAGTTCCCCTGGTGTGCAGTGAGTCTCTACTGCCCAAAGGAATTCTCTGCTCATTCCATACTACCTCTGTGTTACCCTGGCCCACTGTCCTCCCCACAGGGTATTGACAGGAATCTGAGCTTTCCCTCATGAGATCATCAAGCCCAATTCTTAATTGATCTGAGAAACCAGTCTGAACTACTTCTGTCTTCATCCTACAAATCAGTCCCTGTGGTTAAGGGAACCCCCCTCCCCCCCCATCCCCCCACCCCCTGCCCCAGACATGGATGAAGGGCTGAGAAAGAGGTGAACAAACATCTTTGGGGTACTCTGTACTTCACACAGAGCAGTGTTGTGTTTGGTACAATCTCTTAGGTGTGCAAGAAATTATGCCAATGGAAACCAATGTTTATCAATATGCTCTGATCCTGGCTGTGGTGAGGTGCAGAGAGAAAGGAAACAGGAGGACAAAGACACCCAGATGGGAAATGAACCTGGATATTTCTCATGGGAAAAAGTATTTCAGTCATCCAGGCAGAAGCCTAGACCATGGGAAAAAAATAATAAATAAAAAATCAAATTTGTTCTTTCCAGCTGTTATGCCAAAGAAAAAAATAAATTTAAAAAGGACAAATGGATAAAATGAGCATATTTTTTATCACATCTTTTCTCACAAATTACTTACTACATTCAAGTTTCTTATGAGGAACCATTTTTAATATTTAACAGTCATACACTTCCTCAAAAAGTATTTCCTGGTAAACTGAAGCCATTATTATGTAAAACTCCCACACAGTTTGTTTCAAAAATATCTTTAAATACTATTAAAGAACAATCATTATGTAGGTTTATATCTTATGAGTGGGAAGCAGAAATCCTCAATGAATCATATGATTCCTACAACTGTAATGACACCGTGATCAACTACCCTAATATCAAAAAGTTTATGCCCACTGTATATCTGTTTTGCAGACAGTTTCCTGCCTTAAAATCTACATAATAGGTATGTTGTGGCAAGTGTAATATGCTATTTAATTTTCATCCACTGTCAATAGCCAGGCACACATGGTCTATCAGCTTTCCTTTAGCTGCTGCTGCTTGCTGCTCCCTGGCCGATCAAATAAAGTGACTAGAAATTCAAGGATCAACTTCAGAAAAATGTTGACAGATATACAGAACTAGATATTTTAATTATTTTATTGTCATCCACTATGGTTTTGTTTTGGTTAAAAGCAATGAAAGTATTTTCAGTTGGGTAGTGCTTTGCAGAGGGAAGTGACAATAGGACATTTCTGAGGAAAGAGAAAGATTGCCAGTGATATGGAAAAAACACCATGGAGATCAATATTTAATCTATAATTATGGGTGTACAGTATGTACTGTGCATTTTTTATATTTAACTTGGCTTTTACTATTGCTCAGTAGGAGGGGAACAGATACTGAGAGCCTTGGATAGCAACCATAAGAAGCACGTTTAAATACACATATTTTCAGGAGACCTGTGAGTATGAGAAGGAAAGGACTGTAGTCTCTCTAATATTTTTTCATGTTGGAAAGACTGAGAGCTTTACCTGGGAGAACTAATTTCAGATTAAAAAAATGTAAAAATAACTTCCAAAGTTGATGCTGCATAGTATTATGACACATATTAAAAATATATATTTGTGTCACCGTATACTCGACTAAAGAAACAATGAGCAATTCGCTTTTCACAATGGAAATACTGATCATATAAAGAGTTATAAATAAATACAAAGTCAAACTTGTATATGGGAAAGCCCCCATCCTCTTTGTTGGTTTCAGTCAGGAAATGTGCAGGTAGTACAGACTCTAATTCTGCTCAAACAGTGCTAGAAGATACTACAGTATTGCTGGCAGCTCATATTCATCATGAGTTTAACAATGTTTTGAGTGTATGCATATACATATATCTGTGTATGTGCTCGTATATGGGCATTTATATGCCACATCCAGGTTTTTCTGAAGGCCTTTGAAGTTAGCTGGCTAGAAAAGATTAGACACTAGGGGGACAAAAATTATTTTAAGAGTTTAAAAATTATATTATCAGGTATCATCTGCTTGCTAATGAAGCTTCAAAGTTATTTCCAGGGCAGAATTCTGCGGATTGCTCCAGAGAAAGAGTCCAACGGTCTATCTAAAGACCTCATTCCATCATTAATGAGTGCTTAACCCCAGCATATTTGAACTTGGACTACATGACCAGTAGTCAATTTTCACTAACAGTTTTTTTTTGATCCTGAAAATCTGTAGCCGTGTCATCAGCTCCTTCTTAATTATACCGTATTCTTTACATCTGTCCTGCTAAATAACTCTAATTGAAATAGCACCGGCGTGAATTTTCGTAATGTTCCCCCCAAGACATCCCGAAAGTGACTCACACGAGAAAACAGACTGAAGTCACAGCTGGAAGCACGTCAAGGATCATTTCCATTTTTACATGATTAATTTGAATTTAATATCTTAAATCAAAACCTGATTAATTTAAATAAAATTTTGATGGTGCCCTGCTTCTAATATACATTGCAGTAATTAGATTCAGCTTAATGTGATTTTTTTACATAATTAAAAAAAAGGGTAAGTCATGTGTAACAATGCAGAGATGGTACAAATCTGTCCATATATATACATATACATACACAGACACACACATATGAGATTGTGTTGAGACATTGCTCAGGTACAGGAAAAATCACAGCTGGATTGCTGTGTTATAGCTGAGCTTTTGGCCTTTGTAGAATATTCCACTTGTATTTCACTGCAGAGTGAATCAATGCTTTAAAAATATATGTACACAAAAGAAGGAAAGCTGTAATCAGCATCAGTACAAAAGTAAAATTATAGCCAATGGAATAATCTAGGTCTACTTAACAGTTTTAATATTGTTGTTGTATTTGTTTGTTGTTGTTGTTGGTTGTTTTTTAAGAATTAGATATGTATATACTATAAATGAACTTTTTAATTATTATTATTATTATTTCCCCACCCCCACCCCCACCCTCAAACATCTGCAATGTAATATTTACTGCAGCTCTTAGGCTGCTGTTGTTCAAGGCACAACAGTTCTTTATAAAATAAATTGTTACTGCATTTTTATAGTTGCTCTCCCTGCCTGTCTCTGATTTTATAAAGTGCTCCTGTGCACTATACAAGTAATACAGTAAGCAAACAGCAGTTCATATGTGTTAGGATCAGATGAAAGCTGTCTGCACTACATACCTGACCGTTTACTGATGCTGGTTGTGATCAATGACTGTGGCTGAACATGGCCAGTGCTAGGGAGTAAAACTTTGTAAATGGTACTGAAGGTAGCAGTCACAACGTTTCAGATTTTACCAGCTTCTTTGCAGGAGAACAAATTACTAACATAAGCTGAGAAGTGGGTTCATCTGCAGCAGTAGATGGAGCTTCAGTGAAGGCATGCAACAAAATGATGCAGGTAGGCTGAAATCCTAGGAAAGCCACAGATGGAGTAGATTTTTTTTTTTTTAAATTTTTATGGACTTGGGCTTCGTCATTAATGTCTGAAGATTTATGTAAAATTTATATATTTTTAAGGCTAAAACATCCCATTCATTCCTGTAAATTATGAATCTCTTAAGTCAAAAATAAAACAAAGCAAAACAAAATAAAATGCTGTCTTTAAATATGGAAAAGAAAATTAGGTATGGCCTTGTCCTAACTGACCAAATGGAACATCAAATTATGCTTTATTATTTAGGTCTTTCTTCAACAAGAGAGTGAAGCATCATCATGACTTTTCACCATGGAGTAATCCCAGTAATGCCTTGACTTCAGTGGGACTCTTCACCAGTTTTAAAACACTGAGCATGTGCTTAGCTAGTAGTAAATCACTATTAAATAGCAAAGAATGAGGAAGAGTAAAAAAACTTATTTCCTGCCTGGGGCTAACTGCTTGCAGGGAGGTACATGCATGGTTCATTTTTTTGTGAAGGCAAGTAAAAATCATTCAGGTGTATTTGATAGCATCAAGTTTTCCAAAAGCCTGTACATATACTATGTTATAAATATTTGGTACACAATTTTTAATTTTAATATTTCTTTGAAATATTTCTTTCTTTTTGGGGGAGGATGATCTTTGCTGGTAACTCAGACATATCAAATGATCAGAACATCATCCTCATCTTAAAAAAAATGCAGAACAAAGCAAAGAAAAAAAAAAAACTAAACAACAGGGGACAGGTTCAAGTCATAGTGTTCAGCCAGCAAAGTCAGGTAAAATGCTTTCAACAGAAATAAGAAAAGGTCCATATTAGAAACTGAAGAACTGTCCAACAACAAAGAGGAAGTTAAAAAAAAAAAAAATCAGACAGAGAGAAGGCAGGGAAACTGATTTTCAAAGTGATGAATCGGGCTCAGTTGTGGAAAAGATGTTATGCGTGGTGATTTACAGCAACTATGTCTTGTTTTCAGGCTTTTAACGATCTTCTCTCATTATTGAAATCATCAAAATGATCTGCACATCCTTCACAATTTCATTCTCATGCAGCATCAGACCCTTAAAAAGTCACCATCACAGCAAGGTCGTGTGTCATCATGTTTGGTCTCCTGAGGTTTATCAGCAAGCATATTACATGTGGATTACTGGAAATGTGTAGATGCAAATTAAATTTCTTCAGTTTGACCAGTCAGTCCTCCAAGAGTGTTAGTCCTGTGGATTATGTAGACAGAAGCTGGCAAAGTTGAATACTGATTCCACGAATGCTTATTTATTATTCATCACAGACAAATAACAATAATAAAATGCCACTTTTTATCTTACAGCTAAAACTTTTGATGACAATCAACTCTTTTTTTCATTCTAAATTTAGATTTCTCTTCACATCAACTACAATGGGGCCCAAAAATAACAGCATAGTTACTATCTGGGGAGAAGGTACTTTACTGCTTATATTCTTATTTCGAAGTAGAAGTCAAAACAAAATTAATCGGGAAGGGTTATCTATAATGAATCACCATTCATTTCAGAAAAAAAAAAATATCTGCCTGCAGCAGAAGAAAAGTACTTTCAAGCAGTTACGTTAGACTATAGACTCCAAGGAGAAGATTACAGATCTTCCATATTCAGCAACATGAATCAAAACTCTTAGGAACTAGTCTAACTTTTTTTTATTATTATTATTACAAGGCAGCAGGGATTGCTTTTTGTATAGGCTATGATTTAGATGGCTAATTGAAAGTAAGCAGTGGTGAGCTGCTTCCTTGGTAAAATATTACCAAGACAATCTTATCTGAGTTTACAGAGTTATTTTCAATTTGTAAATGCTGTATTCATTTCTACCAGATAAAACACCTTTAAAAATCCTAGACCCAGGCATGACTGGATTGCTGTTGCAATTGCTCTGCACTGTTTCACCCCACACAAATGCTTTCCACCCCACATATATATAAACTTTGTTCCCCTGTGAATAGTTTTACTATTAAATAAAAAATACAATCCATTTTATGGTAAATAAATTTAATGATATACTGAATCCTCATAACTTTGAGTTGATGTCATCCTGCCAGTTACCTGCTCAGCAGAGAATCTCCCTCATTAGAGCCTACACCTTTTAAAATCTCACCTTTGCAAATTTATCTCTTGCTTATAACACAAAGAAAATCTCGGGCTTTGTTTCACCATTATAATAGATGTAAATTAATGTTTTGCCATTGTTTGTTGCTGTAATCATAGAGGCAAGTATATATTCCTAACAGCTATCTTATTTTCAATTTGCAAAGCATACTGTGCTTAATCCCATGAGGCAGCCTGTGGTTCTAGATATGAATTTAAAAGGTAATTAGACCAGTGTGGGGGGTTCTCCCTGAGACAGAAAAAGCAGGCTCTTTCCAGGTCCAGAGGGGTCTTTAAGAGGTCCCAGGCTGGACACAGTTCTCTTCACAAGTTTATTACTTGTTCCTATTGTGTGAAACAGCTTATTTGTTCATGTAAATTTAAATCATGTTGATACTAGTAGAAGATTTTTTTATATATATATATTTTTTGAAAGGTCACAGAATTGTTTTTGTGACTGGCACAAAGCTATTTTTTCCCAATAATTTTTACAGTCAAAGAGATAGTAAAAGAAACATATTGATAAAAGTTTTAATGCATCTCTGGTGGGTGGCAGTAATTTTAAATATCATAAAATCATCATTAAGTCATTTATGTAAATGAAAAGTACTTGGCAACTATTTATATGGCAAGGAAGTGCTGGTTTCTCTGTATCTCTGCTTTCTTTTTCTCTTTCATCTTTTCCCCTTTTGCTGGCTGTAGCATTGTGCATATTGTAAGGTTTTTGTGAAGACTTTCTATAGAGAGAGGATCACATACCTGTGGGAGAGAGTGTGCAGTGAGGAAGTAGTGATGGGGCAAGGTTAAATTAATCTCTCAAGAAAAATGCCCAAAGGTTATTTCTATAATCTGAAAGCAATGTGGTGTATTGGTGAGCTTTAAGCAAATTTGGGAGAGATTTAGATTTATGTGGGTTTGGATTAGACAGCTTGTTACCCCATCCCCAGTCTCATCGTTTGAAATCTGGATCCAGATCTGAGTTTTGAGGCTTCAGCCCAGTTGAAGTTTGCATCATATGAATTTCAGTTTGAGTTAATGGCTGGTTTCAAGCACGACCATAAATCTCTCCTCAAAGGGAAGGGAGGGTAAAGGATCTGAGCACTCACACAGGTTTTACTCCCAAAAATTGCCATCTTGAGCACTTTCTGTGCAGGAAAAAAGAGACAGTTTGAGCTAAACTGGTTCTATTTGCCCAGACGTCTAATAATATTTAAGGGCCAGGTTCTGCCCTCAAGTCTTTTTGGTAGGCAGTTTGAGCACTCAATCTTGGGAAGATTCTGTCCCTAAATATTCTCACTTCTCAACACATTGTTACCCTCCCACATATACATTCAGGCAGAGAAACAGAATGGTGAACCTCCCCCACTGGTTTTAATGCAAGTCTGTTGAGTCACATTCTCCCCCTGTTTTTTGGATTGAGTTAGGGGTATAGGATTTGTTTTGAAGATGATAAAGATGCTAGGAAAGTACAAGGAAAATTTTGTTCCCAGGTCAGTAGACCAAACCTGAACTCCATCCCCACACCTGCGCATAGAGGCTGTCTCTAAAGCCTTAGAGGCAACTAGTCAGTAGGAAACATTAAGCTCAAGGACTTAAATAGATGTCTACAGAGCCAGTTTACTCAGCCTGTTGCTGTCTACCAGGCTGCATCTCCACCTGCAGCCTCCTTGAGGGGAGTCTGGGAGTGCACAGAGCTAGCCAAGGCTGCTATGACGAGCTTCAGTGCACCTACACCTTCGCAGAGTGCATAGGCTACTTATAGACATGGTAGCACAGGATTTATGTCATTCTCTAGCTCCTTACCTAGTTCTTTGTCCACTGCCCCTTTTTGAGAGGAGCTTTTCTGCCACCAGGAAGGAGGGGCCAATACATAACTGTAGGAAGTCTGTCCGAACTTGTGTTTACATACACAACATGAACTCTGAAGGCTTATTCTGAGCTGGAATTCTCTTTAAGCTTTACACCACACACTCCTGACAGGAAAGTAAGATGGCACCACAATTTCTGCTTTCCTACAGAACCTTCCTTGAAGCTTTCATTGAGGATCACTTCCCATAAACACATCCCAATAATGCATTTTAAAGAAATTAGAAACTATGGTACATCAGGGCAGACATTTGTTTTAATTGAATTGAATTATTTATTTACTGAAAGCCTGTATTGTTCATAATGTTTAGGGCGCCAGTCTCTTCTTGTTAGATTTTTAACAATGAAAACAGAATTCATTTTAAGGGAGATATTCCTGACTTTTGCCCAGCAATCAAGAATAGATTTATTTATTTATTTATTTATTTTTTCTACCAAGTAACTAGAAAATGCTGGTGACAAGAATCCTGCATGAAACTAGAGAGGAATATGAGTAGATTCAAGTTGTAAGGTAGCTGAAATATAGGTCGGTGACTTTGCAAGGATTATAAGCAGTCTTACAAGAAATTTAGACCATAATAAAATCTAATTTTCTGATATTTGGTGCCATAGCTGAAGTACAAAATAATATAAAGAAAAGCATAATCCCCAGCCTATGTGTGACCTAAGAACTGTTAAAACTGAGTATTGGTAAACCTGAGGTCTGACTAGTTCACTATGTCAAAACTGGAGAGAGGCAGTATCTCTGGCAACTGCTTCTGAAACCCTAAGGTATCTTACAAATTCACTAAGAGTTAGCTGCCAGGGCTCAGCATGAATTTGCCCTACTCAGAGGGGTCCCCACCAAAGCATATTTTGCTGTTTGCCTCAAAAAATTATCATCTGCCCTTGACTCTCCCTGATATTAAAGAGATTTCAGCATAGATGCACCAAAATTTGCTTGCACACCCCAGACATCAATAGCAGCCCAGTTCCCAAGGTTAAGCTGTTACTTCCTTTTCAGTGATGTTCTCAACTAGACAAGAGCATAAGTACTGACATGAAATAATCCTTAATTTCTGTCTGTGGATTTGCCATTATTCCCCATAGTTGTATCAGAACACCATCATACCAACCACTAACAATGCAAAACTTACATGGATGAGGCTGACTGTTGTCTACACTGTTTGAAACCAAATGGGTGATCTCAAAAACGCAAAAGTAGAAATCAGGCTACTGAGTAGCACTACAGCATTTTGTTCCCCCCCATACACTGTGTTAAGTCTGGCTAAAGAGGCATTCTCAGAAGTTCGGAAATCCCCAAACAATGTAATCAATCCTTCCGTGCCTGTGGTGAGCAATAAAAGTTTATATGAAACCTACAGCACTTCACAGTGAATGGCTGAAAAATAGCACACATTTATCAGAATGCCTGAAAACACACCCCATTCTGGTAGAGCAAAGCAATCAGCGAAGCCATTCTTCACCTAAAAGATTTCCATTCTGTTTTGCTAACACACTATATTCAGTATTGATGTGTCTCTTCGTACAGTAAAGAGCAGACTCTGCAGTACTGGGACAGCTCATTCACATGACAGCGATATCGCAGTCACGCATTGCTCTTGCTTCACAGTGCGAATGGAGTTCCTTTATTAAAGTAGCACCCAACAGTGCTAACAGACTAAAGGCGCTTGTCAGTGTCTCCCCTAGAGGACTATATTTTGTAAGGGGCTTTACATCTGGCTGTTTTGTCATGGGCAACAGGTCCATAAAGGGATGTTAAAAGGATTAAGTGAAGGTATACCCTCTAATAGCCCTAATCCAATCATTGTGGATGGGACTGGATTACAGAAAGCAGCCAGGTTTGTGTGATTTCCCTAGACAATATCCCCTATTTCTGTGACTTGGGACAGCTATTTCTGTGTCTGGGGACATAGAATTTGGCTGGACAGGCTGCTGGTATGGCCTGGCTCATTTGTGCTTCCTTGCATTATTCTATAAAGGAGGTACGAATCATACAAAACTGATTCATATCCATTTCAAAATTCAGAATGGCTTTGAATCTTTGACTGTTTTGATTGGAAACTCACAGAAAGTTTAGCTAAAGACTGCTTCTGTGAATTTCTTTAGGATCTAGCCTTGCTTTTATAGTCCTAAAATCAGCATTACTCAGCTTCCAAAAAGAAAAAGTTCAGAATTAGAATTAGAATTAGAATTAGAGCAAAGGTACCAATAGATTTTGGGATACTGGCATATAAATCTCATATCATTATCCTTTCTCATCATATTTTTCCCTTTCTAGGCAGAAATATCACACACACAAACACACACACAAAGTGCCACGTTTCATGGTATTTTGCTCTTGGGATTCTGCTTAGCATCTACAAGTAAAAAAGGTGATGAAAATGGAAAACAAGTTCTCAGATAGTTAACAGAACACATCAAAAACTTAAAAATCTTCATTCAAGGTAGGCATTAAAAAAGCAAAAACCAAACCAAACCAAACACAGACCAAAGAAAGCAGAAAGAAAACAAACAAAAAGAAAAATACAAATACAAAATAAAACAAAACAAACAACAACAGGAAAGAAACAGCTCAAGTTCTTTATAATAAATCCATGGCCACTTTTGAACTTCACAGTTCTCACTGTCCTGTACACAACTCCCACTCAGTACATCACAGCAACAGTACAGATGGAGTTGTGATCTTCTTTACTCCAAAAGCACAGTCTTGTAGCTAAAGAAGGATATCTGTTAGCAGCTCTGGGTCTATACCATAGAGCTGAGCAGTTCTCAGTATGGTAGTACATCCCAATTAGACATGCAGTCCCATTCTTTGCTCTCCTTTGGTGTACTCTTTCTCCATCAAGAAGGATCTCCACATGCAAAGCACTAAGCCTTTGCTGTTGTTTTTGCATAACATTGATTTAGACGAGTAGAGTTGTTTATTATTGAGCTAAAGAGCAGTGTAGAAGTAGGTAGCTTTGGAGGCTTTTTGTGTTGCATTGGTGTAAATGAAAATAAAAATGTTAAAGTTTCCAAAGGGGCATTTTAAAGACTGTTAATTGATAATGCAGAAAGGAAAGACTTAATACATTGATGGGAAAGAGTGGAGCTGGAAAGCTAGCAAATTGGAAGACACAGCTTTTACCTCTCTTGTAGCCATATTCTACTCGTGGTTTTGGACCTACCCGGAACAACTGCAAAACCTGGAGGAGCTGATCAGTGAAAAGAATGGTCATACCATCCCCAAGGAACAGAGGGGCAAAGTAGGGATGGGTTGATCCATATATCTCCTAGGTAACCACCATGATAGAGTACATGCAACTCCACTGTTTATAGTAGCTGAGCACCTCATAATCTTAATGTGATTAATGAATATCCTTAGGCCATCTGGGTAAGGAAGAGCATCTATTATCTGCATTACAGACATGGGAAATGAAGCTCTAGAAGCCTAAATCTCAAAAGTACTTACAAACCAAATTTGTTTCAAACACTTTTTAAGATTTGGGCCAGAGAGATTAAGGCCATATTAGGCATGGGTATTGCAAGAACAGAAGCTCTGATGAATGGGTTACATGCACCATTTAGGGAAAAAAAAAATAATAATAATTAAAAAAATAAAAAAAAACAGGATGGCTGCAACAAAGCAAGCACTGAAAACAAACTTTTGCAGACCAGACTACCAATGGACTGTTTTCTCAAAAAAAGTCCTCTTCTCCTGCTACCAGAAGAAATTTTGGGTTTTGGTGCAAAACCTTTTGGGATTGCAATTAGAATTCTCATGAAAACCCAAATTAGTAGCTGGTCATTTTGGTGGTTGACATAAATCCCTAAAAACACTATGATGGTAATTTGGACTTTAACCATCTATCACATACTAATATTTCTGCCAAAGAAAAAATAGACAATCCAGAAGGGTGAAAGGAAGGAGAAGTCCATCATTCCCAGCTGTCATTCACTCAGTGTAGGCTCTGTGCTGGTTTTTGATCCATTTCTAGCTTCCTGTTCCACAACCACTAGGAGGTGTACTTAATACATTGGCATGAAGAAGGGGAAACATCAACATCTAGTGAAGAAAGGGTCATGTCCAACATGTGGAGAGGTGCAATTAAAGATAAAGAATACCAGCTAGTGAGTCAGTGGAGCAGCTCGTAGTGAGTAAGCTGCAGTAGTTGTTGCGTAGGTTTAAGCAAATCTGTGGCTATCCTCATTTAAACTGGGTGCCAAAAGCAGTCTCTGGGTGGTGAGGAGCTTAGAGGCAAATCATCAGCCTTCCTCCTCACTTCATAGATACTCACAGGTGATCAGACAAATATGAGGATTAAACTGCATATGTACAGACGGTTTCTATAAAATGAGTATGGGAAGAACAGCATTCCCTAGAGAATATGACTGCAGCCTGACTATTTATGCCTGGTAGGCACATAGCTCCTTAACTTTAACTACACAAGGAGTACAAGCATTAAAAAAAAAATTGACAGGCAGATGTTGCAGAATTTTCTGAGAACTGCAGTAAAAATTCTAGCTACCACAACAGCTCAGTCTCTGCAACCAAACTGCCATGCCCATGCTTCAGAATATAGGTGCGAGTCTTTCTTCTGCATCTTTTTGACGTATGTGCTTAAGTACATAAGCACACAGCCTGGCTTGTTTGGGGGATGGAAGGTAAAATTTGGCTTTCAGTTACTTCTAACACCTCAGAAATCTCAAAGGTGGAGTATGAAACTTGTTCTTAGGAATGATAACTCCCCAATTTATTGTGTTGTTATTTTCTATCTGGTTGACTATATGTCTCATAGGAAAAACAGAACATAGGCAATGAGTGTCCCCAAATTCTTATATTGATAATTGGGCATGGAAATTTATTTTATTTTGGATTTTTTTTTTAATGTTTCTATGCTTTTTTTTTTTTTTTTTTTTTTTTCTGCACTGGGAAAGAAGGAGTAGATTGGTTTACATTTCTTTTTGAGCATACACCAACTGTACTAAGAGTTAAATATGAAAAAGAATGAAAATAAGCACGAAAGACAACATCCGTTCTCATTTCAATTTCCTGGAAGGAAAGTGTGGTTGGGCAGATGGTGCTTTTTTGTTTTACTAAACTGAATGATCAGATGTAAATAATATACACCATATAGACTATAAAGATCGTTGAAGGTGAGGTTTCCATGTGCAGTGAATTGCTGTGTTGCAGAGACTTTTTCTCTCCTTAGTGATATAGATTTTTATTTTTATTTTTATTTTTTAGCTTCTTAGTTTATTTGACTCTTCAGCTTGCTTACTACACCCTCTACCTGCCTAGTCATATTTGTTTTCAACCACTGTATTTCAGACGGTTTTGTTGCATTGTTAATTCTGGTCCCTTCCATGGAGAACCAGGATATTGGGTCTCTGGTTGAACAGGCAGAAGAGAGTGGCTGGTAATTTGGCATCACGTGAGTCTCAATATTTCTGTGTTGCTATGTTTCTTCATGCCCTGGCTTTATTGTGTGTTATGAGAGTCTTTTTAATTTATTGTTGCTCAATGTGATTTTTATATCTTTAGACCTCTACTTTAATTTGCTTTCTAAGCTGGAACATTAAACATTCCTAAGGCAGAGGAGGGTTTGTGTTCTCTGTTAATTAGAAAAGACCCTTAACAAAGGAAAGGAACAACAACAACTACTACTACTACCTATTTTCTAAAATAAGCATGACAAAACTTGGCCCAACAGGGTTGAAATACTGTGTTTCTGACTGAATGAGCAGAAAAAGGCATCGTGCAATGACTCTACAAAGAAATAACACTATAGTTTTGTTCTCAGCTAAAATCAAAATGTATGCTCTTCATTACTCGTCATGTTCTGCGTTAGCTTGCAGGAATTCAGACAGAGGACTTGTTCATGCTTACAGTACAGCTTACATGATCACCTCTACCAGTGGTAGCAAACTAAAAACATTAATGTGGGCCTCTTCATAGGTTATTATCTCTCTGAAACACCGTGGTCCAAGATGACATCATGAATATAATGCCTGTGGCCACCAGGAGTTTTATTTAACACTCCAGATTTTTTTACTAACTAAATGGAAACAGTAAGGGAGGAGGAAAACTGTCTTCTCGCTGAAAGAATAACACCATAACCCTCAGGAGAAATGACTCATACAAAAATACATAAATCAAATATCAAATCAGAATGACCAAATACGAGGAAATTAGAAGATAGCCACTGCTAAAACTCTCTAAATTAGCATACTGATGCTAACCATGTGACTAGATTAAGCTAATGCTTACTTTATGAAGTTCATTAAAAATTAGAAGTAATAATAAGAGACACTAGTGGTTTTTTTGTTGATGTTTGTTTGTTTGTTTTTTGTCTATTGACCTGGGAGATGTGTTGATAGTTGCCAAGATTTCATTCAAATTTTTTACAGTTTTAAATTCATAGCTCCTGGAGTCTTGTGATTTCACAAGAACTTCAGCTCTTGGTATAAAATAAAATGTTTGTAGCAGAAATCACACTTGAAAAATTGCTCAGAATAAACCTATTTCAGGGGCCTGATTCATTTTTAGGGTCCTGATTCATTTTTAGGGTCCTTGATTTTTTCAGTACTGGGAGCAAGAAAAGAAGGATCAAAACACACTAGTGACATTACACCAGTATTATCAAGAATGTGGAAGAAATAACAGAAAATTAAATATCTTCCAGTTAGTCTAAGCTATACTGCAACTGTCAATGAATAAGTGCTTGTAGAAAACATGTCATTGGAGCTATGATTTTAAAGGGGCAAATTTTTAACATTAAATATTAACTGAGAAATAAATCAGACCAAAAATAAAGAGGAAAGACTTAAACTTACAGAACCTCCTGCCTTGTAACTTTTAAAAAGTTTGAAAATCTCAGAATGAGATTTATCTCCTCCAGTTCTTCGTAGACAGCTCGATAATGAATAAATATAGGAACAAATCAAATACATAAAGGCTCCAAAGAGAGGTGTTAGCAGCTGAGAAAGAAACACCAAAACATAGTAGCTTTAGTTGAAACTCTGCCATGCATTTACCAAGTGTTTTTAGTGTACAAAGCAGGCAACTTTGCCTGCACACGTGTTGCTGATGGGTACTGCAAGCAAGAATCAGGGCTGGGGTGCAAATGGTATGGACAGACATTGAAACCAGCAGCTTCCCATAAGCAGGCAGGGCTTCGGTTCGTTGCTCATTCAGTTTCCCACAGTTAAAAGCTGACAAACTTGAAACAGTTTAGTGCCGATAAGGCAAGCGTAGTTAAAAAGGAAGGAAAGGCTTTAAACACCTGGGGCCAAACCTCTATCTGCTGTTGATCTCAAGTGGAATAAAATAACATGCACAAGCTCGAGATTTGACTCCTTGAATCTTATATGTATTCTGAAACCCATAGAAATGGACCATGGGGTATTTTGGGTTTCCTTAGAGACCATCCCCTATAAAAAAACACAGACATGGCTGTCCTTATGGACAAACAGTTCTATGCATGCAATACGTAACTCCATGATAAATAATGCATTAGCACCTCATTCATAGTCATAATTATGGATAGTGCTCTAACCTGAAGAGGAGATACCATTTACAAATAAAACAGACCAGTCCCAGGTAAAATTATAAATAGTTGCCAAACAAAATGGAGGCAATGTTCAGGCCCTGACAAGCAGCTGAGAATAAAACCTGTTGAACTAGTAAGACACCAAATGTCCTGTGGCATCGGAAAGTAAAAAATCTGATATCTGATTTTTCTTTCTCTTGAAAGAAGCACTTCATCATGCAAACCCAATTCTTTGTTTGGTGAGCGGGCCTGGACTGCCACTGTTCATTACTACGGGAGTCGATGTAGAAATCAACAAAGTAATGCCTTTCATCTCTTGTATTATAAGAATTCAAATTCAATTTTTATTTTACAGCACAGCCACACAATACCTCACAGTATGGTTCTTGGTTGCCTCCATCCGTTAACAATATCTTTGAAAAGAGATATAGAACATAAAAATAAAACCCTCTTTTTCCCCCCAGTAGTTTGTTTCATCTTACAAACAATCGCAATTCACCATCTAAAATACACAGTAATAGTAAGTAGAGTCTATTAAACACTGTGCTCTTCCTAAAACATTTTTTTTCTTTGAGCACTAGAATAGTTAGCTGTTCCACAAAACCAGGGGTATACAACTTTTGGGCGACTATTGCCTTTGCCAAAAAACATACTAAGATATGGGGGGCCTTTGTTAACTCCCAATACAGCAGGCTACTGCACTTTTTCTTCTGGCATCCTTAGAACTGTAATACCAAACCACAGGTCCCTTCAGACCTATGGTGTTTTACCATGGGCTTCAGGACCTGATTCTTACAAGAAGACTCTAACTGGCTCTATCTGTCTTCTTAACAATTAATTATTTTTTTTTTTTGTATGTCTGCCAAATGCTTTTCAAGGTTTTCAGTTTGAGGGTTTAAAGATAGGGTATGCATGTGGTTAAATGAAAAAGCTGTACCAAAACAGGTAGATAAACTTTCTACACAGTGAGTTTTAAAATTGCATGGTCATCATACCTCATGCCACTTGTCACTGCTCCTGCATGTACCTCTGACTGAAACTCTTAGCAACTGGTGGTTAGCTCTGTGGTCAAGGGACTGTTTCATCAAGCCCCTTAAAGTATTTCATAAGCCAGGTGGCCCAGTGAATGCTCAGTTTGGTTTAAATGCAACAAAATCCCATCAGCCTCAGCAGTGGTCAGAGCAGCAGAGGAAGCAGAGCAATGCATGAAGAATAGGGATGGAGATATCCAAAGTAATCTGACTAGTTTATGTTAAGAAAGGATTCAACAGACCTGCTGTGTTCCTACTTAATACCAATCAAGCCTGAAAAGGGCCACTTGAGCTCAGGTATTTATCTCAAACTGGTTTGAATTATCCTGACTTCTTGGAGAGTCCAGAACAAAATACCATGAAAAGAGTGTGTTGACATTTCCTACATAAAACAAAATTGAACCCATTCAAGTCAAGTAAATACACAATATAAGTGACATGAGAATTAGATCCTTTGAATTTGACAATAGAAATAGAAATCAGGTCTGTGTGTTCTTAGAGAGTCTTCTGGGAAGTGAAAATTCCATTAATTCCTCTGCATCACCCCCTTCATACAAAAAGGATCAACAATACACAGGCAGGGAATATCAGATATATTATTCTTTCTTTTTATTCCTAATCAGTATAAGCCTTATGCTTCTTTTCCAGACATGACATTAGGTAAAAATCAGCATTTGAGGTCAGGTCTGGATTGTCTTCTTTATTAGACTAATTCTGTTCATATCAAAGCTTATTCAAAAGAAATTGTCTTAAATGATTACCAAGACTTAAATTATTATCACAGAAGTCATAGGAAAGAAGGATGGTGCTTACCAAAACCCCAAGAATGTATTTCATATAGTTTTTCTTTCATTGCCAAGAAGCGAAGTTCAAGTGAACTATACTATTTGCAAACATCCACCTTCTCAGTCTGTCACAAGCAGCTGTAACATACCTACCAGCAGCAATTTCCACTTGGCTCTATCCAGAGGGGAGAAAAGTTCTAGGAGCTTCATTGTTTATAATTCCTTCAACCCCAAGGGTAATTCTGTTCACCAATTACTTGAAATTAGAGTTAGGTAATTCGACACGTCTGTTTGGTACCCAACCACAAACTACCTCGTAAGCAAACCAAAGAGTTGGATAGTTTACTTCCACAGTACTCCGCAGAATTTCATTATTGCAGCCATGACAACAAAGGAAAAATGAGAAGTTATATAGACTCATGAATAGCTGGTGCTTGGGGGTTTTTTTTGGTCACTGTTGCCACCGTTAAGGAATCTTACTAGATCTGAGACAGAGAAAGACGGAAGGCAGTTTTCTTCCTGGGATGAGAGTTCCCAGTCAAACATAGCAAATATAGTAAGAACTGAGAAACAAGAAGCCTCCAAGTGCTATATTTGACAGAAAAAAAAAATAAAAAAATAAAAAATGCTGATCTCTGCAAGTAGAAATTTTCATACTTTGTGTCTTTTATGCATTTACAATGCTGCCTAGAAAAAAAGGCTATACAGAAGTAGAGAGAATTACCAATGTTATCTACAGCAGGTTGTTTTTTTTGTTTTTTTTTTTTTTTTGGATCTTTAAGGCTATTCAATTAAATTACATAACTGAATCCTCAGTTAGATTGTATCTAGACCTGGAAAATTTTTAAAGTCAAGTAAACCTGTTAAACAATATTTTGGTGATGAGTTTGTGTACACACCACTTCCGTATCTCTTTGTGAGTAATGAAGTAGCTGCCAGGTATCATATCATGACTGAACTGCATGACTCACTCTATGGATTCATTTTACAGTCTGGTGAAACCAGTAGCTGGTAACACCTATCCATTGTAAGAACTTTTTTACATGTTATAATTCTAGAAATGAACTTGTTTGTTTATTTATTTATTTAAAGAGTTTAGACTGATGAAATTTAAAAACCTATAAGATGATTAAAAATCCATTTATTTCTACATTATATACCAAATATACTGTATACCAAATATTCTATATAACAAACTGGTCAAATTAGTATCTATGAATTGGGTCTAGTTCTCATTTTCATCAGGATAAATCAGAAGTAATTTCAAAGACACCATTATCCTTAAACAGTATAAAACAAATAAAAAAGAAATACCGAACCACTATATTTTAGTAGTCAGAGGAGTCAATTTTTAATTGTATAATCTCATTCTTGTTAGCAGAGCTTCATATCTGGAAACTTTAGAGCCAAATAAGTAGAAGGTGCTATATTTTTTAACTCTGAATATGATTATCCTATCTACCATATTCTGCATTTCATTTTTACTACAAAAGTTGTTCGTTGTCCATTTCCAAGCTGAAAAAACTATAAAAATCCATTTTGACTTTGCTACAGGAGAGCTAAAAGATTTTTTTGAACTAAGATTAAATTGATATATCTACAGATTCTGTCATTGTAATATGACATTAGGAGCATAGTCAAATACTAGCTTTGACTATAAGTGTCCTACTAAAGTAGTAGTCTACTGCAGAGTGCTTTTTGATATATCAAAGCAATGGTACTATCTTTCAAACTGCATTCATATTCTAACCTCCTATCATCAAGGTAAAGTAATAGCAGGACTAAAGGATGATCTTTTTTACAGTTTCTAGAAGTCATTGGTATAAGGGATTGCCTAGACTTGCATTAGATATTCATGTTTAAATGAACCACATATAGGCTTTCCAATCTACAACCTCCATTAATTAGATTTTATCCTTTTCTCTGTCTTTTATGTTAGGCTTCTTTACCTTCTTTCCTGCTGACATTGCTATAGCTTCACTAATGACAGGATACGTAAATTTTTATTTTTTTTTTCCTTAAGTTGAGATACTCTTACTGGGACTATTCACAAATGTTTCTGTACAATACTGTCGACCAATGACTTCATCATTCAGTGGGTAGGTAAAGTTTTACTCCATTATCTCTCTGGTATGTTACCTACCACATAGAAGGTTCTACTTTAACTAAATGCTTTGCTGTTGCTGTTGTTGCTGTTGTTTTTTCAAAAAGGTTAGTGGATGAAACATCTCTGGACAACTCTTAATATTTATAACTCTGTTATGATTAGGCTATTTGTACAAACAGATAGAAGGAGAGCATACAACCATGAAAAAAAACAAGGACCAACCCTAGTGCTGAAGGGTCAGAGTCAGACATTTCAGTGAAACTCCGAAGGTGAGTGAGGTGTCTAAGACGAGATAAGAGAATTTGGGTTCCTTTCTCTCCTAGGATCATCTTTCCTTACGCCTTCCCTCCACTCCTTTTTTTTTTTTGCTTTGTATTTTTTTTTCCCCTGGAAATAAACAGTTTTCACGCTGGGAATGGTAGAACTAATCCTGATTTTCTCATTTAGTGCCAATCTAGGAAAAAATATAGAACTCCACATTCACAGAGCAACAAGGAAGAACTTCTGAATGTTTATTTATAAGTGAAACAATACATTTGTTTTGATACTGTTAAATTGTTTCACTAAAGTCCAAAACCTTTTCACTGAACAGGTGAAAATATTGAATAAATATATGGTTTTGTAAACACCAACACAGAATAAAATGCAAATTTTGAAAGAATAAATTATAAAGAGAAAAAAATTAATTAAATTTTCTTTGGTTTTAAGTCATTGAAATTTTTTAATTGAATATATTGTTAAAATTGACATTGTCTTGTAAATTATTTTTTAAAAAACAACCATTGTAAAAAAAAATCAACTTTATGTAGAAGAAAATATTGGTTTTATTATTTTTACCATTAGTGAATGAAAGGTATCACTAATGACAGACTTGTTGCTCATGGCAGTTTGACACAATGGATCCTCCCCACAGAACAAGCAGATAACTAGTACTGTATGATACTGCCGTCTTCAAAAGTATTCTTTTATGTCTCTGCTTGCTCTAAAACTGGACCAGAAAATAGTTCAAATTTCAGTTCCCATAATTAAGCAAAGACCTATGTAATTCCTGTTCCTTCTTCTTATAAATGAAGTCTGCAGGGGTAATAGAAATGGTCTGGTAAAAGTGTGCATATGTTGTAAATGTTATATGGCCAACCCAAGAGTAAATGAAACAAAAGGTAGAAAGTGGGTTTATTCTCTAGTACCAACACGGTCAAATACCGTGTTTATTATACAAAATATTTCTTCTGCTCTCATATTGATAGACTTTATCTACAGAAATCATTAATGCTGACTGAAACTGATTTGGTCTGGAAGGCAAGCTCTGGGAGTAAGCAGATTCATTTCTTGATCCGCAATGCCCTGTGTCCAAGGTGACCAAGCAGTGCAACACACAAGAACAGAACCTCAGAAACACTTTTCAGCAAGATAGTGACCACTTCTTTTTAGTGTCAACTGATAGGTGGTATCGATCATTGTTGAATCAGTTTATAGTGCATATGTATCATGGCACAATTACTCTGCTATCTAGCTTCTTCCTCCCTCTCTTAAATACACTGATATATTTTTTTCTGAAATGCTTCCTTCTTGTCACAGTGAATTAAGAGCATCAGATGCACAGGGTTGAGCAGCTTATAATACACACATAGTTACAATACTTCCAGATACAGTATTGAATGTAATAGTACTGGATACTGATATTGGCTCCATTGACACTGTATGTGGACAAAATTCATTGTCACACCAGAAACAGAAAGAAAAAATTGGGAAAAGTGTGAAGAAGGAACCTTCTGGTCAAATTCAAATCACAATAATGTTATCATTACTTGAGAATAACAGTAAATGACTAAATGGAGCTGCTTTTGATTGCTGCTGAGGCAGAAATGACCAGAAAGGGATGCTGGGCAGACCCTGCACTTCTCTGAATGGTGCTACTTCTACAGCTCACGTGCTACAAGTCATGCTGTATGACAGTGAACGCTAAATACCTGACTCACATTGTTCTTACATGTAGCCCTATTTTGCCTGCATAAATAGGGAGGAATTTCCAATTCCGTAGAGATACTACAAGTTTAGTCATGAAGATAATTAAGTCCTTTGGGCTTGAACTACCCAAACATTTCATACTTGAAAGAAATTCAGATATGACTCTGAATGTCTGGACTACTGCCATCTAAACAGTTTGGATTCATTTGAGGTTTAAGATTAGCTCCAAATTCCTCTTCACATCAGTTCATCATTCAGATATTTACTATTCTTATTATTGGTATTATAGAATGGTTAGAAATTCTGAGATACTGTACTGACTACCTCTACCTATATTTAAAAGCAAGTGTCAGTCTTTCAAAAACTTCAAATCTATTCAGCAAAGATAGAAAAAATAAACAGAGAACAGAGAGAGAGAAAAAAAAAATTATTAACACCCTTTTCCAAAGGATAGTAGGAACACAAAGAAAGTCCAGTCAGTTGTCCAACAACAACAACAACAACAAAACAACAACAACAACAACAACAACACAGATTAATGGTATAGCTGGGGAAGGACTCTCAGACTACTATCTCTCAAAGCAATAGGAGGCTTCATCACTAGATCACCTTATTTTAAATATCGTGTAGCAACAATTGTTGCTAATTGTTATTGCTCACTGCAGTCAAATGGAATTATTTTTAGTCTTTCCAGAACTTCAAGAACTCCAATCCAAACAAATATATTTTCCCTAAAAGTTGATGGAAACTTATATTGCAAGGAATTTATAAAAATGTAGGCACCTCCTGGCATTGCTGTGGGGTCAGACAAAAGTGACCTTGTTACAGAAATAGGGACACTTGCTTGAAATCAAGGTGTCTTAGTTGTCTAGAGATCTTTGAAGCTAAAGAGAAAGGCAGATAAAGAGTGACGTTTATCTTCAGGATCGGGGAACTTCTGGAAGGCATCTGTCTGAGCCACATACTTAAATTTGTAATTTTACTTGTATTTCAAAGTACAATTACTGGGTCTCAGTCTTAGAACGGTTTGTTTAATTTGTGTTTTGATTTTTAGATGCTAAAGATCAACCATTTATATTTATACAAAAAATTTACCTTGAAAGTAACACTGCCTTGCTTAAAAATGCTTTTGTGCTGTTGTTTCATTGCTAAGAATTCTTGAAATCAAATGAAGAAAGTAGAATGGTTACAAAGGCAAAAAGATTTATAAGTCTCACTTTCTTTCCTGAGGTATGTTTTTTGGTGTGTGGGGGGGGGGGGGGGGGGGGGTTGTTCAACAAGACTTGTAGTAAATATTTTCGAATTAATTTTAGTTAACAGATCTGATGTGTTACCAAGAAATATGGAAGTTCACCTCCCAAATCTGTACTAGTTTGTTGTTGATATTGAAGTTGTCAAAATAAATAAATAAAATAAAATTCTGCTGACACTGGAAATAATTATGATGAGTAGAAAGACACTGTCTTTGCAAGGGAAATTTTAGACTAAATTTAATCTGTATTTAAAAAGCTGAAGTAAAACTAAAGAAAACTAAATGGGTAGTCTGCTCTGAACCGAACTTATTTTGAAATTTTTTTGTTGCTAATGCAGTTCCAGTGAAATAGGGTAGAGAGATCTACTTTTGTCAAGGAATTTCAGCAGTCAGGAGACAATTTAAAACCTTAAATGAAGCAAAACAGAACATGATAACCATAGAAGAGGGAAAGAGAAGGATGAGAACAAAGATTAACTTTGCCAAAATTTCTGTTAACTACTCTAATGGTAGCTGTCATGTGACAGGACTCATTCCTGATGCCAGGCACTGGATATGCCCATCCTGCATTGAAAGATACTTCTTATTAAAGCAGTATAAGGGATGGGGAGTTAAAATTTATAGTTTTATGTTTATATGCATATAAGTACTGGAAATAAACGTTTTTGTAGCTCAATATATCAGAGTACTATTTGTTTATTGATCTGTACCATCTGTAATTGAAAGTTATTGTAGTATTTTATATACTGACATCAACACATGGTACTGTCTGGTTAATTTTATATTATACAATGACAGTAAATGTGTGTATATTGGTATATATACACACTTGTTAAAAGTATTATGCCTACTTTACTTCAACAAAAGGACCACACGTTTTTGGATGAATATAATTTAGATTAATCATAAGCCATTTACATAACATAATAAAAAAAAAACAAAAAAAAACAAAAAAAAAACAAGGTGAAACCTGATTCAGATTTTATTGCTAATATAAAGTTAACTCTAAGCTGACTGAAGGCTGGATACCTTTCAAACCTACCTTTCTCATGTGGAGAACAGTAAAATAATTCAAGTGTAGCTTTCTGATACACCTTCTTCAGGTCTCTGCAAAAGTCATTATAATGGAATATGGATAAATCAATTTTCAGCTTCCATTTTTATTCATAGGATACATTTTTATGTCAAATCAGTACAAATCCATATTTTTGCTGTTGATAAATGTAAATCAAGAATGATTGAGAGGTAAAATATTGTCCACTTACATTTAAGATGAACAAATGAATGTCTTTCAAGGTTTTACATAGAAAAGACCTATGAAGACACATGTAATTCAATTTTGTCTGGAAAAAAAAAAAAAAATGAACTCAAAATTATGAAAACCCTAGAAACAGGTGAGAGTGTGTCTCCATTAGTATTGTTACTTACATGACTTGTTTATGCTCCTAGTCCAAACTTTAGCACCTTGTTTTTGACAGATATTTTTATAATAATTTCCTACATCTTTAGTTTCTCTTTCAGTGGTGTTTACCCAATGCACTACAAAATGAAGATATGAGACCAAATTGCAAAGACCTCAGAAAGTACTGTCCAGTTGGTTACAGACTGAAAAGATTCTTTTTCCTTACAAGTTTAAATATCCCTGTGTGAGTCCTATGCCTACAAGCTTACTCCTGCTGTTTTTCAACTAATCATTTGCAAAATTGAAAAAAAAAAAAAAAAAAAAAAAAAAAACAAGACAGAAAAAAAGACTTCTGGTAGGTGAGCCACAGCAGGGCAATTAAGATGATACGGCAGAGGTAGACATCTGCTCCTAGACAGATACAGTTCCACTGATGCTATCTATAGTTACAATCCTTCCGAGAGATAAACAACATGCGAGACCAACGTGCAGAAGGAAATGCCACACTGAGAAAGTGGTGATGGGAGACCAAGCTTGCGGCCCCTGTGGTCTGAGAAAGAGAGAGACAGCAAGAAAAAAAAAGGGAGGGGTGGCATGTGGGGCCTGTACCCTGCACACACAGGTGACAGAAGTAGTAGGACGGACGCACATCAAGATGCAAAGCTGGAAGATGTGTGAGAACTGACACTGGAGGGGAGCAGCATTACAGCAAAGATGAAAGGCACAACCTGACCAAGAAAGAGATAGATGGAAACCCCCTCTCTAAGCTCTATGCATAAAGTTACAGTTAACCTATGCTGAAATTTTAAAAATAAAAATAAAAAAATATTTAGGGGATGATTTATTCTCTAAGATTCGAAGGCTTGGAGATCTTCTCAGAATTTCAAAGTCACATTTAGGTTTCTCACTAACAAACTTAAATGAACTATAGTCCCCAGGGTAGATGATTACTTGTTACTATTTCATATTACGGTCAGTGTGATGCTCAGGCATGGCAGAAGTAGTATTCCCCCTTCCCCTCGATGCCAGGTGCAGAACAGACTGAAAGGAGGATATAACATTTATTCCAAATAATTTTCAAGCCAAGGATTGACATGTTTAATTTAGGCAGGACTTGAAGCAACAGGATGCTGTCAGAGTCAGCTCCCTGACCCCATCATGTATGAGTTTTGTAAAGGTAAGGCATATTGCCTCCGACCATCACTGGAAATGCAGTGGCTCATCATGGCATCTGCCCCTCAGTTTTTTTGCGAGGAGAGTATGTTTGCTCTATCTTTGCACTCCGCTGATGTCAGAGGTCCAGAGTCTTAACAAAACTAAGGGAGCATCCTCCAGGTTTCTTTCACGCCAATGAAAGTTAGGCATTCATTTGACAAATAAATAAATAAATAAATAAACCCTCTCTGGATTTAAGAAAAGTCACAGCAAGAATTCAAGGTCAAATGGTTTGCAGAGAGCATAGGCCACACATGGTCAGCAGGCATGCCCTTCTGAGGGGAGGCCCTGGGTTTTTTGTGATGTGCTCTCTTCCTCTTCTGGGCTGAACGTGGGGCTTGATTTACATCAGCAAAAGCTGAAGAACTGAAACCCTGAAGTGTCATCCTATCTTGCGTTGGAATCTCAAACCAATAAGTATTAGTAGTCATAATGTATCTTATAACAATTCTTCAGCCCAGTTACCCTGAAGTCTTATTTTGCAAAAAATAAAATGTTTCTTTTCTCTTCTTATGGGAAGAAAACAGCAATATCAAACTAAAGACCTTAATGTAAAATGAAAAATGGAATAGAATCTCAAGTCCTCATGTAATCTTGTGCTTTGGAGATTTATTATTATTATTATTATTAATATTATTATTAAAATCTCTGCTATCTGAAAAGTGCTTGCTCAGCAAAATCTGTCTGAAATTTTTTATTTAGGTAGAGATGGTACTTCATGTTTTTAAAAAACAATTCACTTGAGGCCAGATTCTGTTATCTTGATTCAGTTTATACCCCAAAGATGGTCACATTTAAATACTTCTTCTGTCCACAAAATGCTCATAAACAGATATAAACAGACTGCATTTATGTCCAGTGTATTCATTATGGATGATTCTATAATTCTATGATTCTAAGGCTTTTTGTTGGTTCAACTTCACTCTTGTCTTCCTTATTCTACTGAGTAATCATGAGTGATGTAGATGTTGGTTGTTAGCTTGTATGTCCTTTTCATTCTGCTTCTTTTTAATTTCACATTCATGCATGTAAGCCTCAACATTTCTTTCTGAGACATGAAAATTTGAAAAACTCTATCCTGTGAGTGCTTGCAGCAAGTAAGAAAAGCATAAAGTGTAAAATTCTAGTGTACATGACCTCAAAAACTTAGTTTTTGAATGAGTGTGAAATGAGGCCATCACTTTATTAAAATTCACCTAGATCTACATTAAAATATCAAAATATGAGCAGTAACAGCAAAGAACAAAATCCTCTTACTAATGTGTGTGTTATTAATGAATCATTTTTCTTTCACAGTACATTTCTTTCTACATATCCAGTAAATATTTCAAATATCTGGATGCTGTCAAAAAAAGGTATAATCATTTAAATTGGTCAAGAAAAGCTGTAATTTTGAAGAATTCCCATTTTGGAATATCTGCAATGACCACCTATTGACATAGAATGTCACTTCCTGATACAAGATCCCTAACGGTCATCAGTAATTTTTGGACATTACAAGTGCTAATGTAGCTTTATTATTCCCAGCTAGTAACTCCTGGGGAATTTGACAGCTATGAAAGACATTCCATGTGATTAATCCTGAAATATATGCTTGATTGATAGCCGTATTGTTTTTATTATGCTGTGGTCCTTCTTTGTTTTGCTGTTGTTTTTTAAAGTTCAGACTGAAATAGCTGGGTTTTGTGAAGTTGAAACTTTAGTATAGCATAGAAGCTCCCTCTCTTCATCTCTTTTTGTGTTTCATAATGCAGAAATATATCTGGCATAAAACTTCACATGAAGAACTCAAGAAAAACTTTTAAAAATGTATTTTAGTATATTTTGCATTATTTGATTCTAACCCACTGTGCTACTTTCAGGCGGCAAATAGTCATTATGGCTGTGCTTTGCTTTTTCACTGGAGTCTATCACTTGAAAGAGTTCCCCTCCCCCATCTCAGCTCTGCTTTGCAAGCTTTTTTATCTTTTCTACCTTGCTAGAGGCATTATTAGGGCAGTTCACCTTTGACCAAATGGGCAGACGAACATCCATCCTCTGGAGCCAGTACTAGTGCTGTTTGGTAGATCAGCTCTCAAATGGTACTGAACTGTGACCTCTTCTTCTGTTCAAAGACTAAATACATAAACTTGAGTTTCCATTGGTGCCAAGCCTGGGAACCTGAGTTGCTCCCTAATCCCAGGTCTTGCAGCCAGCAGCACAATGGGCAGCTCACCATGCCAGCAGGCCAGCCTGAAAGAATGCCTTTATTCTCTCTTCCTCAACAAATTGCTTATTGTTTGGCCCACAGGCTGCTAGACCTTGTGAACTGTCCAAAACTTT
This sequence comes from Anser brachyrhynchus, assembly GCF_964034855.1. Lineage (NCBI taxonomy): Eukaryota > Metazoa > Chordata > Aves > Anseriformes > Anatidae > Anser > Anser brachyrhynchus. Next base: position 52,537,623 of record NC_137699.1, read on the forward strand.
ATTGCTTTTCTGTTAAACTTTCTTCTCCCTTTGATTCTGTTTATAAATGAAATGAATTTCTATTTTCATTTCTTAGCAATATCATTTTTAAAGATAACTGTTACACTGTTACTTTTAATCTTTTTTCAGAGTATACATCCCTTTTGGAAGCCTGCAGGAACCACAGAAATAATACAAGCTCTGCAGGTTTAGGCTCCTTAGAAAGAAGGGTCTGGGAAAATGTTAAATGTTTTAATGCAGTGCTGAATATTACTTAGAGTAAAATGAGGGCAAATGCTTCAGAGTATTATGGTGTTTCCAAAGATGCATCCTGTTTCTCTGCTTCTGGCCTCATCTGGACTGTGGCTATACTGTGCGTGTTATATAAATAGCAAGTGTAGGTCAGAATGCTTATCTTGGGACCCTGAAATATGGTTGTTTAGGGGCAGCTGTATTTATTGAAAGTTATGCAGACTGCCTAGTCTATCTGTTGTTTGCCTCTTGAAATATTTCTGGAAGCCCCTTTTGTCTTCAACAGAAGCTTCTGGGAACATAGTTACAGAACAAGCATAGTGGAAATCAGAGCTAGGAAAACATCTGCAGTGTAATGCTGATATTGCAAGATTCAGCCAGATTTACCCTGGGAGGAAAAAAAAAAAAGAAAAAAAGGCTCCACAGATGTGACTCTACCACATGAAAAGAGAACTGTGCTCCACAAATATGGCCAAAATCAACACAAGACCCAGGGCACCCCTATTCTTTTCCCTCATATCTGCAGCCTTGTGCTGAGACACATTCGCCTCTTTCAGCAGGGAGCCTTGTCCCTTATTGGAGATAGTGAACTAGAACTGAAATGTCCTTGTGAATAGTAAGACTGGTTCTGATTACCTGGAGTTAAGATCAATTAACCTTGACCTAGTTAAGATCAATTTAAATTCTCACACAATTCTCCCATCATTTTTTGTACATACTGTTTAGGAAAGATGACAAAAGTACACAGTATTCTGGAACCAAAGATGATCTAAGAATCACACAAATTTCTTGAAAGTGTATGCATGTGTGTTTATATATATATTTATATATAATTTAATACCCTTTCAAGTATGAGAATGGCAGCACAAGAGTGGAAGAATTGCAAAACTAAAATGTCTACATTAAGCTGATGCATGGTACATACCAGATGATATATATACTGCCTTATTGTTCAGTTGCGGCTCAGGAAGTTAAATGCATAATTTAAGACATATGCATAGTCTAAGGGTCAAATGCTGTCAGTTACACAAGTGTAAATCATGAAGAACTGCACCAAAGTGACTGGAGTTGCAGTACCCTGGATTTACACAAGTGTTACTGAAAGCAGAATATGAGTCAATATGTGTCATCAATACAACTGAGTTACTGGTACTGATGGAAATTTATTATATGCATGAACCTAAATTCTTCACATTCTTAATTTATTATAATATTGCACTTTATGCTTCTATTTTTGTTGCTGTTATTAGAGGAATTAGTGGCTCAAACACTGATTCTTTAAGTGAAACATCCACCAAATTTTCCCAACCTCAGTTCATAATGTCATGACAAACATTTAATAGCTGCAGAAGCTTACTTTCCTTACCTACATTTCAGGTCAAAGTCTTAATTTACATAAATGCATAATTGTGATGCTCAGGCAGCATGTTTCTCAGCTGAACTTCACACTGCACATGCAAATGCATCCTTGATGTTCACCTGGTTCCATTAATGATTGTACAGGCTGCAGTGAAGGGTTGGGAAGGAAGTTTCCTAGGTGTGTAGGAAAGCAGGATTTGGATGCAGCAGGAAGGGTTGTGAACCTGGCAGAAGGGAAAGAGTATGGAGACTTGGCAACTGAAAGAAGAATCAACTGTTTTAAAAGACCATGGGACAACTTTCTTAACTGATGGCTCTTGAGTTCATTATTGAGAGTTTCAGTGCAAATAAAATAGCTTTGCATGGGACACCGATTGCAAAATAAAACTCAATGGCACAAATCAAAGAGGTATAAAAACTGATAATATACTGGGGAACTAGCAGAGTACCTGTCAGATATCCTTGGCCTCCAATGACCTTGTTTTGCATAGAGGAAGAATATATGATTTTCTGGGTTGAGAGGCAGTTTTTAATTCTGAAAGGAGGTTATGAGTTAAATATATGATAGCAGTCTATTCAATAATATAAGTCAAGTCCTTTACTTGTGGAACCAGAATCTAGTATTCTAACACATAAAATAATACCATTATTTCTTAACATTCTTTTAAATTGAATGTTCTTTTAAATTGAATGTATTATTTTAAAATCACGTTTTTATGATATTCTTGAATACCTAGAAAGATTTAAAAAGCTCGAAAGCATATCTCTCAATATTCACATAATCAAAAATGGCTGACTGAATTTGGGACACACAAAAAAAAAAAAGAAAAAAGAAAAAAAAAGAAAAGATGGATATTTAAGATTACAATGATCAGCTGGGGAAGCTTATTGTTTCAAAAGAAATACTGAAAAAATGTGTCTGAACTCAGAAGGGCTGAATGGATCTCAACATCATAGAGTTAGATTATAATTTATAATTATAAATTTAATTAAAACAGTATCTTGAATTGTGATTGATTTCAAAGGATTAAGGCAAATCTAAATATTGTATACCTGGTACATTTATTTAGAAATAAGTCAATAAAGATCAAGGATTTTATTTTATTTTATTTTATTTTATTTTATTTTATTTTATTTTATTTTATTTTATTTTATTTTTATTTTATTTTTTTAATAAAGACTCATTTGTGTATGTATGCTCAACATATACACATACCCTTATCCAGTTAGAATACTGTGGAGGTATAGATTTGTCAGGATTGTTTGATCCCAAAAGGATTCATATAAGAAAAACTTCTCTTTCAGAGAAATGATCTCTCTAGAGACTGATAGTGATGATACAATAGGCTGGAGTTGCTATTATTAAAAAAAAAATTACTACTTTTTCTGACTATGTTTCTTTTTTTCCCAGTGGGATTCTGATTCCAGACATTCTACCAGCCTGACATCCACTGGGAAAATGATGGCACCATAAATTATTTAAAGGTTTGAAAACCACAAGAACTACTGTATATAACCAGATTGGATTGACTTTTTAACTCTTTTGATTAATAATACATAAAGCCTTAGATATGTGAAGTGGTCGAGTGCTAACCTGTTAACAAAAGGAGTAGAAGGGATGAATCCTAACGTTTCTCATAAGTTACTCTACTTAACACATTGGCCAAAAAAAACAAACAAATGGAATGCTCTGCTTTAGTCTTATACCTTCAATGCACAATCAATATTTGATGACTACCTAATGTCTCTACATATCTGGCCATAGATGATATTTTGATCATCTGGCTTCCCAATTTCAATCTTTTTTTTTTTTGTCTTTTTTTTTTGTCCTTTTTTTTTTTTTCCTGCATTCATGAAAACACACAACTAGAAAGTAGACAAAGTGTTTCAATATTCTGGTTCATTTTTTAACTTTAATTTTAACAGCACTGACTACTCAGATATGGCAATTGATATTTCAGTCTTCAGAAACAACAAATGAGAACTAGAATTTGATCAGTTTAAGACATTTTGTACTCAGTGGTAGGATGGGAGTAGATATGTATGCTGCTTCAGATAGATTTCATGTTCTACCCTTCTGCTGCTGGCTCTGTTTTAATTATCCACTGGTTTCATAAGTTTTGTTTTCTTATAAGCTGCTTTGAGTGGAGCTCTGAGAGCCTTTGTTATTTCTTTCCTGTTCAAGTATCAAAGATGCTCAGGACATCCTGCATTTCTGAGCAACAAGAAAAATGACTGGAGATATCAGTGTGCCTCTGGGTTGCCTGACCCATGCTTCAGGCAACAGGCTATCCAGGGTGACTTCAGTATGATATATTACTTTACAACAGAAAACACTGAACCACTGTGTTTTTGTTTGATCTATTGTTTGTTTTTGTTTGTTTCTTTGTTTGTTTGTTTTGTTTGTTTGTTTTTGTTTGGTTGGTTTGGTTTGGTTTGGTTTGATTTGCTGTGCAGGTACTATCTCTGGATTTATTTTTTTTTTGTATTATCCCAAATGAAGTTTAACTACTTTAGATGTAGTGACAGTATGAAAACCATCTTTGTCTCTTTAGTCATTCCTGTGCATTTATCTTTTGTGATTCCCCATAGAATTCAACTCTCAACTTCTTTCTGCACAGTCACCAGCTACCCTCTCAACCTGCTTAATGTACAAACACAGAATGACTAATTCTTTTTGCCTCTTAATATGCCCATGGAGCTGTCCTTTCTTGCTTCCCCTAATGACAAATATGCCTTGCTGCCCATGGCCCTCTCGTACTTTTAAATCTTCTGCCCTTGCAGACTGACCTTCATTCATTCCATGTCCAGCACCAATGATGCCTCCTCAAATATTCTAAAAATCCTAAGATCCATGTGAGGTTAATCTATGTATAAAGGAATGAACATTCCAATTCAAAAGCCTACCCTTCAATTTTTGTCAGTCTGATTTCCTCATTTTGTTCTGTTATTTTGATGTAAACTTGTATTGATGCCATTAGTGGAATTCAAATGAATTTACAATATGAGCAAAATGGTATTCTCGTCCTGGCTCTGAGAAATAAATGGGGTTCAATTTCTTACTAAAAAACAAACTTCAGAAAATTGTGTCAGCCCACAAATTGCACCTGAACTGGGTCTCACTTGTGACACCAATAATAAATGTAAATTATTTATCAACATTTATTAAATGTTAATGAGTGCCATCATCTGACTTCTGTACACACAATTAATATGTGAAATCTGTTGTCAGATTCTGTTCCCTTTTCTGATGTTAAGTATTACCCAATTTCTTTATAGTTTCCCCCAAAATAAAGTATATTCACATTCTATAGAAATAATAATCATATCCTCTATAGTAAATTTATACATGCACCTTTTATCCTTATATGCCTGTCAATAACAGTGTAGCCACATTAATTTGTTAGCTGCTATGGTTAAAAACAGCACTAGAACAATTTATTCCCATTCTAAAACAAAATTCTAGCCACAGTGTTATTTTTACAAATTTTCTTACTGCATTTTAAGGTCTAACCAGGGGACTGAGACCAGCATCTGGCTTTACCAGAATAGCAAGTGTCTTTCCCATAGTATCTTTCAACTGTCATTAAAAAAAAAAAAAAAATCAGCATTTGTTTTCTTTTCCATCTGGGATTATGTGATAAAATGATCTCCTGCATCTAATCAATTATTTTTCTTCTATATCTTTTGCATTTTCCTGCAGAACCATTTGCAAGTATAACAGAAAGATCCTTTAGAGATAATCTGGTGATTATTTCAAATTCAACCTCGGACGCTGCAGGCATTAAAAGATGAAAATTACCTAAAGTCCACTGTTGTACAACAAATCTCTACCTCTGGACTCCTGTCCTGAGGTGAAAATACAAACCAGAGAGATATTTAGAATCATTTTGACAGTTCATAAAATTAAGCAGGGATTAGGGATTCTGTCAAAAATAAATAAATAAAAAGCATAATGCCACAGGGCTGACACAATGTTAATCACATCTCCTTGCAACAGGTACTACTGCAACCCACTTCTGGGTGGGGGGGAGGGGAAGAAGAAGAGTCATATAGTTAATCCTGGCACGTATTTAGTATTTAGCACTGGTGATTACAATTCTAAAAATCTGAGTGCAGAAGTTCAACATGTTAATACATATACATATGCATACAAACACATGCATAATTAATATACAAACTACCCATTCAGTTTATGTCTATGCATTTATAGGTTTCTGTAGAAATGTTTTATACCTTGTACATTCTATTTTCCTCTGAATTTTATGGATTAGCCCGGATGATACAAACACTTAAACATATGCTTGATTTGACATAATGAGAATGCCTTGCTGATTTTAGGGTAGCTCTCGATCTACATTAATTTAAGCAAAAATCTAACACTAGTGGGAATGTACTCTGTGGTGCCAGTCATTTAAAACACATATTTAATAAGAAAATAATTGAAACTACTTTAGTAGACATAGATGGCTTTGATCCCTGCTACGTTTGCAGCAGGTAAATCCAAGAAATTGCAAACATGGCTAAAATGAACTCATAGCAAAAACCGTGCAGCTGGCCACAGAAATACATTTGGGGCAAGCATGGACTTTTACAATCAGCCTCCCAAATTTCCCCACCCACTGCATAGAGTTTTCAGTACAATTCAAAATGTTTCCTCAGCACTAGCCTTCTTACAAAGGTGCTTTTCTTTTTCTTTCTGGATGAACAAACTTTAATATGTTGCATTTACACAGTGTATAAAATCAGTTTCACTGTAGTAGATTAGTATCGTGTTTCAATATCTTTGGAAAATGTTCAAGTTAAATTAGCATGTTCCTAACAAACTGAAAAGTCCAAAATAGAACTGACTGAACTGGATTAAAAACTTTTTCTTTTTCTTTTTAATTTAAAAAAAAAAAAAAAGAAAAATTTCAAGATATATTTTATGCTCAAATTATTGTTACTTAATTTAAGCATTGAATTTTCCTCATTCTTCTTTTAATGATGTAAATATTGTTTCATAGCAGATATTAACAGTTTTCTTTATTCAAAAATGAAACAGACATTAGTTTACATAGTATATTTTAGATGTTTGAAATGTAATTAATTTCCATCTTTAAAATTTTCTTATGAAAATTATCTTCCATGCCACTCTAGTCCTGAATGCTGACTGGAGCTGGAAAAATACATCATAAAAATGTTCATTTAAATATTTAAACAAATTCATTTACTTTGGATTTACATCCCCTTTGGGCTCTACTTTCCATGAACACTCTTATAAATAAACTTACTTTAAGGATGATCTGCAAGGAGGACAAATTATAAAAAAAAAAAAAGTGAAGAATTCATGTGAAATATGAATTTTTGAATTCTAATCATTGATTGTTGCACTAGCAATTAAAACTTACTGGAGGACAATAATTCCATGCTACATTAATTTTCAAGACTTCATGTCTTCATGTCTAGTTTAGTTTGGTTTGCTTTTGTTTCATTTTCTGTAGAAACACAAACCTTTTAGACTACTTTGGTGAAAATGCCCATATATGTGTATGTCTGTGCACTCCAGCCAAGGATACTAAAAGACCAAGACTGAAGTCCCTTCTCAGCCTGAATCACATTTTACTCTTTTTCATCACTGATTTTTATCTGTAATTACTCAGAGTTAGGTGGAGGAGGGACCTGAACCTGGTCTATCTACGTCCAAGGCCACTGCTCACTGCTCTAACCGCAGGGCTGTCAGGAATAAGTAAATTTTATATATATATCACTTGTTCTCATTCTACCAATAATAATTATTATTATTATTATTAATAATAATAATCCATTCAGACAAAGTAGAAACGTAGCTTTCAGAATTTGTAGAGCTGAGCAAAATGGCTCCTGTCCAACACATGAGTATTAAGTAACCACAGCTTCTGAGGTGAGGCTGGATTCCTGTCCCATTACAGATTTACAAGGGAGCAAGGGAAAGCCCTGAAATGGGGAAACAGGGTTCATCTACCACTACCCCCAGCCACTTTGGGTCAGGTTGAGTCTTCTGCAGTGACTGAGACTTTTAGAGAATCATCTGGAGGAGCCAAGGATGGCTTTTCGAGTCTGAATTCTTTGCCCAAAGGAAAGAGACTGAGAGGGGATTTGGGACCTCTACTTTAATAAGGAAAGTGATGTCGGCCGGAGTTTCACATCTCTGTCAGTCACCTCCCTTCCCTATAGGAGTTAGGTCTTGCACACAGCAATCTCAGGCTGAATCTGGAGACTGACAAGTTTAAAGGACAGCTAAAGCAAGAAAAGTTTTTTTCTCTTCTCCCCACAATTTCCTCTGTCTGGGCTGAGTTCCCAGAACAAAGAGCCTCTTCACCATATCCTCTCAGTGAGATAATATTGTGATGCAAACAGTACTGCTTTCTGTCACTAGCTGTTCATAGTGACATAACCCCATTCGAGTCATACTCATGCCAGTCAGTTTCAAACCAGCCAATATGAACTCTCCTTTGGAGAGGGTACTGTCTTCGGTGGAACAGTTCATATACCACTAACCCTAATGCCACAGAAGCCACACTGCAAAATAAAGGACATATTTGTAAACAGGCTTTTTATAAAGGAATTAGCAGTGTTGATTTGTGTATGTGTTTCTGCACAATATTTTTTTTGGTGTCCCTACTTGTAAGGAGAGACTTAAGCAAGACTTCCTTTTTTTCTTTTTCTTTCCTTTTTTTTTTTTTTTTTTTTTGACAAATTAGTAGTCATAGTGCCTTCGGTAAGCAGAACCACACTTCTGACAAAGAAGCTGGTACATGCTTAAGTAATTTTAGCCAGAAATTATATCAACAGCAAGTTTGTCTTATAGACAGCTGAAAGTGAACTTTGATTTATTTTTATTTTTGTCCTCAGGATAATGGTTTACTACTTATTTATGTCAATGGTCAATAGCATAACAAATCCTTCATCATGAAAATGCATGTATCACTTTTCAGCAAACCTTGGCCTTTTGAGGTGAAATGTTACACTGCCACTTATTTTCAAATTTACTTTTCCCTTGGTTGCCAAGGCAAGTTAATTCACAAATCAGCATTTTTCATGAAGCTTTTAAGCCAATCCAACTATGCAATGGCTTCCATTGACATATAATTAATGTCTAAAGCACTTAAAATTAGATTATTAAAAAAAAAATCCCCAAAGATCAGTGAGTTTACTCTGTACATGGCCAGCGACTATTTTGCTGACTGAATAGAAGATCTGGATTTAGAAAATTACAACAAGGCTCCAATCTGATTGGAAAGGAATGAAGGATGTGCACAAAATGACATTGGCAGACTTGAAGTGAGAAATGCTAGTTTCACCATTCTTCAGAAAAAATAGAATACACCCCCCTCATAGTCAATTCACAAACTGCCTGAATTAGATACAGTAGAACAGTAGCAAGTGACAGTTAGAGGAGAAGGAAGTAGTAAATGCAATCAGATTTTCATTAATTTAAAATAGGCTTTATGAACACAGAACTGAACCTGAAATTGGTCTAAATTTCAGATTTTGTCTTGAAGAGCATCAAAGACATGCAAACTTTATGTAAATTTGGGGGGGTGTAATGGAGGCAGTGTCGGGAGAAAAAATTGTTTTGAGTGAAAGGTTCATCTTTTTTCTGAGACATCTCTCAATTGCAAATTCTTCATCCACATCTGGTCTAAAGAAATAAGGCTCTTTTTGAAAGACACTATACAGAACTACAGGAAAATAAATAAATAAATAAATAAATAAATAAATAAATAAATGTTTGGACCTATGGTTTTAGACAATGACAAGTAAAAGTTAATATGGAAAAATAAAACGGGATGTGTTCTTGCATGTAGTCTATGGAAAGATAGGCAGGTGCTTGGAGAGAACAAAGAGGAAGAAGAAGCAGAAGAAGCAGAAGAAGCAGAAGAAGAAGAGGAAGAAGAGGAAGAAGAGGAAGAAGAAGAAGAAGAAGGAGAAGAAGGAGAAGGAGAAGGAGAAGGAGAAGGAGAAGGAGAAGGAGAAGGAGAAGGAGAAGGAGAAGGAGAAGGAGAAGGAGAAGGAGAAGGAGAAGGAGAAGGAGAAGGAGAAGGAGAAGGAGAAGGAGAAGGAGAAAAGGGAAATGGAAAAATCAAAGGGAAAGGGAAAAATGAAAGGGAAAGGGAAAGGGAAAGGGAAAAGGGAAAAGGGAAAAGGGAAAAGGGAAAAGGGAAAAGGGAAAAGAGAAGGGAAGGGAAGGGAAGGGAAGGGAAGGGAAGGGAAGGGAAGGGAAGGGAAGGGAAGGGAAGGGAAGGGAAGGGAAGGGAAGGGAAGGGAAGGGAAGGGAAGGGAAGGGAAGGGAAGGGAAGGGAAGGGAAGGGAAGGGAAGGGAAGGGAAGGGAAGGGAAGGGAAGGGAAGGGAAGGGAAGGGAAGGGAAGGGAAGGGAAGGGAAGGGAAGGGAAGGGAAGGGAAGGGAAGGGAAGGGAAGGGAAGGGAAGGGAAGGGAAGGGAAGGGAAGGGAAGGGAAGGGAAGGGAAGGGAAGGGAAGGGAAGGGAAGGGAAGGGAAGGGAAGGGAAGGGAAGGGAAGGGAAGGGAAGGGAAGGGAAGGGAAGGGAAGGGAAGGGAAGGGAAGGGAAGGGAAGGGAAGGGAAGGGAAGGGAGGAAAGGATTATATAATAAGGATTAAAATCCATGAAATACCTCTTTTTTTTTTTTTTTTAAGTATCATTCTATGCCAAACCTAAACCCTCAGCCCAAGTGAGATGTAGAACATCACTAAGAGTGACTTGGATAAACTCCAGGAAAGCCAATTAATATAAATAGTGTAAAAAAGGTACAAGTGGAAGCAAATTGGGGCTAGGCTGATTTTTCCCATGGACATTTTTGTTATAACATACATAATGCTTGCTGACAAAAGGTAAGTTTTGACACTGTTATTAGTCCATGGCTGCTCAGTGTGTAAATCAGAATGATGCGTATAGTTGACACATTAGGGGAATGTGGAAAATAAACTACCCAATCACTCTGGGCCTAACAACTTACAGACCTCAATGATATACTGTAAGGTTGGTGCTGCTGACTTCAAAAGCAGTAAATCACACTGCCACCAGAAGGTGCTGACAAAATTAAGCAACGAAGATTGAACAGAGAACAAAAGCTGTTCTGCATAGGTAGTTATTTCATATTCAGACCTTCTAATATTTAATTTATACCTTTATTTGGCTTTTATGAAATTGATTTAATTCTGTATGGGCAATGGGTTTATAAAGCAATTAACAGTACAATCAAAAGGGTCTGTAGTAATGGTGCGTACTTCCCCAAACTAGGCTTCACTAAGAAGTATTGCCTTTGACACTGCTAAGAATATCTTCTGGTTTGTCAGAAGCATGCAAGGGACTGCTGAATAAGATTTGGTTTATATTAACTCATTCATTTCATAAATAACAGACCAAAAGATCATAAATAAAATGGGTTTATTGGTCACATCTCTTTTACATGTTGTCAGGGTAGAATCCTTTTCTTTGCTTATAATGATGTTCCTGTCCTGCAGCTCAACAGCTCCTGCAATTGGTGTTAGTATGGATCCAATCTAAAGGCACGAAACTGAAATGCACACTCAGGGAAAATCTAAATCCAGATTTGGCCACGGTGGATTGATCCTGTTTAGCTTCACTATTTACAAAGACAATCTGAGAGAAGGATAAACGTTGAGTTTGGTCCAGCAGAAATGTACAGGCAGTTCTATAGCTTTTCTTCCTGCCCAACAAGAAATGCCAACCACAAGCTCTCTATTCCACCAAAGCTTCACAAGAGAAGTTAGTGTGAGTCTGATTCTCCTTCATGTTTAATCAGTGATTTTTTTACTTAAAATAGAATTACTGTCTTTGAGGTAAGTCGAGAGCTACCACTCTATAGCAAGTGAATGAGTTTCTGCAAACATCACCACCTCAAATAGGCAGAACTATAAGACTGCAAAGGTGGTTAACACATTACTAGGCTAGATGCTGAAGCCCTGAATTCAAAATGGCCTGACTTTTCTCATCTCCCTAGGGTTTACAGAGCATAATGATACTTCCTGACAAAATAGAAGGGAGTAATGCTAAAAAACTTAAGAATGTAAAATGGTTCATTGTGGGTCAAATATGCCTTGATGTAACCATAAACATAAAGGAAATCAATACCACACCTTGCCTGCGTAGGAAGAAAAGATAATTATTAATCATAATTAGTCAAACAACATTATCCACTTAAATGCTGGACAGTTTCATCTTTATTGCCCCATTGTATGCCTTCGCTTTTCAGTGCACTCTGCTCCCAATTCACCATGTCATGGTCTCCCAAGTTATTCTCTGTGTGCTTCTATCACCGCTCCCAATTTCCCATGCTCTGCTGGCTTGGGTTTGAGTGGCAGCGAGGAATCTGTAAGCAGGTGTTGTGGAAGTGAAGCGTGCCATTCGGCCAGTACGTTAGGTAAAATGATGTTCCCTTGGGAACTCTAATGCTTACAACTGCATCAGCCCCAACTGTTCCTGCAAGAAGTGGAAGAGGCCAGTCCTGACCTGTTCTGACCAGATGTTTTGGAAATGTGCCCATTTTTAGCAGATATAATTGCTGTTAATTTATCAAAAGTGTAAAAGGTATTAACAAAGCAGACACTACTTACAACCTAGCAATAAAATGCAAGGCATAAAATGAAGGCTATGAAAGCATAGGACTGTATTCAACACTAGTTTATGATAACTTCCAAAATACTCTGCTCTATGTAATAGATATAATATGACTGGTTTAGACATGAATGCAGAAAAAATTATTTTTCACTATCCTATGCCAAAATTGCTCAGGAATCTCTGTAGAGAAAAAGGACAAGAAAACTAATGTAAAAACTTATGCTGCAATGAAAGCTACTGAATTGTAACTATTAAGGCTCATTTGCAAAACTTACACCTTCCACTTTGAATTCTGGAAAGAGAGAACACACGTTGAGAGAAATCAAGAGAAAACTTCATTCATATCCTTTTATTAATATCCTTTAAAATTGATGATTTTTTTTGATCTGTTAGATGAAGAAATGTTTACCAAAAAATTTTTTTTTCCTTCTCCCTCTTCCCCTACCTTATGGTATCTCTCCTAATGTATAGAGGTCTAAGGACAGCCTACCACAGTTTGAAGTGTAATTATTTAATAGTAGGGTAAAGTCTTTTTCTTATTTTTTCTTATTTAATTATTTATTTATTTTTTATTTTATGTGAGGATCAGTGGAATTAAAGTGGAAAAAAAAGCTCTCTAGAATAAAGAAGCACTCTAGAAAACAAGGACAGAATAGGGTTCAGGGACAGGGGTGGGACTGTTGCTATAGGTTAGAATTTCTGGATTTCTGAAGCAGTTATTCAGGCTTTTTCTTCACAATTATTAACAACAGTTTGCTGATCACCAAGAAGCAAACTAACAGAACACTGTGCTTAGAATCAAAATCTTATTCCTAATTTGATGGTCTTCTTGACCTTTAATTTTTTCCCACACAATAGAAACATTTAAATAATAGTGATTTTATTATTAATAATAGTCATAATGCAAAGGTTTCATCTAGCAATAAACTTTGTGTAGCAGTATGATTTTTGTCTTTCTGACCAAATTAGAAAGATTATGCAGTTTTTCATTTCCTTTTATTTTTTTAACTGTGTTATTTGGAGGAAATATTTCTTTTCCGGCACAGCTTTTGTGGTGTTCAGTGCCTATCAGTGCATACAAAGCATCCCATATGGTTGGAGTAGGCTGGAGGGGTTGCTACTAACCATATTTAAAAAAAGCAGATGTTACTAATCTCCTAAATATTACTCCCAAATGATGTCATTTCTGACTGACAGTGGTTGGGCTCATCAATCCCTTTCAATGTCCTTTTGCATGTAACGTGTAAGGGAAAGCAAATTTTGCTCAGGAAGCATGCCTCGGAAAGGGCAGATCACTTTATATTACTATTGAATTGCTGAGCAGAATGTCAGTTCCTGCAGGGGAATATATATATCTATTACAGACAAGAAGGTAAAGAAGTTTGCCTGGTAATAGCACATTCAGGGAAACTTTTAGGACTGCCATTTCAGAGTCAGGTTGCAATGTGACAAGCTGAGGTTTTTAGCTCAGAGTGCCTGTCTGTGTCATGCAGTACACAAAGACAACCTTCTTTTACCTGTAGAAAAGATTTCTTCACAGGTTTGCACATGAATATAGTAGGTGCTTCTGTGAACAAAGCCAATGTGAATTCCAGAGTTGCTTCTCAGTTGATTCTACTTACAGTAGTGAATAAACAAAAATGAAGAAAAAAATGAAAATGAAGAACATTTTGACCATAAATGGCACAGAAGTGAAATATCTGCCTTATAAATCCTTCTCCTCCCAAATCTCACAAAGTAGCCAATGGTTTGGATGTGAGTTTGTATCTTTTCTGGACTTCTAGAAAGTTACACATACACAAAAAAATAGACTAATATAACTAGCCCTGCTTCAGAAACTGGTTACTATGCTAGTGGTTGATAGCAATGATACATAGCAAACTCCTTCCCTTGCTCCAGTAATAGTATATTTCTTCATTTTGCTCTGGGAAGAATTTCTTCCATGGATTCTCTGTTTCCTTGCATTGCTCACTCTGTGTCCTTCCCATCCCATTTTTGCTGTTGCTATCCTAATTCTCTTTTTTACAGATATCGTACTCTGCCAACTTTGTCTCCTTCCATGTGCACTTCACACAGATGTTTGCATTAACAATATTTTGCAGAAATTATTCTCAGGGATTAATTATCCATTAGTTTTAAAAGAATTCTCTTTGATCAGTTTTGAATGTTTAGCCATTATTTTTTTTCCCATTTTGGGAAGAGTAAGAGAACTTAACTTACCTTAACACAATTGTGCAAAACTCTGTATACTTGTCTGTGTTTTCCTTTTTATTTCCTGATTATTTTTAACTTCTTTATGGAAGGTTGCATTGCCTGACCAGTTACAAAGACTACATGAAGTCCAACTCCTCTGAAGAGAGGAAGATGTAAACAACTTATTTGTTTTCAACTCTAGAGCCCCTTTTAGCTAAAATGTGGTCCAAAAGTTCAATTTCAGTAACTTTTGTAGGCCCATACCACACAAACTCTTATAAAACATTAAGAGCAAAGACTTTCTTGTCTTTGTACCTTTTGTACCTTTCTACACTCACACCTTGTCATTGCACTAAAAAAAAAAAAAAATAATAATAATTTGGAAGCAGCTGTCTGGTTCTGTAACTGAAGTTTAACTATTATATCTGTCTGTCTATATACATAATAAAAAATAACTTTTATGCCTATCATTTTCAGCAAGGTTTAATCTAGTGTGTAGCAGTGTAAGACAATTCTCTGCTCCATGCTTATCTTGTAAATTTACATTTTTGTTTTTCATAACACATATGAAACATATTTACACTTTGCTCAGTCTCTGCTTGCTTTCATTGTGGACTTCAACCATTCCAAGCAAAAAAAGAATAGAAGTTCAGGAAAACTTGAGTGATTGGCAACTGGCACACATGGTTAAATGTCAGCATTTTGGTATGTCATTTAATGGTCAGACACTTCAGTGTATTGCCATCCAACAAACCTATGAGACATATTATCAAGGAATATATGCCAGCTCTTTTCCAGCAAACTGCTTGATGCCTGATGCCAAGTACTGGTGGGTGTATACCTTTTTATGCTGTCACTGCATTCAGCCTCCAGGGTGTTGCGTGGAAGGATCATTGGATGTTAATGAATAACAAAATGTGTCATTTCCCTTTAGAATTTGTCTATCTATCATATACAGTGAAAAAGACGTGTTTGTTTTCCTCTGCCTGTATTTACATGTGTGTCAAAATACGTACTGTTAAACCTGGCCACATGCTTAGACAGTATGTTGTCTTGTTAGTCTTTTTTTGATTATTACTGTTGCACATGATCATACATCCAGTTTCACACAAAAAATAAGAACCTCAGTAAAATAAATTTGAACATAAAGTCTGTTTCTTCTTGCTTGGAGTAGTATCTTGTGTTTAAAACCACACTTCCTATAGACAATAAATTTGTGAGAAAAACACTTAACCTATTTTAGATATGTCACTACTTATACTGTCAAAAAAATATGATACAAAATAAAAACAAAACAAACAAACAAAAAAAGAGAATCGTCATTAGAACTGAAAAACACAACTACATGAAAAATAATTTGAGAATACCTTGTAAAATAAAAATTAATGATTGTCATAACAATAAAAATATATTGTTCATTATATTTGTGGAAATAAAGAATTCAAACCTACAGGTAAATTTCAAATAGTTTAGGGAAAAAACACATTCATTTTGGACACAGGCTAAAGAAACTCACAAAGGTCAGTCAACCAGTCCTCAAGCCAGTATCAGGACATTGAAGTCTGACTACAAGAAACCATTGTGCGGCACTTTCTGGTCAGCTAAGAAATAGGTGCAAAAGGCACATTTTGGAAAACAAGAGTTGTAATAAGTTGTTTATTATAAATTCTTTCTTTAGCTTGTCTCAGAGACTTCCTGACTCAGTTCTATGCTTTAAGTATTTACCTATAGGTTTCAAAGTATTGTGTATGATAAAGCACTCTAAATGGATTTCCCAGTGTCACTTCCAATCTTATTTTGCAGCTGCACAAGAAAATCAGTGTAATTCCTATAGATGGGAAGGCTAGTTAGAGGTATTAAATCACACTGCATACAAGTGATTTTATTAGATGATATGGCAGTTATAAAATAGTGTTTGTAATTTTCTTTGCAAATTCTAAAGGCTGTATTTAATAGTAATATTTTCACAGATAGTGTGCACTGTTTCACAGAGAAAGAGATGTGGTTCTGTGTGTGTGTTGAGTTTTTAAGAAAACTCAATTCACTGTGGGTCTTTAATTGTGTTTTTCAGCAAACTGATTTAAAGTTCCCTGGGGCACACATACTGTAGGATTGTGACATATCACACCAGGTTAAGTCAAACTCAAAATGTTATGTGATATGACAGCATGTAAAACACATGATTAACACATCCACTGGGAAACTTGGCTTTAAGCAAAATGGTGTAACAGGGAAACTCAGGGCACTCTTTGGTAAATTCCATTTTTTAAAAATAAAAAGGCCCAAAAATATAATACTATGTCAGCTTCTGTTTGATGCCCCAAACTTTTTCCTTTGGATAAAATGTCACTGTCAAAGATCAACAAATATTTGTGGTCAATGTGAATAATGAAAGTTGTACTTCTCTTGGAAAGGAATTGGTTTGTGGAAAATTCAGATTGTGATGACTGGGATAAAGAACCTACTAGAGATCCCTAAACACAGAATTTCACTCAGTAGTTCCTAAGATTGTACATACACAATGGAGCCTTTCTACTAAAGAATGTAAAACTATAATTTGCCAATACAAGGAAAATAAGTCTCTTTACTCACTTTTGTAACAGTAAACATATCATATGCCTACATTTCCTGGACAAAGACCAAATTATTACAGTATTACAGAGGTAACATGAAAGGTGGCTATGAGATACAACAGGTAGACTTTAGACCCAGTTTAATCCTTCCTGTAACGTTAAAGAAGCTCCTCAAATTGCCTATTTCTGTTACACCTGAACCTTAATTAGATCCAGGGCAGCACAACCATTGGCTTCTTTTCAGCTTTTAGGGTCCTGTTGTGATTCTCTCCTAAATAAACTATAGATCTATTTAAAAACAACAAACAAACAAACAAACAAATCTATCTTTTATAACACCAAGCTATGTTGCTATTTGGGAATTTTTAAGTTGACTTTCTACTGAAGTTTTAGGCAATGTCTTCCAGTCATTTACCCGCTCTTCCCCTCATCTTTGAACCAAATGCTTAATATCAACTAAATTTGATAAAGTTTCAAAAATAATGAGTTTCAGCAAGTCCTGTCAGCATAGACAGCTGGCAGAGGACGGAGATCTTATTTGTGTCCTTTCTCTGAGAATAGCTTAAATACCTCTTAACCATTATTAGACAGTAGAGAATCCACATTGCCACTTACCTTGCACACTCACCTGGTATTGGAAGCAAACTCAAATTTATTGAAACTCCTTGCTTTTTATTGCAAATAGTTTGACAAAACTCTAACCACCTAGCTTACTCTGCCAATTGGTAAGGAAGAGATATGTATACTAGTATAAGATCAAGGTCCAGCTTGTGCTCGAGCCCCGGTTCATTGACTGTTCTCTGAACTCTTTCCCTGGAGGTGATGCAGAGAAAAGTTTCTTGAGCTACTAACCTGTGCAGGCACAGCTACCAAAGATAGTGCAGGTATAATGTGAGCCACAAGAAAAAGCAGATTCGTGCTTACTGGAAGCAGGGCTGGATGGAGCAGGGCACTGAGTGGCTCTGTGGAAGTACGGTCACTTGCACATGATATGCCCTGGGGTGAGGTAAATAAAGCAAAGGTTGTAGCCCGCTTATCCCTTATGGTACATGCAGCATGTGCAGTAAGCCTCTGAATATGCAAGTCTTGGTATTAAGGCAAATGATAAAACCTTACTGAACCTCAGAAGGAAAAAAAAAAAATAAAAAATGTTAAATGTATCTAGTGCCCAATCTGGTATGACTTAAAAATTATCTTGGTTTCAAATTCTGTACTTTTTCAAAATTCAGAGGTCATTAAAACCTGTCAAATACTGGTAATCCCAGTTCCCCCTATCTTTGCATGTTTTGGCCAAATTTCAGAATCTGTTATGCTAGGAAATTTATAAGGATGTGGTTTGAATATGGCATTAATCACTGATCCAGTAAATTCTCTACAATCTACAGTAACAGATTAAATGGACTATATCGAGTGTAATCCAAGGATGGATTGCCATCACTCAGGATGGAGGGCCGTATAGGGCACAATTTGTGCAGTATCCCCAGAGTTCTGTTAAAGCTTTTAAATTCTTACCTGAAGCATTCAACCATTTTGAAGTGAAAATGTAAATCATACTGGATTAAGTAATGTCTATTATGCCTGGAAGTGAAAAAGGAAATTTTCCCCTCTTCTTTCTCCTATGAAAAATTCTGTGTCTCCACACTCACACAAGAGCAATGAGAATGGCTTAGGGACAATCAGTTGATCTGAACATTCAAGCTGTTGAGTTGTGTACCTTTTACAGGTTGAAATTGGAGCTTAACAAAATTCAGATTTTCAATTGTTCAAAAAAAAAAAAAAAGAATTTCTCAGTTTTTAGATCAAAGAATTTCATTTTTTTTAAGAACTCAGCTTTTCTTCTGAAAACTGAAACAGTATTTTAGACCTTTACACAGTGAAAAAAATCAAATTGCACCCTCATTTTTTTTAAACCTAAACATATTTTTCCTTATGGAAATATTAGTGAATATAGTTTGGAAGCTCTTCTATTTCAAATATTCTATTTCAAATAAGGCTGTCCTTGTGATTGTAAAGAAATATTACAGGTAAATTACTGATTCCTCTGACAGACAGTAGTGGACTCCAGTATAGCATACACATGAACTTAGTGTTGATGCTGTGCTTGAAGTTATGTTATAAGCAGTTATTGACATATATACATACAGGATAATAAACATACTATATTAATCCACTTCAAGTGAATAAAAGCATTCCTGAGGTCTGGACAGATTTCTGCAGAGTGCTACGGAAAGGTAGGGCGCCTGATACTGTTATGAGAACTCTCTGCCTAAGAAAGCATACAGAGCACTGAGCCCTTCCGCAAAGTTTATACCACGCACAGTCAAACAGCCTTGTCATTCTCCAGGCTCAAGGTAGATGTTTCAGATATTTTTTGTCAGTGATGAAGATAGTGAAGAGATCAAATCACTGTAAGTAAAAGCCCAGCCAGAAGAAGGATTTGACCGTGCCATACAGGAGCCTTGCTTACCTGCTGCCCAGTGGAGCAGCAGCAACAGCAGTAGCACTGGGCAGGTGAAGGACTCAAGTTCCCAGCCCTAAGCCAGGGAAGCAGAGTTACTGTGGAAGTCACAGTACAGAATTTAAGTAGGGTTGAGGCTGGTTTGGTGATACCGACACATAATGTAGTTGCACAGAAAGGACTTAAAAGGAAAACTTGTAGAGTTTAATAGCAATGGTTTTCTTACAACAGTTTAAAGCTAACATATGTGTTTTTAATAGAACATTTTATCTCTGCTGTATATTCCTTTGGTATTATTTCTCAATGATACAGACAAGCTATTGTTCCCTGCCCAGTTATATTGGATTTTGTTATGAGAGGCAGCTGAAGTGATTGGGTAGTAATAGGAATGGACATCTCCATTAAAGAATACACAACCAAGCAGTTATGTAGCAAAACCAAACAGTCAAAATAAAATGGTGCAAACGAAAGACTGGCCTGTTATTACTCAGTATCCTCTGAGTACTCCTGTTTCTCAATTTTTGCTTTTGCAAGTCACATAAAATGTGCTTGGTGCTAAACAAACACATAGGGAGAGAAAAAGGACTGTAGCCCTCTAAAACTTGCTATCTGAAAGCATCATTCACCAAAGCATAAATGATACCTTACATGAAAAAATCAATAAGAAATGAATTCCATTTATTAGGGTGTTTAAGTGAATTCTTGTGAGATTGCAAGACTCACATGTGCTTCTGTTATAGACAGGCTTCAGCTATTGTGAGTACATCACTCTTTTCTGTCCTGGTCTGCCAACAACTTCAGTACAAATATGAAGGGGAAAAGGCTCGCTACAGGATTTCAACAATTTATTACATGACAGAGGCTTATTTTTGCCTTTTAATCCCAGGCTTCTTTCAAATGAAGTCATAAAATTATGCCAAGTTACCGTGCAAGTTGTGATACTGCCAGCTCTTAGCTGAGGCGAGAAAACCCTGCAAATCTATTTCCTTTGGGACTGAGGCACAAACCTGTTCTGTAAGCTTGTTCTCTTCCCTGGTCATGCTCTCAGTTTTCATGGCTTTCTGCTACTGATCCTCACCTTAACTGCTGGACTATTGGGCCAACAATATCACTAAGTATAGCTTTAAATACTGCTAATGCGATAAAAACTTGCATAAAAGATACCATCTGTGTCCGAGGAATATAAAATGAATTTGTTTTATATGTAAGAGGGATTTTTGTTAGGGGCAGGTTAACTAGAAACCATTTCTTAGGAAGTTCTCATAAGTTTAAGAAATCTTGTTGGAAGACTTTTTCATTAAAATCTCTAAAACCTCCAAGAAGTTATTGTTCTGGGTAATCCAAGAGAGAAGACTCTAGGCTATGGAGTAAATTAAAGTCAAATCTTATGATTCCTCATTAAAAGCAAAAAGCAGGTCAGATACAATTTAAGAAGAATACTGATTGAATATATTTAAACCATATTCACATAACTGAGGGTTGTGAACATCAAAACAAGCAACTCCATACATGAACCACCAGAGGACGGAGGAATTAACAGATCTGTTAATGTGCAAATGATTTCAAAGTGAATAACTAGGCCTGTGCACATCTGAGAGGAAAATGGGAATTCTACTGAGGTATACAGCCATATAAGCAAATAAAACATGGACGTGGAAAGTCAGACCTGCATTCAAACTTTACAAAACTTATAAATAATATAGGCTACAGAACTAACCAGTCTCAGTACGCAGCCCTGCATTGAAGTTCTCATTGGAAATTACGAAGCGTTGACCAATTTACTGCTTGACTCTTCCTGCCATGGGAGTTAACACTCCCACTTACCTCTATTTTTTTCTACCAGCATTCAGTGTCATGTTTATATTAACGTCAAAGAGAAACTGGAGAAGAAAGGGAAAATGTTTGTAATCTACATTCATTGTCCTGTTTGAAATATTTAATTCAGACAAAAAATAATAGCAAAAAGCTCATATTATGTATACAGAAATGAAACCTTCAAATCATTTTTTTAATTATTATTCTGATGCATAGAAAGATCTGTATTCTATCCATTTTTAATATGCTTCCATTTCACATATGGTTGCTCTCTGCTCTAACATACATGAGGTTTTTCTGTTATGTATTTCTCTTCTGTGCCCAGAGCATACTCCAGGGGGATATCTGGTGAGTGCTGATCTTTCCAGAGTTTTGAAGAGTCTGCCAGAACAGAGCCTTTGCTGCAGTGGGCCAAGTCTCAGGAAGGGATGGCCTAACTGAGTTATTAGGCACAATGCGGAAGATTCATGTTGCCCTCTGCAACAAAACTCTCACTTTTTGCTGAGTTTTGCTGCAAATTGGACAGCCCCTACAGTGACCTGAATTGCCAGGTTACAGCTGGTGCTCTGAAGGCTTTTTTGTTACCAGACCTGGATTAGAATTAGGATAATCCTGCCTCAAGTAAAGGATGCCCAGACAGCCTGAAGCCAACCTCATCTGGAGATCCTGACCCTCCACCAAAGACCATTGCCACTGTATGTAACAAGCATGAGGTTACGTGTGGTGTTTCCTGACACTAAGAGAAGGAAGCTCCTTAGTGACAGATTTTGGCTCTAGGACATGGAAAGCCACAATGCCCCGGTCAACAGTAGCTCAGATTTCAGTTGTAAGGTAATGTGTTGCCTGCTGTCCTGTTAATGCAGGAGGATAGATTAGATGTGGTCTAATTAGGTTCCAAGTTCATTAAACTGTCTGGAAAAAGTGTATCCATCTTACAAAGTAAGAAACCTCTCTCTCCTTGATCATTCTCAATTTACAGCCTGGACCCAAACTGCTGCTGGGACCTCTGTGGCTTCCCTTGGTAAAAGGATGAAGAAAGCTGATGAAAAGGAACATCATTTCACTCTTGCACCAAACACTGTACTGAGTCCCTCTTTTCTTTATCCTCTCCAGGGGTCTTTTCCTATGTTCATTTCCACCTCCGGTTTATTAATGAGCCAGACCTTCTATGGAATCAGTATCTGCATTGAACTCCTGCTAAATTATGATAATTTGAACTTAACCTCTTGACCTATCCAATATGTCCTTCACCTGCTGTGGGGAAGGAAAAAACATCTTAAAGGAGACATGGATCTATTTTGCTCCTGCTGTTGAGACAAAGCCCTTTGGCGTATATACTGCAGAAGTACATTTCTTTCATCAGGCCTTTGAAGAACAGTGGGGACTTTAAAGCTGAATGGGCTTAAGAAATATTAATGATGAGCTGCCATTTGCTAAATGGAGAATCCAACCAAAATGTACTAGTTTTTTAAATGCCACTTGTTACTGTTTAGATAAACAGAACATAAGTTCAGCTGGATCCTCCATCAAGAAGGAACATCAAATCATAGCCCTTTGTAAACTGGTAGTTCCCACATGGCTCACTCTTTTCCCATGTAAATGGCAACATGACATGTCTATGGAAACAGTGAAATAAAGTTCTTTTAAATATTTTGCACACATAAAGCACCATGTTTTACGTCCCATGAGGTGGAACATCACCTCACTGAAGGTACTGAAAATGATATCACTATGGCATGGTTTAAGGTTTGAATAGAATATCAACATTTATTGCAGCAGACTTATAGCTAATTTTGGTACTACTGCTGACACATCCTATCAGAATTGTAGGTTTCCAAATATTGTTACCATATTTTTTAATCTTATTAGTGGGTTTGCACGTACAGTGTTATTGAATTTGTTGTTTGCTAATATGATATGAGAAGCTGTTATGGTATCAATCTTTTCAATAATATCTGCAATTTCAAATTCTTAGAGCAAGTTCCTATTATATCACAGCCAGAAATAGGATATATGTATTATTTTTATTGTTGATTTTGCAATGCACTACTATCAGGTTTCCACGGTATTTATTAATTTTAATTGCCCCTAAGATCTCACTAAGTTAGTAGGATGTTATTTTTGCAATGCAGGGGGAGGGGGAGGAATATTTTATCAATTTACAGAGAGTTTATAAGACTAGAAATTCTGGAGTCAGCATAACAGCTTAGGGCAAAATCCTGCTGTTATGCAATATGGTTGTTGAGGAGGGGGGAGTGGTGGGGTGCTGGCAGAAGAACCAGCCTACTTGTGCAGAACCGGGTAGAGCAAGGCAGCTAGAGAGAGAAAATCTTCAGGGAAGGTACCTCACGGCATGTATTCTACATGCCAGTCAGTGCCTCATTACTATAGCTGCTGTTTGTCTCATAGGTTCTGGGTAGAACGGGAGAAGGTCCCCCAAGAAGCAGCAAACTGTGGATTGAAGGAGGACCCTGGTCTCTCCCTGCCCTGTTTCCCAGCACCCTGCTGTGTCTCTAGCTACTGGGTGATGGCAATTTACTGGTGAGGATGGCAAAAGAGACCTATTGTGATTTTACATTATCAGTTTCTGAGATTCCTATGCATTTGTTTAGAAATGACTAGAATGAATATTCATAGATGAAGACAAATCAGTATTTTAGAAATAAGTTTATATGTTAACATACAATTTATGGCATCTATTTTCTCAGGATATATTGTTTATGCTTAATCTTACAGGATTTTTCTGACATTGAATCATTTATATTTTTAGTAATATTATGCCACTAAATATTTATGTACTGTGGAAGCTCAGGAAAGTTGGACAAAAGCCTTTGGACTGAGTCATTTTTCTTTCCCTGTAAATGTGAAAGTATGCACTACTATTCAGCTCTAAAAGCAGTCTCTGCTACAGAACCTGGTGTAGAATTCTACATCCTGCAAGGAGGAGAACTCATAGAGTAAATGATGTCTTCATGAGAAGATAACACTTTACTCAGAAGTTTTTTTTTTTTTTTTTTAATTACTAAATCACTTCAAACAGTTTCAAAATGTAATGGAAACAATATGGTGTGGCTCTTGATGTTGGCTTCTACAATTAGTGTGTTATTAATTAAACTCTCGAGTAATATAATAACTTGACTGTTGGAACCTCTCTTTGCATTTAAAATACATGCAGACTGTGGCTCCAATTATAAATAGACTATAACTCTAAAGGCTTAAAACTGCAAATTAAATTATTCAGAGACAAATTGTTAAATTTATGTTATATTCCTGAGAAATTATTTTTGTGCATTTTTATTTTGTTCCATATACTATATCTAAGCACTTTTTTCTCCAGCAAAATTTTGTTATGGCAGACATGCATCTCTTTCCCTATGAGCATGTTTGCACAGACACACGCACTCACACACTCTCACAGTTAAGTGTTATTTCCTGAGGAATTATCTGTATGTGTCTAAGTAGGGCTAAGCTGGTCCAAGATAGAACTAATACCCCATTTTCTCTGCCTATCTACTCTTAGAAAATCCATTCTGCAGAACTGTGATTAACCACGTGACATTGTAGAGGATCTCCAATACTCCTGTTTTTGTTCAATCGCCATATTCATGGTTTGGCAATAAGAAATGCATTCATAAGTCTCAAGAAACAGGTTGTATTCCAGCATGAATTAGCAGTTTGTATAGGAGTCACAGGTCCATCATCCATCATCAATAAAATCAGCATCTGGGGGTGTTAGGGTTTCGTACTTATCCTTTAGTCATGGCCATATTTCCATATTTAACATCAGTGTTATCATCAGTGGAAAGACTTGCATAGACTGAGATAATTTCTGGTTCAAAAAATCAGTTTAAAGACTTTATATCATTAAGTGTTCAGTCAGTGACCTAGAATGTCAGAATTAAAATTGGTCAGAGAGATTGGGAATGTCCAGTAACAAGTGTTACTTGATTATAAACATTTGTCAGCTTTGTTTGAGTACATTTTTCTTTCATTCAGTGACAGAGTTAGGCTGACTAGAATCCATATTCTATATGGAAAATTTTAATACAGAACATTTTGTTAGAAATATGGTTTTAAGGCAAGCGACTTTTTTTTTTTTTTTTTTTTTTTTTTCCCAAAGCTACATGGATATTATTAGGTTTCCTGTAAAAACAGAAAATGTTTAAATAAATTATTTTTAGACTTTAGGGCAGATGCTACTTAGTACTGATTGAAACATTCTGCATGATCCCAAATTTTACAAGTTTTTGTTTTGTTACAAAAACAATGAACAAACAAAAAGTCATAGAACTTTTTAATGAATGCCATATTATAATCTGTCAGCAGATTATGTATAAGTATTTTTGGCATGTGTTGATATAATGTAAAAAGAATACAGGAATATAAAATTAGCTTTTAAACAACATTTCTACACTTTCCAAAATAAAGGAAGTTTCTAAAACAACATTAAAAAATAAAGAATGGGAATCAAATTTAAAGTGTTGCTATTTTCACAAGGACCAGAAATTTAGCATTTTGACTGGGTCAGACACTTTTCCATGTTAACTTTGGACTTTATCTACCTCAGGGTACTCCTGGCCAATGTTAGAAGCAGTGAAAAGAGTCAATAATGTATAAGTTTATTCCACCTTATTCCTGGAGTCTTATTCTTGTGTTTTCACAAATAAATAGAAGAAATAATTCAAAGCATGTTTTAGAACTAAAGAAAGCTGACAACCTTATTTCAAAGCACCCTCCTCCCCCACTTGAAGGGAAAGCATAAAGTAACATTAAATCTTTATCAAGGTAAGGAACAAGCTCACTGATTTCAGTTCAAGTGCTAAACCCACTGAGGGGGAGGGTATTGCCATCTGTAGATATTGTTTCTGTGTCTCCACCTCCAACAAGTTATCTAGTTAACTGAGTTGCCAATACAAAGCCACTCAGCTATAAACCAGCTGTACAAAGCTGTACGCATTCCTCCTGCAGAGCCATCTGCAGATTTTGCCACAAATCCAGTCTTGGCTCCAGAGGTTTTGGTGCCCTGGGGAAATGGGGGAATTTCTGTGCCTCCCAGCACAAGTTTACTTACTCAGGCACAAAGCAATGTTCTGTCAACAAAATATTGCTGCCCTTCATGACTGCCTGTCCTACACACATCAATTGCTTTTCTTCAACATCACAGGGAATTTTTTCTATTGAAAATCCCAAGCAATTTAGGAGTATGCATGTTTCCTCTTCTACTCTTTCATTTGTCATTGAAATGCCTTCCTAATACTGCTAACATTTTGGAGAATACCGGTTGTCAGAGATAAGGATTCTGGGTCAAAAGCCTTCCATTCCTCACTCACTTGGAAACAAGAGACTGAAAGTCTTATCCATTTATGCGGTTCTTGTCATTTTGGCTAGACTTTTCAAAGGTGTCCCCCTGACACAGAACATTTCTTCTTTTTTTTAAGGAGGTGCTAATGGGGGCTCCTAGAATATAATTGTTGTCAGCCAGGTTGACAAATCGGCACCAACCAACCATGAGACATACTGATAACAATAACAACAACATCCCATCATAAATGTGTACCCTGTCTTGCAAATAGGCCATGAATTTGTCATCTAAAATAGGGAAATCCACTTGCCTTTCATCATAAGAGCAATGGTTATGAATTGAACCATTTAATCTTGGAAAAGAAGTATGGGAAGGAATTCAAGCAATCATGTAGCCCTTCTTGTGTCTTAAGGTAGGATCAGTGCAGTGAGGTTTATTTCACAGGTGATTGTGGAACCTCTTCTGAGAGACTTGTAGTGGTGACAGTTCTAGTCTGCTCATTTGCTTGCAGTAGAAGGAAGCATTGTGCTGTTGATTTGGGATATTAATGATTTAACCTTTCAAATATTTTGCTGTTGGGATGGTGGTGGTGGTGCAAACCATGTCTAGTACTGATTTCAAATTTCATAAAAATCCTTAATTAAGACATAAAATCAGTCCTTGATTATCTGGTATTGGAGAATGGACAATTTACATCTAGTTTCAGCTGTTATATCGCTTATTCTTTATTCATGTTACTACTGGTAGTAGGGGGAAAGAATTGATTTTTATATTTCATGAAGTATTTGCACACTGTCAAATACTGAGATGAAGAAGAGTCACAGAACAGTTTTGTTCATTAAAAACATGGTAAAATATTTCATTCTCTTTTAGTCACAGTGACTTGGGGTATTATTTATGTTGTCAAGGAAGACTTTAAGTAAGCTTTATATCATGTCACAGTGTAAATATAATAATATTAGATTTATTTCTTCTTAAACATCTTATAAAGACTTTTTTTTTTTCTGAATCATACTGTATGTGAACTGCTAAAATGTGTTTTAGTAAACTGAAACAATAGCAAGCAATACTTTTGCATGTTTCTAGCCAAGAAGTTTTACACAAAGAATAATATGGGCTTTAAAGAGTGTTTTCTCCAAACACAGATGAACTTCCCAACCACTTATTTTGGATATTTGTAGGGATTAGGCATTTTTGAGTGCATGGCCTGAAAATAATTCCCTGAAGTATATTTTAAAAAATTCATAATGATTAGGCCATAAATATATAGAATCATAGAATCATAGAATCATAGAATATCCCGAGTTGGAAGGGACCCATAAGGATCATCAAGTTCAACTCCTGGCACCGCACAGGTCTGCCCAAAAGTTTAGACCATGTGACTAAATGCACAGTCCAATCGCTTTTTAAATTCAGACAGGCTTGGTGCAGTGACTATGTCCCTGGGGAGCCTGTTCCAGTGTGCGACCACCCTCTCGGTGAAGAACCTCTTCCTGATGTCTAGCCTAAACTTCCCCTGCCTCAGCTTAACACCATTCCCACGGGTCCTGTCACTGGTGATAACGGAGAATAGGTCACCTGCCTCTCCACTCCCCCTCGCGAGGAAGTTGTAGACTGCGATGAGGTCCCCCTTCAGCCTATATGTATTACTAACACTCACTGGTCCCTGGTTCAACAACTCACAAGGGAAAAGAGTAGAGAAACATGAAAGAAAAAACACCTTAATGATGATACAGTACAGCTGAAGATGTTACAAGGATAAAAATCACCCAGTTAAGGGATAATCTCTCTTACTTTGTAGTATTGGAGCAATAAATGACTGCAGAGATTGAGTAATCAACAAAACTAAAATGGGGTCTTTAAACAATCTTCAAACTTGTTTAGCATGCTTGTGACAAAACTGGTAAGATTATTCCAAATTCTGTGGTAATGTAAATAAGACTCCATTGATGTCATTGGTATTACACCATCTGTGTCAGCACATATTTTAACACGGTTTTCTTTCCTCTCTTCTGAAGGAACTACTTTTGCAATGCCACCTTGGAGATTGCATGATGGTTATTCAAGAGACTTACTTAGGAGGAACAGAAGTGGTGCGGTTTATCATGTACTAAGTGAAAACCCAGCCCCGCCGAGTCGCAGAGAAACTTGAGTTCTTCCATCAGGTGCACAGCATGTATTGGCCTGTTTGTGAAGGGACGAAGTTCATACCTTGTGCTTACAGATACAATTTTAAATTTGTAATAGAGACCTGATATTCCAGCAGGGACATGTATTTACATACCTAATTAAAATCCAAAAT
This sequence comes from Anser brachyrhynchus, assembly GCF_964034855.1. NCBI lineage: Eukaryota > Metazoa > Chordata > Aves > Anseriformes > Anatidae > Anser > Anser brachyrhynchus. The sequence goes on from NC_137699.1 coordinate 52,566,477, forward strand.
AGTTATGACAGTTTAAAAACAGTTACATATTTATTTTAAGAAATATCTTCAAGGGATCCAGAATTCAAAATTCTGGCCTCAGCCTTCCTGGATCAATGGGCTGCTACAGACAGTTAACATTTTGCATTTAGGGTGATAACAGTATTATACAGAAAATACCTTCCATTCAGTTTTGTTTTGGTTCGTTTAAAAAAAAGAATAAAAAAAAATAATCCTCCTTTCCTTTCTTAATTGAGGTTGGCATATGCTAAAACATTAAATATCCCTCCAACCAGCTCTCTGAATCCAAAGTTGGCAGCTTCAGTCTGTCTCTAGTTACCACAATCCAGAACTGCACATGATTTTTTTTTCTTTCTTTTCCTAAATAAGCTAGAATTTTTCTTTTCTCATCAAGGACTTGAGACCACTTAATTATGCTGAGCAGTACATTACTCTGGGTGTAATCCTACTGACATCGTACCCAGCATATATAGTTCTGCCAGATTTTCTTATAGATGATTAGAGGTTATTCTATTAGACTGTCATATCCCATTTAAACAAGGGGTCATTTTTTAAACCATCTGCACTGTATAAGGAGATATCCTTAGACTTAAATGGTAAAAAAGTACATTGTTTAAACAAACACAAAACTGTTGTTGTAAAGAGTTCATAAAGATGAAAGTTTGGAGAGTAAAATTCTCTGTTTGTGAGCCAGAGAGTGGGAAGGCAAAGCTTCTATTCTGTCTCCTGCTCAGTGTGTATTTACTTTAAACCTAACTTCAAGGTAGAAACTAAACTCTTCTGGAAAGAGTAAAGAAACTTTCTCTGTGTACTGCTTTAAAGTTAGGTTTCCTTTAAGCAGATACTGCTACATGTGCCAAATGGTGTGTGTAACTGATGTTGAATAAGGTCTATGTGAGTCTTAGCTGCGATCAGCAAATTCATTTAAGCACTCAGGTTAATACTAAACTCAGGCATTAATAGAAGAAAATGCACTCCCAGAGACTCATTTCTTTGAATGAATGAGTTATACAAGTAAATAGCATTTCAGCTATACACCTTTTACATGGAAACAGGAGTACAGAAGGAGAGTTTAATTAAAAATCTAGCTATTCCCTTGTCCTGTGCCTGCATGCATGCTAGGGTTAGATAAGTGATATTCTCTTCATCATGCAGAATTTCTGTACTGTTGTGCCACTAACCACTACCTTTTGCATTAGTTGAACACTTTCTGGTAATGCCACACATCAGGATGTTCCCATGGAAACAATTGGTGAAACAATATCTTGTACTGATGCAATAATAGGGATGTGGAACCATAATTATGGTCCATGGTTAAAATCTCAACCAAGCCCCCTTATAAGCTCTTATTTGGTCTCTCTTTATTTCAAAAACACTCTCTTTAACTTGAGCTAGAGTATTATTTTGGTCTGAAATATAGCCAGGCCTAATCAGAAGTTGCTGTGCAGGAGATAAGCAGCACAAAGAAAGTAAGATATTGCTTCAAGGTATTTTTGAGTTAGAGTTTGTTGGAAATACTTTGGTTTGGATTTACCAATCAATACCAAACATTCTTTTGAGGTTCCTAAAATTCCTACTGATTTCTTAGAGCACATTCAAAACTCTGAGAACTGTCACAGTAGAAAAAGTGACCTGCATACATTACTTAACAAATTTTCTACTGTGATATTCTTAAACTCCATATCAAACAAATAAGAAAGAAGGAATGAGAGAAGGCACATGACTCACTTGCAGAAAAGCAAAAGTAGAAGAGTGTATGTGCTGGGTGAGAGGGAAAAGGGAAGTCCAGGACACTGAGATTTCAGCAAGACTAATAATTCTTCCACCAGAATTTCAGTATTTTTGTTATCCTTATGAGGCAGTTGAAACACCTGGTACAACCTATGATTTTTTGTTAACATTTCCTTGAATTAAGAATATATGTGAGGCAAGTATGACTCAATTTTGTTCCATCCATACTAATGGAGCATTGGCCTGACTTTTTAGAATTAGACTATCTAAAGATATAAGGTAATTTTCTTGAGATAGGAAACTAAGGCATAGACAAACTTCTGGAAAAAAAAAAAAATGAACTAAGCCATTGCGTTTTTCCTACTATTAAAGCCACAGTGCAGAAGGAAGTTTCTTCTCAACATATTGATTTTAAGCAAGTAAAAAGTGGTATAAAGTGCACCAAACAATAATTTAATTAAAAGGATACCCTCAAGCATTTTAAAATACAGAAGCAAATTTTTGAAGGGATACAACTGCCAAAAAAAAAACCAAATAAAAGCAACTGTAGATTTGGCAGTGAATCAATGAAGTATTTCCTGTAAAATGTGATAATACTTTTTTTTTTTTTTTGTGCAGTTTTTTCTTTGAGTATTAACAACTGTGAGTGTTGCTGTGCAAAAGCTAGGCATGGTGGGCTGTCTATGAGAATACGATCAGATCTCAGGGTTGAAGCTAGTCCATAGTTAAAAACAAACAAACAAACAAAAACAACTACAAAAAACCACACACAACTAATTTTCACGATCTAGTGTGAACTTGTTCTGCTTTTGACCACAGGCAGATAAAAAACAAAGCTTCTGGTAATGCCTAATTTTGGACAGATGGATGTTGACAGCCATAAGCAAGACAAGAAAGTTACAGTTTTCTTTGGAAAATGAGGACCTATGTAATTTGTGGCAGCCACAGGACATATGGCTTAGACATAGTTGGCCAAGAAGTCTAACCTGAGTATACCTGGTCCTGTGGCCAACATTCAGATGAATAAATGGTCCAGAGCACAACTGTGGCCATATTTGGGTCTGTAGCAATATTCAGAGTTCAAAAGAGCTAAGATTTCACCTTATTTCCAAATATTAGCTCTTAGAAATAAATAGCTCTTTGTCAGAGAATGAGTTTTTTATTATTATTTTCTAGAGGAAACACTATTATTTTTGTATGGCATTAATAAATCTAAGGGTAGTAAGTTTCAGTAATTTGGAAACTTTGGCTCTTGCTGCATATTTTGTTTAGAAACACAAACTCCTGCAGACCTTTCCAACAAGTCCTCTAATCCCTCTGCTCCCTCCACTGGCTTCCCATAGAATTCTGCACTCGTCTGAAGGCCTTTATTCACAAAGTCGCGGCTCATATTATTAAAAGATCAGTGAAACACCAGTCCCCAGACTGCCCTTGGCAACTTCATGCCCCTGGCAGACAGGAATTCTCCACAAGGAGAATGTACTGTTGTCATTTGTATAGAACAAGGAACTTCACACCAAACTAGTACAAACTGGCCCAAAGTGTTAGAATAAACCTCAGTTCATCAGCATTTCTTCTTCTTGAAACATAAGAAGCTTGTCGTTAACCTCACTATAACACACACAAAGCAATCTTTTCATGGGTGTAAAAATCTAAAATCTAAAACAATGCACTCAACTTCCAAAACATCTCACCTGGCAAAAAGATAGGTAAACAAGTGGCATATATTAGCATTTTTCTTTAACATACTATTGTAAAACACTCAGACAGTGAGTATAATACAAGTTGGTAATAAGTATGATACACAAGTCTGCAAATAAGAGAATAATAGAAGGCCAGATGGAAGGAAATCAGTTAGCTGGTCTGTTCTACTGCTCCAACACAGAATGAATGATAAATCCAAATATAAGTGCACAAATATTTGTATGGTAGGCCCAATCCTGACCACAGTGAATTCAAAGTTTCCAGCTCTGCAGCCTTCCCCCCAAAAAACTGTCTTCCTTGAAGTCCTTCCTATTCCAAGGACGTGTCACAATCACTAATGAAACATATTCTGTCAACTATCAAAATGAGGTTTTAGAATGCAACACCACACAGAAAAGGTTCAGCATTGTGGACATAAATCAGATCTGCTCCAACAAACAATAGGCTCAGAGCCTGGCCAAAAAGACCCACAACAAAATTAGTATCGAGAGTGTTGACCAGGGTAAGCATTCTGCTTTGTCTCAATGGAAACTGGCAGTGCTGTGAGCTCCAGAGGCCACTGGTTCTAATAGAGCTTGTCTCAATAGTTTCCTCCTCCTTGTCAGCAGCTGGACAAAAGCAGAATTAATGCCTCAGCCCATCTGTACTAGTTCAGTACTGGGAAGAGGAGTTTCCATGAAGCCATGAGATAGACCTTTGGGAGTAGGCAGGATGCAGTAACAGACTGCGTGCTGAAGGCAAGAGACAGAGACCTGGGGTCAGAAAAGGAGTTGTTTTCATGGCTTCAGGCCTGAATGAAGTCATGTCTTAGCTGAGGATTTTATATGTAGCCTTGCTGTTTTTGTCATCTCTATTTAAAGTGAAGAGAATTGGTATCTTTACCGTGTACTAACAATACTTAAATTCACCATCCTTGTTCCATGCTTATATAGGCCTATATGCTGTGTGGATTTCAACATATGCTTTGCTTGGCACATGTAAAACATCTCATTCAATTCAAAGCTTTGATTGACAGTTAAAAGGATATCTATGTCCATAAGAACTCAAGGACATATGCTTTTAGGACAAGAACTGTCCCTCACTCCATGCCTGTATAGTACCTAACCCAGAGAGGCATATCATTACTGTGGAATAATAGCAATGATGTACTAGACAAGGAATTGCTCTGAGTTTGCCTTCCAGTAAGAAACTGACCCCATCTCAAGTTCCCAGCATTATCATACAGCAATGGAATGAGATTATTGTTTCCTTTAATTTGTTAATTGGTGGTAGAGCCCAAATGCCCCTACTCAAATTCATTTTGATAGGTGCCGCATAGCAAAGAGTCATTTTTGTTTCTTCTCCAAAGAATTAATCATCACTGTTGGTGGCACAGGCACTAACCACTACCATCAGCTGAAAAGTTTATTATGGATTGCTTCTTGAAATAAAACATAACTTTTATTGGAAGTTTAAAGATAAATAAAAACAGCTGGAGGGAAAATACTATTAAATACTCTGATGAGCCCCATGATGTTTCACTTAAAGAAAAAATTCCTCTTGCTTCGTTTTAAGGACTCTCGTCTGCTGTGTTAAAGTTAGCTTTTCTTTCATGTGGGACAAGTGAAGCTGAAAAGGGAATTTACTTAAGACTGTGTATTGAAATTGCAGCTTACAGGAGCTTATGGTCAGTGCAGTTCCAAGAATCCTTCACTATTTCTGTAATAGATGGTCCTTCAATTTACGCTTCCTCTATTACTTTTATGTAGCTTTCTAATTAGACTTCTTTTAAAAATTTTAATTGTTTGCTTTCTGTGGACAGACAGAACGCCAAATGTTCACAATCCTCTCATCTTTGAAAGTGACACTGCTCTGTTCTGGGGACTGGGTTTAAATCATTAACAGAAGATAAACTCATATACATAAATAAAGGCTGTCTGGGATCAGCCATGGGACAGGAGCATAAAAAGCAGCTCAAGACAGCACACCCCATATTTTCTGTACCCCGCAACAGGGCCACATTTCTGGCTGCAAGGATAACTGTCTGGAATCAAGGAACCACCCAAAGAGTCCAAAAACAGAGAAACTGAAATGAAGCTATTTAGTAGGAACAGACAGACAGGGAAAGGATATATGTCGTGCAGAGTTAGTACATATCTATACAAGCCCTTGTAGAAGAGCATCATTCAGGTCAAAGAGTAGTTGCTGAACTCTTTTCTCTTTAGGTCCTTATAACATTTTACACCATCTTTTTGCACTACTACTTTTGTGTAGCGCACTGAGTGTAATGAAAGGTTTAATTTTCCTGTTTACTGAGGATACCATGAAAACCAGACCTGGTCTGCTATGTAGACAGCAAGCTCAAGAGACCAGCTTCTGGTGTGGCCAAAGTGCACACACTGAAGCACATGTGACAATGCTCAGACAGGTTGCATCGAGGCTGGTGGGGGGTCAGCAGAGGGAGGGATGCTGATCATTCACATACACACTTTTAGCTGACTTGATGTATCCCTCCAGGTAAAAAATCAACCCATTTGGACAGAGTTCTTTGGCTCCCTTCCCCACTTCTCAGAAAGGGCTACTGTACCTCATGATCAAAGGTATCATAAGCCCAAAGGATAATGAAGCTGTGTATCTTCCTGCATCCTACTCAAGAAAAGAGTCTCATTGTTTAAAAGTTTGGAGGACATTTACATTTGAAAAACCACCCTGAGTCAAAATAATTATTAGCATCAATTGGAGGTACTTTTTGTTGATCTCAGAACAATATCTGAACACATTTACTCAATAAAGGCAAGACTGACACTGGTTTGAATAGTTAAAACTACAATGGATTTTTCATCTTTGTTTGGATGTCTGGGTGCTTGAAAGAACTCATGTAGATTTTGTATCTGAATGGTACAGTTGTTACCCCAGCCAGGACTGGTTACTCCTGATGAAGAGTGGTCAAGTCTCCTTCAGGTTTTCCAGAATTCCTTGAGGAGTGATTTCCCTGAAGTTTGGTGCCAATGTGCTGCTGACTGGAGGATAAGAAACCTGTATCCATGATGTTTAAGAACACCTCCCATCCTGGTGCTGTCTTCCCCACACCTTGTTTTCACTTTTGATGCAGGTTGCAAACACTCAGGACTGCTAAAGAAATTTAGCATGCTGATAGCTTTAGGTGGCGGCTGACAAAAAGCTGGTCTGAAACACAGTCTCTCACCACAGGCTTAGGGTAGTTCGGTGCGTATGCCCTACTTCAATTAGTTGTCTTCTTCTGGGAAGTCCAGTTAGATGACCATCCCAAACAACATTAACTGGATTTATTGGGCAGAAGTAACAGATTAGACAGAAGAACAGATTAGAAATTATACTGTTAGAAACAAACAAACAAACAAATCACCTTTGTTGTTGTTGTTGTTGTTGTTATTGTTATTTTGCTGATAACTCTCCTGAGTGACGTGCATCATGTTTTCGTTTTTGGATATGCAAGCTGTACTGAGCTTATTTATCGTTAATACAATACTTATTTTTACAGTAAAATGATAAGAAATTAAATAGCTTGATGCTGAATGCTCTCGCCTCTCTGTTACTCAAGTTTTGATATTGGGGAGAACTCTAAATCAAAATTTTTGCATTTTCTTAGATGAATAAAATAAATAAATGAAAAAAAACAAAGAGAAACAAAACAGTAATAGAAAAAAGAAAAAAAAAAAAAGAAACAAACTAAACACAAACACTTCAGAGTTGGATTTTTATTTTGATTTGCAGCTTTCCTCATCCTCCCAAACAGGGTCTTGCATCTTTTCCTCTGAAAATGCAGTGTGCTCAACTTTCAGAAAACATACGCTTTCTTATAAATTAAAAACTTCTATTAAATTTCCTGTAAAGTCTCTGCAAAAAATGAAACTTTCCAGTCTTAAGTATCTTCACCAGCATTTCCCCAAAGCATTAATTTTTACAAATACTTTATTGGATCTTATATCACAAGCCTCAACTGTGTCTATATGATCATTATGCATTTTTTATTTTTTATGCAATTCCTTGAAGCTCAGATTTTTTAAGGGCTTCCTATCTGTGAGTAATAGCAGCAATTTAAAATCTCTTCTGTTGGGATTAAATTTCAAAGCCATTGAAATCATTTGGGAAATGCCAATATATTTGGTGGGGAAAAGGGGAGGGGGGCTCCTGTCAAGCTGGTAAGGAAGTTGAGTGAAATCCCAGCTTTACTGCAAAGAGTGCAGGCTTTTCCCTGACTTCCTAGATTCCAGGACTGAATTATAATCACAATCATTGTGCCTTATGTAGAATGAGATGAGGTCTTGGTTTAACTGTCTGATAAAAATGTCATAATGCAAAGGGTTGTTTAAAAGGTATATTTGCAACCAGATTTACATAGGGAAATGAGAGTTATCAAGTTATTCCTCCTCCTTATATCTGTCACATAAAGAAGAACAATGATACTTTTCTCAAAACACCAAAACATCATTGGGAACAGGATAGGACCAGGGCTCTGCTATGACAAAATGGGCAAACAGGAGAATGGCAAGGTGGAGGGAAGGAACATGAACCTTCTCTAATGAGAATTGGACGATGTACTTTTTTTACACATCATGAAGCACAGGAGGAGTGAGCCTCTTGAAGGACATTGGCTTATTGGCTTCAATAGATTTCAGTAAGAGTTTAGCTTGAACAATGAGTTCAAGACTGGACCTTGTTCTGTAAAGGAAGAGAGCAGTATAATGTGTGTCCCCATTAGATGCACTGTATACAAAGAGAGGAGTAAGAGTTATAACAGTAGCATGCTCTCCTCCTCTCTCAGCTGTGTGATCTGAGAGGTCAGAGCCTCCCTGTTCGCTGTGAACAATGCCTTGGAGCAGCAGTCAGGAATCTGTCACTCCAGAGCCACATGCTGCTCTTTGGAAGCAAAATCCTTCCAGCCTCTGGCATCAGAGCACTTGGGAAAGAATTGGGGGGAGTGAGGGGTGGGGGAATGAAAGAAAGACAGGAAGAACTGCAGTCACCATTTTTAGTAGCAATTCATTACATCTCTCGTTTGGTATCATCTTCTATAGAAACTATGAAGTTCTTCAGAATAAAGCTAATAACCAAGTGGAACTGATCACAAACAACATTTTGTTCCTCTGCCTGAAGTGCACATGTTTTCAATTCACTTGATAGCTGTGATTGATGCCACCAAAGAAACATGTTCAGAATACTGCCCTTAAAAAAAAAATAAAAAAAAATAAATCACTTGGCATCAAAATGCTTTCTTGTAGCTGATTCTTCAGTGAGAGTCAAGTAAACGGTCTGTTTCATCACTGTTTTCAGCTATGAATCCATTAAGATCACTGAGGCAGTCTCAGAAGCTGGGTGAAGAGAATGGAGAAGAAAAAGGCAGGACTGAAGGGAGCTTTAGGACACCTCAATTCCCCTCTGAGCCACTCATCACATTGTAACAGAGAGATCCCAGTCAGGTGCTGATTACAAAACCCCTGCTATTGCCTTTGGTTAGGAGAGTGTATAGCTTTGTTCAATGGATTTATGCAGCTTAAAGGAGACCAGAACTGGCCCCTGAGAGACTGAGCTGTGCACAGACCTTCTTGCTAGTGGCAACAAGCCACAGCCAGAACGCTGAGAGAAGGAGAGGTACTATTTACCGTATATGAATCCTGATTCAGTTTCCGGCATTCACTTCAACCAAAGTTTGGGGGGTGGTCGGGTGCTAAGTGTTGGTGCCAGCTGATTTCAAAGAAATTGAAAAAAAAATAGCTAGACAGACATTTGGCAACAAAGGTCATTGACTTTTGGCTGCCTTAAAGAATGATGCATCTGCTTTGTTTGACTGCCAATAGATAAGGTGCATATGAAATTCCCCTTGTAAATTAGCAAGATAAAAGTGATCCTTGTCTCCTTGGATTGATCCTTTTTCCAGTATTTTAATCATGTTCAAGGCACAGCCCTATTTTGGAGTCAGTGGGGAACAGTGTTGCCCAGGGGAAAGCCCCAGGAAGAATTCCTACACCTTCCTTCCTGGGCAACAGTCCAGGCTGCTCTATTGTGTCCACCTCGTGCCTGCAGTTTCTCCACAAGGTATCCAATAGTCCAAAGTCAGACAGGTGAAATGGGTTTTGTACTGCTGGAAATGCAGAGACTGAATTTTGGTCCTGGTCAGGAGCTCTGTCTTATCAAGGTCTTCCCCCTTAAGTCTGCCCCACATGCCAGCAAAACACACTTCAGTCATAAAATAGTGAAAGTGTCACTTGTACAACAAGTGTAAGAACTGGAAAGAGAAAATATGATTCATAGTTACTGAACACTGTCAAGAAAGGGAGGGTTGCAAGGCACAATCTAAAGTGAAGAGGGATCTATATACAGCAGAGAAGGCCAAATTTGTCTGAAGATTGTCCTTAATTTGCCAATCCTTTTTGGCACACTTGGTCTTAGCTAAGATGACTATAATTCCCAGTTAAAAAATGATTTGCAATTGAAATATGATAAAATAGCTTGTTAATGCCAGGGAGAGCGGTCTGCTAATGTTATTTATTTCAAGTCTGAAGTTTCTCACGAAAGAAAGAAAGAGAGAAAGAAGAAGGAAGAAGGAGAGGGGGCTTTTTTTTTTTTTTTTTTTTAATGTGTTTGCCTTCACGGCTTTGGAGTGCTCACTAATTCCATCTGTCCACAACAGAGCCATCGGAACGGCGAGAAAAAGCATTTCCATATGTGCAAATTAGCATCCAGCCTCTCTTAATCTGTGCAGTGCTCCTCTGAAGTAGATGGTGCGGATGGCTGCCAAACCCACTAATGGCATTCAAATAAAGGACTTTATTGGCTTTAACTGCCACTTTTTTTTTCTTTCTTTAAAAAAAAAAAAAAAAAAAAAACAGATAGAGAATGCGTTCCCCCTCTTATTTTATTTTTGTTCTGATATTGTCACTTTGTACTTCTACCATTAAACAAAAAGAAGGCTCTGTGCAGCTCTTTAATGGGATTCATTTTCTCCTACAGATGCATTCTTTTACTTTCTAATGAAAACTCCCTATTAGTTATTACACTATAATCAACACCTAAAGTGCATCATTCCTACTCTCAGCCAGCTTGTCTTTCCCAAGAAAGTTCTTCCTCTTTCTCTCTACTTTTCAACAGCAGAAACACAGCTGAGATGTGAGACGTCTTGCTTGGGATCCTGCCTGCACTGTGAGTTCATATGAAAAGGAATCTTTTTGTTTGTTTGCTTGTTTGCTTGCTTCTCAATTTGTTTTTCAAGGTCTGGCACATTCACAGCTGCAGCAGAAGACAAGCAGAGGTGCCAGCGGTGTCCTACTCAGGGTCATTGTCCTGAAGGATGGCTCTATACCCAGCAAGAGGTACCATTTGGGGTATGTTTTGGATTTTGAACTACTTGATTATTTTAATGAAAAACAAAGGAAATGATTTAATCCTAAGAAAAAATGTAGTCCTTATAGTGAAAATGTCCCTCCCATTATGCCAAATCAATCTTTATTTCCACCCGTCACTACTTCTCTTACTTCTGGCAAAAGTTAGGTAACCACACCTGAGGTCTTGTGATCTCAGATCTTGCTGAAAATAACATGGTTGCTAATCCTGACTTGACTAGTGGTGCCAGCAATAAAACCACAGTCTCTAGTGTGTAGCAGACTCCATATGTTAGCCCCCTAGTCTGCTAAGTCACCACGCCAGCCTAAATTTGAAACATTTCTAAAGTGTTATACAATGTTGTAATAATGTTTTTACAAAACAAAGGCTGAGTTACTGGAAGCCATGTTCATCCAATCAGCATCTTATTGAAAGAGGAATCTTGATGGTAGCAGTGGTGACACAGGCTATGAAAAAATAATTTTTAAAAATTGCACTCGAATTTTTAAAAGGGGAGCACTGTCTTATTAGGGAGTAGTAGTTGGAATAACTGCTGAAGAAAAAGAAAGAAACTCTTGGTTGCATGTTATCTCACTTTCCAGAGGAAAGCACCCAAAAAAACTCAAGCTGAGAACACAGTTGACTTAATTAAAAGGTTCCTAATTGCTGAAATGCTGTTTAGAAAAACAAGAATGGACACTGCTAATTACATACCAAGCAGTGTCTGCCCAAACTGAATCCTTCTACATAAGCAGAACTTTCTCAAAACACTGTTGCTGCTGTTTGTTAAAGGATTTTTCTGAAACAGAAAAAGCAGAACAAACTATTACAGATTGACTCTGCACCCCAAATTTAGGCCTATGTCATCAAAGATAATCAGAGAGGAGGGACCTAATTTGTTTTTAGGTTTCTAAGATTCTAATCCCACAAATATTTAGTCATGTATTTAACATTGGTATCTGGATAACAATCTTTAGTGATGATACTTAGGTACTTACAAGTGAAGATGGTGGAAGAAAAATAACTTATGTATTATATAAATCTATATAAATCTATCTCCATCACATAATGTTTTAACTTTATATATGTTTTTGGTGCACAAAAAAAGCTTAAAGTCACAGTGACAACCACAAAATTGAAAGATCACTACACTAAGTACCAAGACGCTAATTAGGGAGTGCATATAGTTCAAAAAATTATATGTATGTATATATATATTGTTTTGTGCAAATACTTCTCTGACTAATAGAAAATAAATGTCCATGCTTATGATCCTTTTGCTCTTTTCTCCCTTTTTCACTCAAGGAATAGATATGATGTTCAATAGTCACAGTGCTCATTTACAGAAATTAGTTTTCCAGAGGCTTTCTCAAATGATTCTAGAATGCTTTCATCAATACTTAGTTTCATGAAATATTTGCACCAAGTTTGATTTTATTACTGACTTGTAAAAAAAAAAAAATTCTTTAAGAGATCCCTGAGCACAGTTTTGCAGGGCATTATACAGAGGTTGACTAGAACACAGTTCTTGATCTAAAGGGATTAGTGTTTTAACTGTCAAGACAGACAAAGAACAAACAAGCATTGTGTAAGCTATGCTACAGTAATCAGGACAAAGAAAAAACTCCTTGTGATTTTGGTAGTGATTTCACAATGATAATACTAAGGATCACTTGAAGTGATGTTTAAATGCAGGAGAAAAAATTATCAAATTATGTTACTTGCTATGAATTACTCATTAATCTCTATTTGCATTTCTTATCTCAAAGAACCTTAACTATCTGATCTGCATGTGTAAATAATAATTATTATTAAATAATGAAAGTAGTGCAATTATTAAATAATGCAACAATATCAATAATTACTCCTATTAATAATAAATTATAATAAGTATCTTAGAACCATGCATGGTCCCAAACTGCAATATTCAAACACACATCTGAAATGTCTGCTTGGATTTGGAATTGGGGTTCATACCACATCAGTTACAGAGTCACATTTCAAAATACATATTGTTGGTCATTCTGGACTTTCACTCCCCCTCCACACTTCGTCTTACTTTGGTCCATACCTAGAGATGAAAAACTGTTCAGGAAGTACTGTCTCTCCTTTATAATCAAACTGTCTCTCTCCTTTATAATCAATGTAACAACAAGTAATTTAGGCATTATGATCTTCATCTAAAGAGTTGAATGTTGAGAAGACAAGAAAGTCAGTGACAGTACAAATACCAAGTCTCAGGCTTCCTTGCTTGTTTGCCTGATTTTTCCCTCCATAAGTATAGCTGACAACATTGGCTGATACAATATTTTGTCTTCATAGTAGTTACATGAAGAATATTTTTTTTCCAGGAAAAAAAGATCATTCAACATGGCAAAAGATATACATTCAGATGTATTTAATTATATATACTTTATATATTATCTTCCCTAAGGATCACAAGATGATATATAAATTTGGTGCAGTAAGATTATTATGATTATGATTATAACGTGTTTTCTGAGGTACTTTTTAAAAGCCAGATCTATGAGGATTTTGATACAGTAAAAGTGCTTTAAAAAATTAAAAAGAACTGAAACTGCTTTAAATTATTTTGAAAATTCAGTCTGATCTTCTGTAAAATCAGTTTCCTTATTCACCAAATTTAAATGATGAATAAGGAAAAGCAGTTTAGTAGTTTGTTGATAATTTTATAGGGCAATAGTCAATGGAAGGGAGAGAAAAGTGCTAAGTAGTAGTGTATGACTCCAACTTTTGCATAACTAAACATACTTTCCCATGGTCCCTCTCCTGCCTTACAAAAACTTCCTCTCTTCTGGCATAACACCCACAGAGACTGATACAGAGATGTTTTCCGCAGAGTACAATTCAGATGAAAGAAAAAATTTCAGTCCTTCACCTGTGCATGGGTAGCAATACAAGATGCTTTCCTGTTTGAAATGAAACTTAATTGTTATAACTTTGGCTCTTCTCCTAAATGAAGCTGATATAAATTTTGTCAGCACTGGTGTTTCTATAGCATGCACATCCAAACATGCACACATTGACAAACATGGACACACATGAATAGATGAACAATGGCAGCAAGAAAAAGAAAAGAATAAAAAAAGCAACTGCAACTCTCATTTTAAATCCAAGTCTTTTTGACTCCAGTGGAGCTGGGCTAATTTACACCAGCTGAGAATCTGCTCTTGTATTTATTTTAGAAAAGATGCAATTTTGTCCTAACAAGCAGTTTGCAGGGCCTACTTGATTGATTTAGTTGACTCTGGCTTTATTACAGCTTAATGTGTTCACATCACTATTGTTAAAGTTGTTTCAGCACTTCTATTATTACTGCCTAGTTTTTGGCATTTAGAAGTTTATAATAATAATAACAGTATTTTGCACTTTTATAGTTCCTTATTCTGAGGAACGCGAAGAGCTTTGCAAACAATAATTACTCCTTACAACCCCTCGATATAGCAGATTATATTATAACACATTTACTAGCGGTTCAGATTCTGATCTCAGTTCACATCAGCGCGCTTGCAAACTATCTACACTACAAATGTGGTTTGGATTCCTTCTGAAATAAAAAGAAAAGCAGTAATGTTCTTTGCAAAAGCTGCTGTTATCCCGAAAAAAACTTTACAGACCTGATTCCCTCTCCTCTGTACTAATTTTTAAAACTCTCCATTTGCTCCAGCCCCCACTCTCCTCTGTGCTCACTGTAGCAGCAAAGGACTGCAAAGGCATGAGGAAGCTGGCTTAAACAGATGATGAGACATTCCCTTCTATAAAGAAAATTTATCCTGGCTCAATGAAATCATGTCTTTATTTCTACTTGGACCTGTAATAAATAAATAAATAAATAAATAAATAAATAAATAAAAAGGAGAATACTGTTGAGCAATCTGGAGCAGAATGGTTATTATTTTCAGCAGAAATAAGAGAGATTCTGAAGCTACTTTACCAAACCAACAAAAGACACCCAAAAAAAAAGGAAAAAAAAAAAAGAAAGCTCTATTTAACTACCCAGAATTAGAACTGTGAATATAATGATGTCCTTGATTTCAACTTGAAAACCAAGTAGTTAAACAATGTTTTCAATTCAGACCAATCTGAAAATTTTATTTTAAATATACTGACCCATAATATTTGATTTCATTTTGAGAACTTTTTTTTTTTTTTTTAAAGTCTTTTTAAAGCTAAGACCTGCCATGTAACCTTTTTTTTTTTGGGGGGGGGGGAAGAAAGTATCATAAACTCTGAGAGGAAAACTCTTTGTTTCATGAACAGTTCAATTCCTCTGGAAAGTGCATTCTTCTGGGGAAAAAAAAATAAAAAATTCTGCTCTGCCTAGTGTGTGATCCTATCTCTTTAATCACTATAAGAAATACATACACAATTTAAGATGGATTTTCGATCATTTCACTCCTTATAATAAAATTTATGGAAAAAAAAAATATGGAAAGAAAAAAGCTTCATTAGTTAACCCATCTGAGCACAGATCTGACCTATAGAGGTTTGAATGAGCTGTGTTAATCACAGTGGACTCCTGTGCTATTAAAACTGATATCAGGCAAGAACTTAACTTCAAGTACATCAACACTTTTCAATGACAAGAAAGAAAAAAACAAAAACAGCCAAAAACAACAAAAAAGATGCAAATGCTCTCATGCCCTTATTGCAGGAATTTGACAGTAGATGATAATTCAATTAACTCTCCCACCATCTCTGCTGCTACTGAAAAGAAAACATCTTTGTCAGATTGTTAAAATAATTGAGGTTTCATGGAGTATAATCCACAGCTTTAGCACAAGGTGAAGCCTCAGTTTCAGTGCTGAAACTAGTGGTGACTGGTTTACTGGTAAGGTATACCTTTTGATTAATTTGAAGAGATCATGAATCAGACATTTTAAAACATACAGCAAAATTCTGGCTAACAATGTGGATTTATTTATTTTTTGTTGTTGTTGTTAAATTCCAGGAAGCTGGGGTTTTGAATTTTGGCTAGCTCCTACAGAGAAACACAAGGGTGTTTCTGCAGAATTTTGAAGATATTTCACATAAATAAATATTTGAAAAATTTAATAAATTTTATTGTCTAGATATTGTACATTAGAAGATTATGGTCAGATCTGGGAAACCAATATGGCCTACTGATTTGAATCGGTGGGGAAGATTTGCCTCAAAATTAATGGTATATCACCCTGTAAGTGGTTTTGGTTATGAATAGTTATAATAGCTCTCAATTTACTTAAAATTATACCCTCTGAATTTGACCCACAATAACAAACAAACTAACAAACAAACAAACATGAAAAAAAAATTAGTATTAAACTTTTTGTGGTCATTTAATTTTTGGAGTTAAACTTAGCAGGCAACTGGAAAAAAAAAAAAAAAAAAAAGGAAATCCACAAAGAAAAATTGCAAGGTACATCTTTTAGATTGATCTATTTCATAGTAGAAACTCTAAGTGCTAATATTATCATAGTATAGAGGAAAAATAAAGTAATTGAGGCCTCAAATTGTTTGTGTTTACACCCTGAAAGATGGTTGCAGTAGATTCAATTCAGAAGAAATATAGAGCAATCTTAACTCTATCAATTCTGACTGGAGCGCAAAACTCAAATCAATTACTCATAAACATTTGTGATAATATTAATTTAATTTTTTTTTCTAAAACAAAGAGGGTAAATTAAAAGAAACAGCTTATTCCTTCATACGCTGTAGTGACAAGATTAAAAATTAAATTTATACATATTTCATTTCTACATAATAAAGCCTTTTTGCAAAAAGAAAAAAATACCACAGTTCATCTAATTAAATCAAAGAAAATTGCCTGCAGCGATGCTACAGTATTACAATTAGACGTCTGCCAAAACCAGCCGTTTGAATTCTTAAACACCACTCCAGTCTTAAATACAAAACATGGTTTTCATCATTTTGTGTGATATCGCTGAAATATTTTTTTTTCATCACTATTACGTCAGCTTGGAATGCCTTTCCAGACTCATTACATATCTTCTTCTGTCTTACTGAAACACTGAAAGAAGTAAATGCAGAGTAGTTTTGCTTTGTTGTGTGTAAATCTACACATAAATTTTGGAACATAACATTATGGAAATTAAATAACGCTCACTAAAAAAAAAAAAAAGTACATTACCTCTATCAAAAATTCAAGTTTCATGTAACTCATTTAGTTCATGTAATGCTTAAATAGTCTTTGGAAGTAGATATGAAAACAATAAAAGACTAAGACACAACCAGTACAAGTAGTTGAAGTCAATTATTACAAAAACTGAGGTTATTCACATTTTCTATTCCTACACAGTCTGATTAGTAAATTTAATCTAATCACCACATCCAGATCCCAAAAGGCCTGCATCAAATGATCAGCTCACCCCCAACACTTCACTGGTGACCTTGTGCAAGTTCCAGTTTTCCCCATGTCTGTAAAATGGGAAAATAATACCTCCTACCTGACAAGGGGTGTTGTCAGGCTAAAATCCACTGAAGACTATCAGACACTCAGATACCAAATGTAATGAGATAGATATAGAGATAGGCTGAAAACACTGAAGACTGAATAAATAAGTTGCTATGCTACAGTAAAGGCAATTCACTTTTGTTTAGTAGAAACAGAGTTGAGTTACAAGTTACTGCTGACAGAGAGAAAAATACACTTCAAAAGCATTAAGATGGATTTCAGCAAAACTATCAACTTTTAATTTTGAGAATACATATTTGCAAAGCTTTATGTAATATAAATAGTAAAATAATAAAGATAATGCACAATTGATGACTAAGGCTGTGTTAGGAGCTTCCTATATCATGGTATTTTACAGGTAACAATGAAAACTATAGCAATGTTCACCTTGTCATCTCTCTGTCTCCTTCCTGTCCTCCACGTTCACGTGCTTTATAGAGCAAGAACATCTGTAATCTCTGCTGAACTCTCCCAGGTCACATATAGGCATAGTCCCTTTTAGATTCTTCCAGTTGACTTGACTGAGCCTGGGCTGAGGTGAAAATGTATTCCACCCTCCAGGGAAAGTTCCCATTGACCAGCTGATGATACCACTTCCACTGATCTGTATTAGAGGAAAATGTTCACAGTACAGTTTCATGTTTGGCCAAGCAAAAATCGGTGCCATGTACATACTCAGGATCATGAGGGTTTTGCCATCCACTTTGTACAAACACATATGTTTCTGAAGTCTTTCTCTAGATATGAGACAGATGTTCTGTGTTCTGTGAACCTATTTTCCACTATCCTCCGTATGACCAAAGCTGTTTATGATGAAAAATCTAGGAAAAAAAAAATCCAGGGAAACAGACATGTTCTTATTTATTTATTTATTTATTTTCCCTGGATAACTTGCCACAGGCAGGTGCCTAGTGCTGTGGTCAAGCAAGCAGCCCTTTTTGAAGGACTCTGTCAGATACAATCCTCTTGGTTCATTTTGTCCCCTGCTGTTACAGTCTCATGTGGGATTGCACACATTAAGAATGCCTCCCCAGGCATTGTTGGTACTTGTACTCTGGTTTAGAATCAAACAGAACACAAACATTCTTTAGAGGATACCTACCAAACTACTGCATCATAAAATATGTTTAGGAGTTGATTCTTATGATTCAAGGCTGGGTCCTTCTTCTGCCAAATCAAGCAGAGACTGTAAAAGGCAAGAAATCTTTTTCAGCTTAAACATAAATAAGAAACTGTTTTCTCATTGAAAAAAAAAAAAAAGAAATTTTTGTTTGCACTTTTCCCAATATATTACCATTTTGACATTATTAAGGAAATCACTTCAACATTGTAAACTTGATCAACAAAATATGTTAAGAATGAATTAAAACTCCTCTGCATAATCATTCCCTATTGCAATATGCAGTGTGGAAAGAAGAGAAAGTAGGGAAAATAAAAGAGGCTGAACAATATAGAAGTCATGTCAACATTTTGGTTCAGTTGACTACATACAACTTCCAGCTCATTAATCCTTGTGGTTAACTTGGTCATATTTTAATAGCATGTTTAAATTAGATACACACGCACATACATGATGTGGCAAGTGACCAAAGATAGAGTCTGAGGCTGGACAACTGCAGACTAATAACAACAGACCGTGCTAGGTTTTGATTATTTAACTTTTGTTTTGAAAGTTTTGTTGTTTTGTTTTGTTTTGTTTTCATATGTTCAAAAAATACAATGCAATGCATAAATTATTGGACTGCACTGGTGAGAAAGTTACAATTAATTAGAATTCATTCATGCATAATTAGGTAATAGTTGTTAGATAGCCAAAGATCAATCCTGAGCTTTACTAAGACAGAGTATTCAATTGCAGATAATGTTGACAGCACAAAGAATGGGAGTCATTGGATAATACATGGACACCTACCTTCAGTTAATAATCAAGAGGACACTTTCAGAAATCCGTTATTCTTCATCCATGAAAGCTTATCATGCAATTCACCACCTAAAACCACTCAGCCTTTACATGAGGTGTATTCCCAGAGGAATCTATCCAGTACGTTTGCTTATAACACAGCCCACAGATCAGGTTCTGACTAAAAGATAATGGGAATACAACAAGGCCTCCTATTACAATCCCAAAGTATAAAAGTTTGAAACATAGGTTGAATTCCTTTCTCAGATTCCTTTCTGAGTCAGCTCCTGATTGCAGTTTTTGTACATTTTTGTAGGGCTTCATGTTTCTTCATTCCTGTGGCAATGAACCTTTGCATTACAAGCTTTCAGCAGTATACCAATATCCTGGTAGGTCAGATGAACAAGTTCAACTTCAACAAAAGGTCCATATCCTATTTGGTATGCTGTTCCACCACATTCTTTAGTTCATCACTACTCATGACTGAGAATTTTAGCAAACAAGCAAAAACTGGCAAAATAAATCATCAGCATTCGCTTACATTGTTCTCTTTTTTTTGCCAGCCCTCAGACATTTGAAAATTCAATACTAATGGAGGAGATAAAGAATAGCAAATTCCACTTAAGAAACACAGCAGAAAATCTGCACAACATGCTTATAGAGAACTGTGATGTCTTTTTCACCTATCTTTTGCCTACATTGGTCTGTTGTTTTGTTTCTTTGTTTGAGAGATGACTTGATATAGAGCATTATTATTCAAATATTCATTAGCGTTTATTTTTAAAATATGCATGCTATATTTCAGTATTAGAACAAATAATTTGTAGCTGCTGTTTTACTATTATGTTGTTCTTGTGGGAAAGTTTGCAAGATTGCAGAATTTGCATCACATTATATTTACCAAACTTTGTAGTAATTACTGAAATTCAATAGCTTTTTGAGAACTTGCAGTAATGTATAGGATTTTCTAAAAAAGGAAAGTGTCTGTGAGTTAGTTGCTGCCAATAGTTGTGGCTATGTCTATTCAGGATCAGTAAGCACTTATTTGCAGATAAGCCTTCCATATCTAGAATATATAATGTCACTGAATTCTGCTGTTACTTGGACTGTAGACATGTCTAGTCTAAGGAATGGGTATCAAAATAAAAGCTTTGATGCCAGAACTTTTGGAATAGGTACAGAAACCTCTCCTGTCTTTCCTAGACTTCTAATGCATGCGTGGTAGAATAAAAAATAGTATTTACACTAGTAGCCTGTTAGATTGCTAACAAAAATTTTCTAAACAAAATGATGAGACATAGCACAGAATCATTTCCAGTGCTTAGAAACAAGCTGCATTTGCCTTTCCATCTGGATTAGTCTTGAAAGAATGTCTATTCATGTTGGAGTTGCCTATCATCACATGAGAGCACTTAATGGAGAGAGCAAATCTTTTCTGATCAATCATTGTCCTTCACAGAGTTACCAGTCAAACCGTCAGAAATCTGCTGTACATGTTTGCTCAAGGAGGGGTGTATTTCTTTGCCCTTTCTAGCTTTGTATGGATAACTGGGGAACACTAACATCCACTGTAGAGTGCAGAGTTATCAGTGGGAAGTCTCCCTTTACCCTTTTGATGAAAGGTTAAAAGCAGCACCAGACATGAACCAGAGACACACTGCAAGTTACAAAAGCAGAGCATTTGGGGGTAAGTATAACACTTGGAGAGACTGAACAATAACAAAAGTAAAAGTGAACCATGTTGTTATGTAATAAAGCTTAGCACTTTTCATGAGTTAAGGATTATTATTTGCACATTACAAATAGAGAAGACCACAGAGACCACTAAAGCTGGGATTAGAATGCATAAAACCCTGAATCCCAGATCTTGCCTTCAACCACTAAACCACATCTTCTATAGTTAGATGTTTTTTAAGTCATGGAGCTGCTTATTACTCAACATTCTGCAAGTACTTAAGCACCCTGCTGAATCAAGGCCCAGCTCCTGGAGACCAAAGCCCTGCAGTTCTTACTCAGGCATTTATCGTTTGTAATCATGTAACTGGAATCTGTCTACTTTAAAACACACCCTTTTTCTTCACAGGAAAAATAAAGTCATTAGACTCTCCAGAGTCCATGGGTTTGATTTGTAGTTTGTCACTCCAGTTTGAAGCCAGAATAACTCCACTGTGCTCAGAATGATTGCATTGGTTAAAAGTGGGAGTAACATAACAAAGTGCCAGTCAAATGGCCATGTACTCTTGATGAAAATATCATGATTTCTTATCATAATCAGCTGTGTTTGGTATTGCTACTACTGCCATGCTGTTAACTGAGATACATATTCAGGGACGGTTGGATCAGGTGATCTTAGATATCTTTTCCAACCTTAGTGATTCTATGATTCCGTGATTTTATGTTGATACATTTAGGAGGAACAGACAATCTCACTGAGAACCTGGCCAAGCAAATCATTTCCATTTGATTGTATTTGATTTACAAGAAATAACATATTAACTTTAAATAATTATCCACAAACTGGAACCTGGTCCTGAGATTCTGACATATGAATTTCTAGTCATGCTTAGCTGGCTATAATTTTTCATCTGGAGGATATTTCCATTATGCAAGCTGGATGAACAGGTTATTTTATGTAAGATCTTCAATGAATATCCATCATTGGCCTTAAAGAAAGAAATAAAGAAAATGTATTAGCTCATGTAGACTCTGCTTTTCACATCTCCATTTACTCAAGAGCCATTTGAAGTTCTCTTCGTGTCTGCTCAGATAAATGGCCAGCTGGCTCTTATGCATAATGTATGCATTGTGGCAGGAGCAGGGGTATTTGGTAACCACGTGTGATGATTTGTGTGAGATCAAGTCACCTGTATGCTCATGCTGTATTAGTTTATTATCCTTCCACATCTCTCGGGTACTGCCCACGGTATGTAGCACACTGAGGAGGCCAAAGTGATTGAAAGGACAGTTTTGACCTCTTCCATCTGTGTGCTGGTACAATGGTAAGCAAGATTAAAACCTATGCTATTCCAGGGCCTCTTAGACTGGGCAAGAGACAGATTTCATTTAACACGGAGGACAACGGAGACAATGTTTTGCCATACCATCACTAGATTTGTTCAACATATTAACTCACTCTTTGGGGCCACGCAGCAGCTGCCAGTTAAATCATGCATTGTAGATAGAATTGCATTGAAGACTGTAATACAACGTAAAAAATGTAAAACAATGTAAAAAAAATGTAAAAAAAAAAATACTGTAAATACAATACACTATGGAAGACTTGTCTATATTAAAGATCTTCCAGTTAATTATCCTCTTAGATGCACCCTAAGGTGCAGTTCTGACAGATCCTTGTTAATCCATTTCAGTTTGAAAGCACTTGAAAACTGTATGTTAAGCTGAAATTCACTGGTAAACTCAAAATATATGTTTCTGAGGACTTGTATAGAAGACCATGCGCCATTGCAAAATGTAAGTGAAGAGGGTGATCACTGTAGCACACTCTGGCTTTTCCCAGATTTGAGAAAGTTTCCTTGCTTGGGATCTTTGGCTCAAGATGTTGAAGGAAATGTATATAGACCCCAGTGGTGGGTAGAGCTGATAGGACCAATACACTTGTTCCAGGCCAACTGTAGATACATAGGACTCTAATGTATGGAAACCCACCCCAGACCTCCCCTCCAGCTTCTCATCCTCTCAATCTGTTTCTGCTCCCAGTTACCTTTTCCAATACAACCATCATGGGTCACTCCACACCTTACCACGCAACTTCTACAGGGAAGGAAAAGGAAGGATAAAAATGGTAAATGTTACCATCATGTCTACATCTTCAGCTACAGGATCTCTGCCTGAAACCTCCCCTTGCAACCACCACAGCAAGCAGGTGACTGTGTGTTACCAGGACAGTGCTCCAGTTGCAGGAACCTGTCCCTGCTCCTGTCTGCCCTCTCTAGTTGGGCAAACACCACTCCCCTATAAAGACCCACAATGTATGGTGTTATGGTGTGTAGGGGGAGAGGCAGTCTGAATTCCATTTTTCACTTACACCTATCTATCTGGGACAAATGGAATCAGAGATAAAATCTTTAGAAATCTAGAAGTCTGGATGGGCTGAGCAGCAGCTCTGTCCTACTTGATTCTAAATGCTGAGCTCACAAAAGGTCTTCCATTAACTTCAGTGCATCTAAAGGACAACAGTCTTCTGCATCCTTGTTCTAAGCAAGTTTTTTTCTTGCCTGGGCCTTCTCAAGTATCAAAGGAGAAAAGCAGATCCAGGAAGAGAAGTGGGCATCTGAATTTTTCATTTGCCTCACAAAATAAAATGAACGAGCAGCTGAACTCTTGCAAGATGATAAAAAGGGTGTAATATCCTTTTCTAAACACACAATACGTCAGATCTCCCCCAGCACCACCCCTGCTCAGAGACATACATACACTTGATCCGTGAGCATTTTTGAAAATTTGGGCGGTAGAAACGTTTGTCACACACACAAGCTATAACTGGGAGAAGGGAATGGGAGAAAAGCTATCCATTTTGGCTTCATGCTAAATTATCAGCATCTTGGCCTTATGCCAGCTCAGCCAGCTTATAATAATAACTGGCTCAAGGCCAAGGCTTTTTAGAGCGAGAGAGAGCACACTGCTTTCTCTTTCTTCAAAAATATTTGTTAATAATCTCTATATTACTTATAATCTATGCAGCTTAATTAAATAAAGATGTCTGGTTTAACTTTGCCGGTAACTCAAAACTGGAGGTGAGATCAAATTATTGGGAGTCTAGAATCAGTTTGGATTTCAAACAGGAGACATCGCAGGGTCTGCTTGTAGCTGGCTTTCTGGTTAGGGCCCCAGATACCCTGAGACCAGAACACAAACACTCAGTTTGATCATGGATGGCATAAAAAAAAGTGGAAAAAGGATGGAAATCTATGATGAAAACCTATTGTTGTATTGAACCACGTCTTGAACCTTGACCTGTCATCCCTGAAGATATACCACAGTGTTTCTACATCATATGGTAAACTCTAGGAGGACTGACTTTGTCTAAAAGACAGAGTTATGATGATGCCTGACACGATATCTTTCTAATTTTAGAATGAATCCAGTCAAACTACATTCTTAATGGCAAGGGTTGAAGGAGAAGCAAAATTCCTCTAATTCAAACAAGTGTGAGAACTGTCAGGTCTCACTTACTTAAATTCTATTTCCTCTGGTGTTTTTGTAGTCCTTATTATTATTATTAAAACCCCTAGAGATGACCTGCTGTGATTGTACAAAAAGCCCCTTATGCATCTAAAGTGCAACCACAAATAATAACAGCAAGCATAAGCAAAGCAGAAAAAATATTTCATCCCTTTTAAGCATAAAATATGGCAAAAAGGAAAAGAATATATAGTAAAGAGGTTCCCACTAAGTTGCAGGAGGAACTCCTAATGTTAATGTAATGATAGATGAGCTTACTGGGTGTTTTTATTAACGTCTTACAACGTGTTTCTTTTTCAGATTAGCTAATATTTTATCTTCCTCCTGCAGTGCAAAAGATGTTTCTAAAAATTGTCCATGTACAAAAGTCCCTTTCTTGAGATTTTATAGTTATCCATTGTTATAATTTTTATCAGATATTAAATCTATTGCTGCCCTGTGCTGACCTGCAGTAAACCTATCAAGAAATGTGTTGCACATACGTCAAAAAGAGGGTGAAGTTCAGTTCATGCTGGACATGTACCCAAATCTCTGGATGTTGAACCTTGTCATCACTAACATTCCCCAAGCTTTTTTGAAGCCTAATTCTACCTAAGTGGGCTGCAAAACTGGGCCGCAAGACCTTCTAGAACAATCTTTCTTTTCAAATTTCAGGCACCTCATTTTCTTCTTTCTTCTTTTAGGGTATTTTTAGTCCTTCTACTTCAGGGACTGTCACTAAGAGGATGATGATATCACAGGAGGCATTCAGCACTTCACAAGATTAGGTCTCTGGTCCTTGCCAAAAATTGGAAGGAACTGAAGACTCAGAAAATGAAAACAAAACTTCCTTCTCTGAAATTGGGCAGATATATAGCACACTGAGCATCAGCTGCCATAACACCTTCCTGTACTGTCATTTCATTCTCCTTATTTATGACTTGAATTTTTTGGATTCTAGTAGACACCAGGAATGTCAAGATCACTGAGGTAGAGACTATTTTCTTTGTTATTTGTTTGTACAGTGCCTTGTTGAATAGAGTTGTAACTCCTGATTAGCCTGTATAAGCCAATGAACTATAATAATAACTACCAGTAATAATAATAATGAAGGAACGTGATTTTTGATTTCAGAAATGTTCTTAATCCTTTAC
Organism: Anser brachyrhynchus; assembly: GCF_964034855.1. Taxonomy (NCBI): domain Eukaryota; kingdom Metazoa; phylum Chordata; class Aves; order Anseriformes; family Anatidae; genus Anser; species Anser brachyrhynchus. The sequence continues at coordinate 52,591,960 of NC_137699.1, forward strand.
TGGTCAAACTTATAGAAGGTTCTTATTTTAACTGGAGAAAAGCAATCCATACCTAGTGAATATATTGCACAAAAAGTGTTTGCATTCTTCAGGTTCAAGGACTGAAAACATGATGATACCCTTTAAGATATGATAAATCTAATTCTGTGTAGTTTCTCTAGAAATCTCATCATTTTCATCTTTCACGTTAACACTTCAGCTGAAAGTTAGGCCCTGAGTCACAGATAATATAGGCTCAGAAGTTCCACTCCCAAGTGAAACTACATAATTCACTCTGGTGGAAACCCCTCTCTTTTACAAGTTGCAGAGGATAGGTTGTGACAACTTGGTACAGAAGTAGGTGGGTTTATAGGATAAAATGCAAGAAATACTTTAGAAACTAGGCTGCTGCCTTATAATGCAGATGATTAACAGCAGCAGAGATCAGGTGCTATTCATTCTCATGCATCCAAGGTGGAAAGGTAGAGCCTGGCTAACAGAACTCCAAATTATAAAGTGTAGAGGAAACCCTGCAGCAGAGTGCACTGGGTTGGCAAATGCCTGGTGCAAGGAAATCTTGCTAAGCCTGAGGTGTTCCTTAGGATCTTGGGAGCAACAGAGGCCATGTCCAGGCCTCCTGCCACAGCTCCTGTGGCAATGTATGTTAAGAGAACCATTTTTGAGAAGGAAGCGAGTGCACAGGGCCCTCCATGCAGAAACTGTGATTCCAGTGGTGGCTTGTGCTCATTATATAGTGTGAGATCACAAATAGAAGTTTTCACACTTGCCCATCTGCCACCAACTGACTCTAAAGAGCTGGTGAATCATACACTTAAAAGAGGGCGAATTTTTCCCCGCTGCCATTGGAATGTGTTTTGAAATTAAATATGCACAGTACAAAAGCTGAATAACAAGGTTGTGCTGATCACACCAGACACTGTGTATAATGCTACAGACATGAGGGTCAGGGGTGTAGGCCAAGACCATGGCCCTTAGTCACTGCATCAATGAAAGCTGATTCCTCCTTCCCCTTGGTGTCCCTTTCCGTGTCTGAAGAGACTATTGAAAGAAAGATTTCTTTTAGAGGAGCCAGGAAAAAGAAGAAGGGGAGGGGGAGAGGGTTAAATAACATAAATATGGTGAAAAAAATATTATTTTTGTGCTTGCATATGGCACTTTTTTTCTCTCTATCTATCTATATGCATACATTTTCCATTTGCTATTCGTAATTATGGCTTTGGCTTTACAATGTATTCATCAGTGACACTGTGATCCTTTTGTTCTGCTGCATATTAAAATGGTTCAGAAGATAGATTCAAAAGGTCTCAGGTTCCCAAGAAGGAACATAATAGGGGTAATGCATGGCAAGAACAGTTTCTGCTTTCTGCAAAACAGGAATAAATAAGGGAGCTATTGCATTACATTTTATGTACAGTACTGTACTCTTTGTCAAAGTGTTAGACAGATTCTTATCCATTGCATATACTAGTTCTTAACCTGATTTACGTCTTTAAATCATTTTTAAGACTCCCTGTTCTTACAATGGAAACCAGGCAGGATTTATAGAAGCATTACAAGCACATTCTTTTTGTGAAGAACAATGTTAATATGATCATTTCTATCATTCAGAAAAGGGGGGAAAAAAGGACAAAGGAATGTTTTTGTTTTTCATTCCCACTTTAAACATAAGTTTTCTCTGGGCATGACTAATCTACATGAAGAATAACTGTATCCATTACACATTGTAGTTTTGTGCAATATGTGACAGCTGTTTGACCCTGTCACTAAAGTCCCTCTTGCCATGGAAAAGAGACAGGAGTATGCTGCAGTGAAGATAAAATGCTCTTTATTCAGACTGCTGGACAGAACCAGACCCCTTGATTTTCTGATTGCCAGCACATCCTATGTATCTGTATGCCATCACTAAAAATCTTTCCAACCCCAGATCTGTACGGCCCAGCTGTGGAAGAAATCAAGTGTACTGCAGATGTCAGATCTCAGGTGCCCCAGGACTCAAGCTTTACGTTAGATATGCTACCTGATCTTTTGAAAACATGACTCCAGCATCCAAGCTTAAGGCAAGACTGATCCACGTTGCAAATGAGGAGGCAGTGCAAACCTCCTGAACAGCTTTGAACACAGCTTTATCACAAAGCTGTATCACTGTGATGTGAGTGATATTCATTATTCTTGTGATCTGTTCATATCTACCTCAGTCAGCCTTGTGCAGTGGTGGGAGAACAGTCAAGTGTTCATCCAAAATCAGTGTTTGACTGTTGCTCTTAACAGTGAGCGTGTAATGCGAGCACATAACTAAGCAAAGCCGTGCTGACTGAGAATACCCCAGCTAGCCTCCACACTACTAGGTCCAGAAGAATATGGCTAAATCAGTGAGATATTGAGACCAGGATAGTTTGTTTTATCAAAAAATACCCTTGATCAAAATCTGTTAGTTGAGGCTAACCTACATACAGGATCTTTTATCTCTGTACAGACTGAATTTAAAATACACCAGTTTATTCCATGCTAGGTGGACTGCCTTTAAGAGCTTCTGAACTGTGCTATGGAGAGGTGACTAGATTTGCTGTTCCTCAGCTTCTCATCCAGAAAACAGACACAAACAGTTTGTCCTAACTCCTGTTTCTTGTTGGCCTGATTGTATAAAAAACATTAAGAGCATTTGATGAAGGGGTCCATGTTAGTCATTATTTCAGGAAATAATGAATATTCTGTCAGTTATTTGTTCCTCCTTACCACGCAAAAGCAAATGATTCTTCCCACCCCTTCATATTGCAGATCCTACAAATCTGGAAGTGATGAAATCAAACAAAACCTTAAAAAGTGGCCAAAGGAGGATGAGAAAAAGATGGGCTCAGTTGGCAAATGTAGATCTGCTGTTTCTAAACAATGAATACTCCAAAGTATTTAAGTACATGCCTTATTTTAACATCATGAGTGTCCTTGCTGACTTGGGCCTTCTTTGGAGAGTCTGTAGATCAGGACCACAGTTATCATGTAGCATTCGTGTTTAGGACAGTGAAAAATAAGTCAAAGATATGATTGCTAATTTCTCTTCTTTATGTCTCTTTGATTATAACTGCTATGAATGTTTATGTTAATTTAATGTTGGCTACATATCATTGACATAATGGCTAAATTATTAGTGTTGTCTTGGTTGCTAGTAACTTGTTGTTATTCAATCTCATTGTGAGCTTATTTCCTCCCCCAGGAAGTTTGGACACAACTCTGAAATGAGAATTATAAAACAATTATTTTAAAAACATTATTTCTAGCAGTCACATTAGTGCATTTTTCTGCTGATATTACAGCTAACTAGGAGCTAAAGTACTTGCTCAGTGTTCAGAGCTGTGAAGGATAAAAGCCAGTTCAACAAACAATCTTCTTAATTTCTCCCACCTTAGCCTTCTCTCTTCCTCACACCTTCTGCTTCTTTTATCTTTCTCTCTATCAGCCTTGCTTATACCTGTCCCTAAAACACTTGAGCAGGAAAGACAAATTGATATTAACTCTTCACCATTAAGGAAAAAAAGTGATATCTTTGATGTACTTATATGCTTACATTCAGGCACACTATACGTAGCCTGGAGAACATGTAATTAAGTGACTGCAGTCTTTCCAAACAAGTTCTTTCACTCTGTCTCTTATAAATCAGAAGTTCTTTTCATATATCTACAATCTTCAAAGATACGTTTGAGGGAGAAGAAGCTGGATACTGTACTTCTGTGAGGATATTGCTCAAATCTCTTAGCTACAAAGTTCTGCCTTGCACAAACGCAGGAGAAGGCTGATCATCTTATTGGTGGTGTTTTATCCCACTAAGTTTTACCTTGCTCCTTCTCAGCTCTTGCTTGAAATGGGGAGTGAGGAGAGGCTTTTGCCACACACTGACGCTCAGCAGCATCTGACCTCAGTGGCTCCAGAAGAATTCAATGGGTGGTGGAAGGTGCTGCCTTTGTGGTGTCTTGCCTGCAAAACAATCAGCTTCTCTTCCAACCTCTGGAGTTTCCACAGGCTTTGTTGCTCAAAATGTTCACTGATAGAGATGGAGGTAAAAAACTTTTCAAACCAAAAGTGTTATGCCAGCATAGTATGCAACCCTTTGGTGACTTACTTGATAATCTGCTGTATGGCTTGTTCATATTCCAAGATCTGCATTCATTCTGCTCATGCCCTCAAGAGAGTAATACTGAGCCTTAAGAAACACAATACCGATAGGCGGGATATATTGAACAGACCTCATCATTTTGCTTGATACCAGTACATCATACTGGTATCTGAGCATGGTCAGAGTAAGTCCATCTCTGCCTGCAAAATAAGTCATCTACCTGTTGTAAGTTCACTGGTGGGAGAATGCTCACTCTCTTTCCATCGCTAAAACAAACAAATAAAAATTATCTGTTGCTTTGTCTTCTGGTCTTTTGTATGTTTGTGATTCAGCAACATCATAATAAGTCACACAAGTCTTACCTATGGCTACAACTTCGTTGAATTCTTTGCTATCATCAACTTATATAAGACATTTATTTGAATTATTTTGTGATTTTTTTTGGAAGAATTTCACATTTGAAAGAGTTTTCCACACTGATATGCTGATGGCTTTTAATTTGAGGGGATATATATGATCAGGTGTTGTGCTATCTCTGTTGTAAGCCACAGTTAAAATACAGAACAGATTGGTGTGTCGGTATCCCCTTTCAAGGGATTTTATATATATATATATATATATATATATATTTAAGTATCCTTCTCAGTGAAAGCCTTTAGTTATTTCCCTACATGAAAACTGTGAGCCTTTGAAAGCAATGTCCATAGTACAGGAGATGGGGTCTTCTGTTTCCTCTGATCCTCTCTTGCTATGTAGGTCTTTCCATTTATGGGGAGACATCAGGTTCACAGATATTTGAGACAAGCAATTTGGGGTTACAAGGAGTCCCAAAGTGAGAGACAAAATTTGTGTCTATTTAACACCGTTTGGGTGCGCATAATAAAAATCTACTATAGCAAAGGGGAATTTGTGTGGTTCACTGGAATTGAGCAAGAGGTGGAAGTGGTACTCTCATTGTTAATGGGAAGAGTGCAGAGTTGTGGAAGGGGAGGGAAACAGAAATGCAACAATGCAACCTGCAAAAGAACATATGAAGATGAAATAAAAGAGCTGCCCCTGTCTGACCTTCTCACTTGCAGTTTGAATTTGGTCATTCTAAATGTTAAGCACTAGAAAAAAGTAAGATATTCTTTTAATCACTTATGCTGCCTAGAGAAAGTATTGTGAAGAATTTCTTGTTACTGGTATTCGGAAAAATTAGTGATAGAAATGACTGTGGGATGAGTAATATGTAAAAATATCCACTCAGACTGAGTCAAAACAATATAAATTATGCCTGAGTCAATAATGAGTATAGGATTAGGCATACTGGACTTGATTTTCCTCTTACTTACAACATCAAAAATTAAAATTAATTCAGTAGACTACATAACACTAATAAAAGTGGGAAAAGCTACTTTCAGTCTGCACAATCCATTTTAAGGGATAAGCTCTGTTTTGTAGTTGAGTTCAAAAACTAAGATTCAAATTCCAACTTTTACCTCAAGTTCAACTTTTACCTCAAGTTCAACTTTCACCATTGAACTCTGTGCCTTGTCACAACCCTTTTAACTAATAAGCAGAATCTATTCAGATCAAAAGCAATCCAAAATGGGGATTTCTTCTCACTTACTATCTGATCAGATGATGCCCAGCACATCTGCAATGGGAAGTACAAATGTGAAATAAGCATGTTACAATGGGAATGATTCCAATGTCTTGAGAAAGACAGATGAATGAGCATGAGTGGTCGATAAGTATATCTCCTGGTTCAGTACTTCTTGAATGAAACATATGTATGACTTTGGTTTCTTATCATCTTTTGGACCCATCATCTTTTTATTTACCTATGTTTTTGTTATTTCACTGCACATACAGAGATCTTTGTTTTCCTGTAATCTCTGACACTACATGGCACTGTGAGTGAAAGGATCAAAAAGGGAGAATCTAGAATGGCACATTACCAGTCACCGCTGCCACAGGCTGAAAAGAAGGAAGATTGATTTTTTTTTAATTTGTATATAACAAAATCAAAATCAAAATCAAAACCAAAAAAACTTACATCATGACTTTTAAAGACTATTTTCAAAGTGGTTTTTTTTTTTTTTCATTTGGTTGAACATATGCTGTTTCTTACAGAAAAGCAAATCCTTTTCATGTATCTTTAAAGGTATTTTTTAGTTTTTTTTTTCCCAATATATTATATCTTGAGTTTTTTTGTAAAACAATTACAAATATTAAAGTGCATGGATTGACTGTTGTTTTTTAAGTTGAAAAACAATTATTCCTTGATGTGTTGGTTTGATGAATTCCCATGATAAGGTTGCTTACCACCCAGTCCCCTCTTTTGCTTGTTATGATATTTTAGAACAAAATTTTAAACAAATATCTTCCTGCCCATTGTAGTGACCAGTCTCAGAGTGAAAGTCAGACACAATCTCAAAATCCGTGCATGAAAACAAAGGGAGAAGAAGGACTAATAGGTAGCATGCTTAGCCTTGGTCACTGCTCAGTTCCTCCCCAAGCTGTACTCTTCCTGTGTGACCTTGGACCTTATCCCACTTCTTGTTACTCTGTAAAATAGAGGTAGAAATACTTGATGTTGCACAGAGGTATTGTGAGAGAGATAAACATCAAAGTCTGGGAGGTGCTCAAACACTACAGAGATAGAGACAAGATAAGTACTGTACATAGAAAAAACTCCATTGTATGACTGAAAAGCCCAAACAACGATGCTTTAGTTTTTAATCTTACAGTTTAAATAAAGCCTTGTCATATCCCATTGTGTAGTTTTCATGAATGTTTATTTCAATAGTCCTGTTGCAGTGGCCATCTGGAATCATTCAGTCGTACAGTGCTACTCTGGGCACTAATTTCTTAAGTCCTGAGAACAGTGCTTCGAGCCTTACAAAAATGCAATCATGGACCAAGCTAGTTTAGTATTGAATTACCACAGCTTAAGTACTTACCAGGTCCCCATGATGCTCTGGTGCCTCTGTTCACACATGCTTTTTACACATAGAAAATGCAAGGTAATATGACTTACCTAAACTGCCTTTCAGTGCAGGCTAAGGACATGCACTTACTGATACACCTTAATTATTTAATATGAGAAAATCACAATAATTAAACCTGTAGACTTTTGTTTGTTCAAAAGCTTTTCAGTTCTACCCCACCACAGGCACTAGCCAAGAGTTAGTCAGCACATCCTCGCTGTTTTCCTGGCTGCAGCAAAACAGGCCTGTATTTTCATCCTCATCTTTCATTTCTCTGACTCCCTCACCAGAAAAAGCTCAGAAGTGTAGGGGAGAGTCAGGTTCTCTAGGCGATCAGCTCATTGATCCTTCATAATAAGCTGGGACCAAGCCTCTGGATTCTTCAAAGCCTTTTTGTAGGGTCCAAGATCCCTGTCTCAGGACAGAAAATGCTACAGCCTCTCAGCTGTGAAGGCTAAGGTGAGATATGAAAGTCACAACTGCAAGAAAGTATGGTAGAAGGTGAAGTTCTACAGTTGTTTTCTTCACTTCAGATACGGCTCAGATTAAGGAGGAATTCAAAGTTTTATGGTAGCAAATGGCAATATGGAGTGTTAATAAGTTTGCATACAGACAGTGAAATACATTTACAGAACAAAAAAATAAATAATCAAAGTAAATAATCATCATTTGAGCTAAAATGGTTGATTTAGTTTACATTCTCCTGAACTGAAATAATGAAATGAAATGAAATGAAATGAAATGAACAAAACAAAATAAAATAAATAAAATAAAATAAAATAAAATAAAATAAAATAAAATAAAATAAAATAAAATAAAATAAAATAAAATAAAATAAAATAAAATAAAATAAAATAAAATAAAATAAAATAAAATAAAATAAAAAAATAAAGCAGTGTAATTTTAAAATGGCACAAATATTAGCACATTGCTGCTCCAATGAAACATGGTAGAACAAATCTGATTGGAGGCTGGTCAGTTTGTGCCTGATGCCTAATCAAGAGCTTATTTTTTGCCACAGTCCCTAGGGCACTACTTTATCTTCAAAGCTTGAGCCAAGAAAATTCACATCTTCAAGTTGTCTGCAGGCTGTTTTTCTTTCTTTCCTTTTTTTCTTTTTTTTTTTTTCCTCTCTCTCTCCCTCTTCAGCTCTCCATCCTGGCTCAGTTAACAAACCTATTAATCCCCAGTCAAGTACATACATGCAAAACTCTAATGAAAGAAAGAAAATGTGGAAGAAAAAGACCAGAACTCTACAGATCAACACTAGTACTATTATTTTCCTTCTGGTTTCTTCTCTGTATTCAGCAAAATTTTATGCAAGCATCTAGTTTCCAACAATGTGGCAAGATGTAGCTTTGATACCTCTACTTCACTGTAAACTTGGGCTATCTCAATTACGTGGCCACTACTTTGTTCAAGAGATAGCATCAAAAGATAAGGCTGTTTCATGAGGAAATTTTTAAGATTCCAGTGGTCTGCTGTTAACAGAATTTCAGTTGTGAGCCAGTAGGTTTTAAGTGGTTAATTCCCGTTTGTGCTTTTGAAAGATTTTTTTAACTTGTTATCATTATTTCAGTAATGTAATGGGGAAGGAAACAGATACCAGAAATCTTTTTAAAAGTACCACTGCAACTCTGCCTATAAATTAAGCAATTAAATACGTAAGATCCATGAGTAGACACCTACAGACTCAACTGAATAAACAACAGTCTAATAGGGTGAATTAAATCTACACAACAGTGGAACACATACCGGAATGTAAGGTTGAAGATATCCATCAGTATATTCTATTGCTTGAATGTGCCGGTGTTTTGAAAATGTAACCCACTGTATGTTTATGGCTATTTATCCCTTCCCTTCTTCCCACCCACTCCCCAATTATTTCATTCCTCTGGAATGTGATTTAGTGGGGAATATTGAATCTCTTCATTTCAGGGCACGCACTGTGTTTACCTGTAACTCTTAAGCTACTGTATCTTAAGGAGATCTTGAAGGAGGGGTCAAGGTTACTTAGTTACCATGCTTAATTCATTCTTGAGGAGGTTTAAATAGAGACTGACGGCATGCTAATGTTTGATAATCATTGCTATTAACTAAGGGAGAATCAATGATCACCTTATACTTCTGCTGGTTTTAGAAACAGATCCCGAGACTGAAAAGTCAAAGTCATTAATCAGCCTGTAGTACGATCTACATGAAAAAAACTACATCCTCCCAGCACATAAAGCATGTCGTCTCCTGTTCCATGCATGTAATCTTTCAATTTACATTTTATGAAGATTTACCTAGATCTATGATCTCTGATCAATTTTTTGTCTTCATCATATTTTAAACACCTCCAGCCCATTTTCAAGTTTCACCATTTTCATCCACAGTCAAAAACACAGCTGGCTGAAGCTGCAACTTGGAGGTGGCATGTAATGAGCAGGGGGGAATCCCTGTCTGTGATACAAAGATTAGCCTTTTGCTAGCTGAAATCCTATTCAGGAATATCTGTTAATGAGAACCAATTTACTAGCACTGCTGTTTATATTATTTTATATTGTTTTTACTACTTTTTGTAGTGTTTATAATAGTTAGGAGTTGTATAAACAATAAATAACAGAATTATTATTTGTTCTATTACAGTATCAGTCTCAGTCATGACTAGAATTTTTCCATACTTGAACTGCATAATTCCAGAGCCAAAAACAGTCTCTGCCCTAAAGTATTTGTAACTGAATACAGCACTGGATGTCCACATTAGTCAATAAAATAACAATACAGGGAAATATATTTCAAAGCATATCTGTGGTGGGCTGAATTATTAATCCCATTTAACAAAAAGCAAACTGAGACTCAAGTAACCATAAAGTGATATTTTCACAAGTTTCCATTAATCTGGGGTCTGAAATTATGTCATCATCTTGTATCGAGGCAATTGTTTTCTTAGTGCTCTTTATTCTCTACCACTTCAGCCAGCAGCCTGTGTTGCTGGTGCTTAAGGTCCAGAGATTACCCTCAAGTGACAAATAATGATGTATGTACATACAGTTCAGTACTTTTCCCTTTGAGTTTAACTTAACTGGGAGATGCTAAGACTCCTGGAAATCAGGTTGTTGTTTTTCAGTCTCAGCAACAGAGAAGAGAGGCATCCTGCCTTAATATGAGATTTCAACATTTGGTTTGGAACTATTGCCTGACTTTCACAAGTCTACAGAACAACCATAGAAAAGACAAGTCTCTTGACATGCACCTTGTGCTTTAATCACAAGAACATCCTTAATTAGAGGCAAATTCTGACACTGAGCCAATTAGATCACTTGTGTAATAAGGTAGTCCTCAGTGAGAGTGACAGTGGCAAAATCTGGTCCTTGATAAATGAAAGGCAATGCTGAGTACTTCCCTAGGATTTTGATAAGAATGCACAGTAGCTCTCTTGTCTAGAAGTCTGAAGCTTTCCTGCCTTCCCTTATGAAAGTAAATGATTTCTAAATATGCTCTATTATTATTATTTATTTAAAAATACAGTAAATTATTCATTTTCTTTTTATTCTCATTTGAAGCAAAAACTGTATTCACATTTCTGATATTAATTGGTTGAGATTTTCAAAGCTGTATGAGCACCAAAAGAGTGGAATTAAAAATCTTATCTTCTAGTCATTCACTCACATGGAACACTCACCATTGCTGCAATTATCCCAAGTTTCCTCTCCTACCTATAGGTTTGAATTATGTCTTATCCTGTGCTGAAACACCAGCTCTTTCTATAGGAGATGACTGCTGTTCATTTCTCATCTTTATTGAGTTTTTGTGCTTATTTGTTTCCCAAAATACCCCTTAGCATATTTCATTTTACCATTAGAACAAACTTGTGATAATAGGGCCAATTCTTTTGTCAGCACACACAATTTACTAGATCACTGTGCATCTCAAGTATTTCTAAGAGGTTATAGAATTTCTACAAGGCATAGTAGAAGTTCATTTATTTTCTGCGTTTTTAACCTTTTGAGACAGTACATTGAATCAGAGGGAAAACAGAGTAAATATTTTGAAGAAATGGAAATGTTCCCATTTTGCATGGATAAATTTCAAAATTCAACGTTTCAGCCTGTTCAGATCTACAGTTAGTGTAATGCATCCCTTCAACTGGAGCAGCCACTGCAGATAGCTCAGAAGCTCATCACTTTCCAGCTGCAGCCTGTCAAATTATCTAGATTGAGAATATTCTAGATTGAATATCATCAGTGAACAATATGATTACTTTTAAAAGGTAGTGCTCTAACTTTAATAATTGCTTAAACTCTGGATGGGTCTTCTGGCTACGAAAAATTTTCTTGCAAGTGATAAAAGTTCCCAAGACTACACAAAAAAAAAAAGAAGAGATTCAGTGGAGATACTGCAGTAATTGTTCATATGCTGAGAAGAAATGCTTCCTCTGGAGTGGAAAGAAGGCATAAGGGGCCAAAATTGTAATGAAGACATGGAGTTATAACAGGAATAAATTTAGCTCCATGAGTTTAGATGAGCAGCCTGGACAAAATGGTACGTGACAGCTCTTCGGAGACAGGTTTTCCTCTGAGTCTGTACTGCCACTTTAGCACTACATGTTTTTCTTAGCCCTAATCATATGCAGTGCAAGAAAGAAAAGAAACTCAGCTGCTTCTAAGTGGTGAAAAAGACAGTAGCTTTAGAGATTCAGATGAATGGGTAAGTGGATAGATGGACAGTGAGTAGAACCCCACCAAATAAACTCCTCACAATATAGGCTGGCCAATTTTCTGAGACTTTTTTCTCAATGAGTTAAAGAGAAGCACATGGTTATAATAACTGGAGAAAGGCTCAATATCATGGTGTTCAGACATTGACCAAATCTCTTATCCAGGACAGTCAGAGATTCTTCACCTTTTGAAAAAGGAAGACAGTAAAAAAAAAAAAAAAAAAAAAGGGCATTTGGAGTCGAGACTCCAAAATAAAGTCAAAGACAGATCATCTTATTTAACCAACATATTTATTGAGTTACTGTCCTTCTAAAAATATTTTATGAAGGGAATTAGGGAAATCACATAGTCTGAAGAAAATAAAAATATCAACTGTTTTCAAACATAAAAGATTGTTGCTTATGACAATTTTCATCCAAAGATCTAATTAGTCTTTTCTATTAGAATTCTGGATTGACATTAAAATAAATATTTTAAAAAAAATGAAAATGAGACTTTAAAAAAAAATCTCTAATCATCTAACCATTGACAGAACCATAGTCATTAAATAAAAGAACTTTATTGTAATAATGAGCATGTCATCAGAGGTTTCTTTTTTGCAAACAACTTTCTGTTAGCATTTTTACAATGCATTTCAATTTTATTTGTAGTTGCACCTCTGGATATTCTCTCAATAATTAAAAGCTACTTATAGAAGAAAAAATATATTCAGATTTTTGCTAACATGCTTTTGTTTTTTCATCTGAAAGGTCTGCATATTCAGGTGACTTCCAGGTAGAAATTTAGACATTTATCCTCTAACTACTGGTAGATGGTGCAAATAAGGTGGTAGAGAAACAACTACTTTGATTTACCCTTGCAATTTATTTTTGGGCATAAAAATATTGCTATTCCTTTAATATATGCAAATTGTACAAACATGGAGCACAGGCCTGAGTCCTTTGAAAAATTTCTCCTTAATCTGCTAGATAACCTTGGTCGCGTATTTGGATAAAGCATCAAAATTAATGGATGAAGGGAAAGAGGCAGATGTAATATATTTGGATTTTAGAAAAAACATTTGATACAGTGTCTGACAAAACCTTACTTGAAAACTTAATTGAAGCTGGCTTGGAGAAGAACAGTGTTATGTGGATTGAAAACAAACATTAATGGATAAATGGGTAAACAAGACTGCAAAAAAAAAAGGGTAATGATAAACCACAGTGTAATGATTGAGGAGTGGTGCCTACTGGGGCACCAGAGGGATCAGCCTTTGGTCTTATGTAACATCTTTATTAACTATCTCAAATACAGAGTAAGCAACATATTGATAAAATTAGTGGGTGATAAGGGTGGATTATTAGTGGATAGCGGATGTGCAGGAGATGTAAAGGACAGGAATTAAGAGTTGGATGAATTAAATATAAGAGCATGAGTAGAGATTAAACAAAAGAAATTCCAAGTTGTTTCAATGTACAGCACTACAACTGGATTCAAGAAACACATCTGGGAAATAATCTGTGGGATAGAAGATCTTCTGAGAAATGATCCAGAAGGAATATCTAGAAGTAGTGGCTGACAATTAAAAATAAATATGAGCTCTACTTATAACATAGCAGCAAACAGAGGACAAATGGGGACTGAAGATGCAGAAAAACTGTCATAAAATATCATATAATGAGGTCATAGCCCTTTCTTACATAACTGTGGTCTTCCATACAAATAGTATACTGTTTCTGTCCTGGACACTGATAAGAAAGCATACCATCTGGAACAACAAATAAATAAATGATCAGAAGGGAGCTACATGGAAAAATAATGGGGAAAATCTAAAGCATACTTGCTATTTAAGAATATGAAAATGGAAAACACTATTCTGCACACGGTTGATAGCTGAAACCAAGATACATCTTTTAAGAAAAAGATAAAACTGAAAACAGCAAGATAAAACTGAAAGAAAGATGCAAGCTGAGCAAGGGTGATATTCTTTACTTACATTAAGTATAATTAGACAGTAGAATAGTTATCACAGGGGAGTGATGGAGGAAAAATGCCTGGGTGATTTTGACAGTAAAATTTCTGATCATGTCCAGCTTCCTCTGAGTGGCAGAAAATGTTTTCTGAACTGACACGTACCATAGTTAAGTTACACTCCACATACCTGACGCACCTGATCTAAACCTAATCGAGGGTTGAAGCCTTCACAGATGGTAAGCTACAATGATTTAGAACATATGCAGGCAGGGGCCCTGTCTTCTCTAAGGCTATGCTCAATGATAGGAAACCTGGGGGAAAACAAAACAAACAAACAAACAAACAAACAAAAAATGCTAAAAGAGAAGGTCAACTGGAAACTTTGGCTATACTCTACGGAGATTGTGCAGCTCAAATGCCCAGGGCAGAGCTTGGAACTTTGATTTATGTCTCCCTGTGCCAGCTTTGATGAATTTGGTGCAACATTACATTGCAAAGGGTGTCTGGGAAATTCTCTGACTATCATGTGAGGTGTCAACATGCATGTAGAGGTGTTATGTAAAGTCTAGTACAAGTATGGTAATCCGACGTATCAAGTGACAAGCTGCTCACAAAGTCTTGGAACCTGAGAGCATTGCACATGGGGATGCACCTGGATAAAGAAGCAGACAAGCTCTGCATGGGGTCAGAGGAGATGGAAATCAGCCTCCTCTAGCAGGTGTTGCCCTTGCTCAGGGAGTGGTGGCCAGAACTTCCTGCAGAATCAGCTGTGGTGCGTCAACAAAGACAAGAAGCTAGGGGCACTGCAATCATATCGCTGCAGCAGATGCACTGAGAGGCATGGTGCATCAGAAAGCCACAATGGGTCCTTGTATGTAGAAGTAGCTGGACCTTCTGGGAGACAAAAGTAGACAGAGGCAAAACTTGCCTGGCACCAGCCTTTCTGGGGAGGGAATCAGTCATTTTTTTTGCGTGTTTCACGAGAGAGGGCCACATATCTGTGCCTACTGTGCACTTCAGCTGCAGCTGTATAATCCTCTGGGACTCTGAAACAAGAAAATGCGTATTGTGACAGGTTTCAACACATGGGATAGTAATGGTCTTTTTTTTTTTCTTTTTCTTTTTTTTTTTTCAGTCTGTGAGGAAAGCTCAGTTTCCTACACTGTGTGGCATTAAACTCATTGCTTACAACTTCATAGGGGTCATTGCAGAGGTAGCAAATCATTTCCCTTCTTCCTCTGACTGGGATCACATCCTGAGCTAGGCTTGTTCCCTGTCCTGATGTGTAGGGGTTGCAGACCAATGCATATGAACCAGATGAGAACACATCTTATATAATCCCAGAAGGATGAGGGTCTACCCGGAAATCAACAGTAGAAACATCCATTAATTGTTTAAGTACTGTATGAGCAACACATGGTATTTGTACAGTTCTTCTTTCCTTCCAAAGAGTCCTAGAGCATTTTATTCCCTCATCTGACACTGAAATGCAGCCACCTCTGGGGTGGAAGCCAGCAGCCATTCAGCATCAGGGACAGTGCCATATTTAAGCAAGATAAATGCACAGAAGAAAGACCATCTGTTATCATGCCAGTCAATTTGTAGATACAAGTAGATCCATAGAAAGTTGTGACAAACCCGTGTGCCAGAGCCCCCTCCAATATTTCCAGCACAGTACAGGCAAGCATAAGGAAGTCATTTGGGTACACCCTAGCAGTGCTGTCAGTTTGCCTGGGAGGACTCTTTGCACTTGGTGATGTCACTGTTCTAACCCCCCCAACCCAGACAAGGGACCAAGCAGGTCTGATATTACCAGTCAATGGCCCTCCCCTTTATAAGGGCATAAAGATGCCTACCTTTAATTTTTTTGCTCAGCTCTAGTCCGTGGTTTTTGCCAAAGTCTTGAGCCAAAGCTCCTCCGAAGGAGTGCCCAGAAACATTTGGCTCTAAAACCAAGCTGAGGGATATCTAAGTGCCAAGTTGTAGAAGCCTCATGGAGTCTCTGTGGCCAAAACTGTGGAAAAGGAAATTTGCTCTGAATAGAGCCCTTATAGATCAAACATTCAGAGTAGACTAAACATCTTTGACAATGAGACTAAGATTTCATGGCAAGGCAATTTTGCTCAGTAATTTGTTCAGATCTAAATGCTTTTAGTTCTTCTAAGTTCATTTCTCACCAAATTATTTTCTCAGGACAGTTCGTTTGAACATAATAAGGCATCCAAGCCTCAACTACAGCAGACCTTTGCAATACGAGTGCGTGTGTTATAATACCTTATTTTCTGTCATGGAGATTTAATCAAATTCACTAAAATGATGGACTGTAATAGAGATTTTTCAATAATGTATGTTAAAAGGGTCCTTATGTAATGACTTAGAAGTAGGGAGGGAAAAGATGCTAGTGTGTTTCAGCATACAATATGCTATGAAGGATTAGCTAAACTATTGGGAAGCCCACGCAGGTCTCTACTACCCTCAGTGCTTGTGAGTCATTATGGTCTTGTTTGTTTCTCTGATAAATTCAGTAAACTGGGGTGCAGTATATCACGCAGCAATGCCATATATCATTCCATTCTCTAATAGCAACATAAAACAACCATTGATTGCAAACAGGCTCTTTTAAAGATTCACTACACTGTTTGGCATTTCCAAATGTTTTTATGTTGGCAAGCTAGTATAATAACTCATATGGGATCAAAATGCATATAACTTTATCCAAAGTATTCCACATGCTAATTAAGTAAACAGAAGTGCACTTGTCCCTACCTCCCCCATCAAAAGCAAGTATGCTTATTCTCCAGAACATTATTTCACTTCAACTTCTCCTGTTTATGTATCATTCCAAACCTTCCTCCCCACCTCCAGCATTCATATTCCTGTTCACTGACTCTCTTGTTACTGTCTCTGTCTTCTCATATATCTAAAATATTAAAGTGAAGCAAGGTAATGAGTCACTTTTTATCTCTCCAAGGAGGAAAGAGGAAGATGACACACTGTGCACTGATCTTACTAAGAAAAGTACAGTATAACTGGAGGATTTTTTTTGTTGTTATTTAATCTTTACTTTATCAAAACTGCATTGTATAAGTCATCTTCATTCTCATAAAAAAATAAAGAGCAAAGCAAAGCAAAGGCAGGTGAAAGAAGCACTAACAATGATACCAATTACAACATTTTTGCAGTTCAGTTCAGGGCACTGTACACTATAGTGCAGCTTGAAGTTAGTCATGTCATAAATAAATAAATAAATAAAAGTCTTATATGTATTAATTTCAAACAAAGTAAGTTTCCCCTTGATGTCCATATGCGTAAATCCCAATAGCTATACTCATCCACATAAGCCAAGGGAAAGACAGACCTCTTAGCTTTAACTTTCTTCACATGTGAAGTAAGAACTACAATCTGCCATTAACATCTTTATGGTTTTTGTCTTTTTTCAAAGAGTGGGCACCTCTAACAACTTCACAAAGCATGAATAAGGGGTTATCCTTGAGCTGACATTTTGAGACACATTCTGCAGAAGACAGAGGGGCAATGTCTGTGCGTCTGGGTCTCCCTTGCTGCAGGACTGGGGAGCCTTTTTGAAAGGCTTTCACTCTGAGTTGGTCACATGCTTAAGTACTGGTGGGATTTTGCATCTATAATGCCTAAGGGAAGCAAACTGCAGGGCAGGGGGAGCACAGAGTGGATCCTGCATAAGCGACGTGCTGGGGCTGGGGGCCAAGATATCACTCCCGCTAAGGAATTTTCAAAGGAGTTCACCTGGGTGAAAATAGCCTTTGAGGTACAAATCATTCACATCCCAACTTGTGGCTGTAATTGCTTATGCCAGAGGAACAGCCCAAACCAGCTGCTCCACGTTGTCTCATTAGACCTGCCATTTTACACACAGCGGCCAAAGACAAAACAGGCAGTTGCTTGGCAGAAGCCTGGGGCTGCTTGGCATTGCCACAGAAGCATGCTCTTAGTTCTTGCTGTGGCCAACCCCTAGCACAGAGAGTAGGAGAAAGAGAGGAGGAGGAGGCAGCGGCAGTGGCGGTGGCAGCAGCAGCAGCAGCAGCAGCAGCCCATAGGCAATGCCAAGACTCATTATTGGAACAAGATTTACAGGTTGTAGGTTAGCTTTCTAAGCAGGTAACAACTCTTGCAATGGTAGAGAGGGACACACACCTTATCTGAATCTCTCAAGTAACACTGTAAGGTCCTGGAGAGTCATAGGTGAAGGGAATTATGTTGTACCCAGCCTACCCTTGAGTCTGGCAGTGGGCTTCCATCCCTGTATGTTTTTATGAAAACAGAGCTGGTGAGCCAGCTTTCCAGTACTTTGTGCAATAATTGAGGAAATAGACTGCCATTACTGAAAGATTAGCTATGACTGTCCTAGCTCAGACACCTATCACGATTAAGTTGCCTAGTGACAATACATTTCCCTTTTTCCTGGCTCTTTCAGACTGCATTCCTCCAAAACATCCATCCTAAAGGCAGGAGGCAGTTTAAGAGGAAGGCCCTATTATTGTATGGGTTCTCTTCCTCTGTAAGTGTGTGATACAAAGGCAGAACCACAGTCAGCAGGGCTGGCTGTGAATCTTCCACTTTCAGATGATGAGGTACCATCTTGCTGATACAGCATACATTTAGTACTCTCCTATTTATCTATGTTGGATGAGACAATATTAATCCCTTCAAAATAATATCTTGTAACTCCCACTGCAGATCCCTGTAGTCACTCACAGGGAAGTCATAAAACAAAAACAAACAAACAAACAAAAAACAACAACAACAACAACAACAACAAAACTGCTGAAAGAATGACTTTCTTTCTGTAAAGAAAGTAGAGCTGCAGGTCTTTTTCTTTAGTGCTATGGCATCTTCTCTATTTTCTTGAGGCCATTGTTAATAAGACCACTCACAGCTTCTAGACTTTCTGACCAGCATCCAATTGCACTACAATGAAGAGCACAAAAATTTGCATTTGGATACCACAATTTTGTCTTCTTTCCCTGAGATTTTTACTTGGTCATTGAGCTCTATCATGACAAATGTGGCAGCATCTCTGATATAGAAGAGCTGACTGCTCTGTGGAGTAGGGCTGGCAAAGTCTGGATGGTGAGGCTGTATGCCAGTCACTTCCACCAGAACAGTATGCTTGGTTCAGTCCCCTTGCCTGCTCTGGAAAGGAAGACCTGTATTTGCCAATCTACCCATTGCCTGCCCAATTAGTTCACTTTTTCCAAGGAAGATTTTATACATGTGACATACTAAACTTAACTGCATGCTCAGCCTTCCTCAGGACACAAGAGAGCTTGATTCACCACACCCATCTAAGTGTAACTTCAGAACTGAAGGCTGAAGTGCTTGCCAAGGCCTTCCTTCTGCAGGCTTCAGGAGTAGCACTTTGACTGAACTGAACTGAACAAAATATGCAAGTAAGCATTTAACTCTCAGCTATGCTTTGGGAAAAATCTCCTGGAAAATCTGCAGCAGATTTGGCTGGGACAAACTGTAGAATGCCCACACTTTATCCTGAAACTTTGGAGAAGAAAATACAGGCCTCTGAGTACTTTGCCAAATCACCAGTGGCTGTGCTTGTGGAGGACATGTTTATACAAGAAATTATGGAAAGTGCACAATATTGTCTGGAAAGAAATAAGCCCTCAAGGGTGCAGCTCTTGTTACAGAAGAGAAGCTAAAAAAGACTCACAGTTTTCAGCATGCATCCTTAATTTTATGCTGTACCTTTGAATGTGCTGAGGTTTTGGAAGTTCCTCATTCTTACATGAAAGTATATTCAAAACTTACTCTTCCTAAGATATTTATTTTTCTTTCCAGTGCTCAGCGAACAAAAATAAATAAATAAATAAATAAATAAATAAATAAATAAATAAATAAATAAAGGGAAAGGACATGAAATATGTTTATGTCTAAACCAGAATCCTCACAGTGCAGGCAAACTGGGGACACTCCAAACAATGCCAAGTATGAAGAAGTGAAGAGGGTTTCCCTCCCTATTGTCCCCTAGTGATAAAAAACAACAACAAAAAACAACTCATAACAAAACTCATGGGATTTCAGGCTTAAACAGCATACTCCAAGCAACCTAGCTGAATTGAACTGAAATCTGTGTATCCTGTACAGGTAAAGAAAGTAATACTGTCCCTTCAGAGAGCGTGTATGCCATACATTACTAAATGTATTCAAAAGCATGTGTTCTGTATGGAGAGCGAGGAGGTATAGGAAGTAATGCGTGTTCAGGGTAACACAACCCTCTTCTCTGCTGTTCCCTTCTCCTGGCATCAGGGTGGATGTAATTCTCATGTATTATTGATAGGCCCAAAAGCCTGCCAAGCTAGCCTGCTTTTTTTGTGACAGACAAAGGAGGGTACACGGATGGCACCTCTCACTGCTTGGGGCTCTGCTTTCATTAAGAACATTTTCTGCCTGTTCTCCAAGGGCACCCTCTGTCAGAGACTGCCACGCAATAAAAAAAAATATGGCTTTGAAGTCCAGTGAATAGAAACAAAATGAATTAGCGTTCAGGTGTTCATGCAACCTGATTACAAAGGCCCAATTCAGTGGCGTCCTTCACACCTTTTCACTTGTCCCTGCATAATCTCAACACATCTTTTAGGCTCTTTGCCTTTCTAGTCCCCCTTTTCCCCGCTCCCCCCATCCCTTTATTTCCTAATGCTTGCAGGTCCTCCAGGAAGACACAAGCACTTACAGTTGTTGAGTGATTAAATATTTATAATCAGGGCAATGAGTGAGGTGTTGAATAATAAATGCTAAGGTTGAGGCGGCCTTAGATAATTTCTGTAGATTTCTTCATCCACAGCCTCTTTGATTCTAAGGCAAAATCCTTTTAATTATCCGAAACTTTTTTTCTTTCCTTTCCTTCTTTTTCTTCTTCATCTTCTTCTTCTTCCTTTCTTTCTTTCTCTCTCTCTCTTTTTTTTTTTTTTTTTTAACAGCTGTGACAGCTGATAGTCCTTTATCACTGTTTTGTTCATGAACCTTAACCCTGAGATTGTGCTGGAGCTGTCATTAAAACCTTAGGTAGACATGCATAAAATTTACATTGGTTCTTGCTTGCTCACATTTGTGTTTGTTTATATACATATATATATACTCAAACATTCATACACCCACATTCACTCAATCTCCTCAACATCAGCTGGATATTTAGTCAAGAAAGTAACATCTGTAATACATGGTCAGTCATCTATTGGGGACAGTTGTAGCATATTGTGATGGGGATGATGAATGACATATAAAGCTTCTTTATGGAGCTGTAATTGTAGATAACACTACTTTACAAAACAGACAGAACAGCTAGATTATCCACAGGCTTCTCTTGATCTGAACTAGCACTGAATTTAACTTTTAATATATCTCTTTTCCTCCTTAATCTCCCTAACCAATGGCATTGTAACTAGGGATTTTTGAATTTGATTTAAAAAAAAAAAAAACTCTAAAAAACAAAACCAAACAAACCTCAGACTTCTGGGGAATGTGAGAATTTCAGCCTGGAAGAAAGAGGGCTTCTTTTTCTTTAAGAAAGATCTCAGACACTAGTGTTATGGACAAAAAGTCTACAAAAAGAATGAGAGATCATAAGTCCTGCAGCAAGTCCTGCAAGTGAGATTCATTTTCCTTCTTGTCTCTCCTTCCAGTTACATTCACTCTCATAACTATGCAGGAGGCTGATTTGTCATTTCTGAATGCTGGATTTGGCTGGGAATTGATGATATAACACAGTCAAAGTAAAACACAAGGCAACCTCTTCTGTGAGCCAGGATTTGGAGACACCTATATGAACTGACCAAAAGTAAGAAAAATGTGTTCAACAACAGGATTTGGGGAAACAGTAAAAAGTCACCTGACAGTTAAGAGATTTGACACATTTCAGTGTCAAAGATGACTTAACCTGGAGCACAAAACTAACAGTTAGAGAAGCACTAAGAGCGCTGTGGTCTGCCTCCAATTATGTCAGTCTATTATGATGGGTGTATCACTAACTCCTCTCAGAATGGATGCTACTGTATTTTCCCATGTGAAAACACAGTTTTGAAGCTTTGTAAATATGATCTAAAATATTTTGCAGTCTTTAAATCAGAAAGGAACTGTAAAACATTCCAAATTCAAAGGAATTTAACATTTTCTCCCTGCTGCTCCTTCCCTCTCATGCTCCACATGGTACAGCGTGGAAATCTTCTCACACAGGCTACCCCTGCAGCCCTTCTGCAGCCTACACCTTGCCACACTCACCCAATGTGAGCTAAAAAGTTTAGCATTACAGTACATTTTGAAAAACCTGTAATCTAATGTGCTTTGGCTGGATGGTGATGAGGAGGAATATTTCTACCAATATATTCTGTTATTTAACTTCTCTGATATAAATATAGATCAAGTGAAATTAAGTTGTCCTCTTAAGCTCAGCTGTTGAAATACAAAAGGGAATAGGGGCTGAGTTTAAATCAAAACATCATCACACTGGTGGTTCTCTCTGCAATGGAAACAATACTGCCGTTCTGGTCATATTATCTCATATTACCATATTACCTATCATTATATCAGGTGATTTGAAATAGTGTGACATCCAAAGGAAAGCAAGAGGTGGAAGTGGTATTTCAAGGAAGAAAATTATGATATCCTGGTGGACTAAAAAGGTCACCAGGGATGAAAACGTTTGCTCTATTTACCTGTACAGTTCTAAACACCAACAAAGCACAAGAACAGAAGGAGCAAGCTGAGCTTCTGGAGAACTTTTTTCTTGTTTTTGTTCCTGATCGCTGTTTATATTGTAATCCTTTCCTCCTACCTAGCTTCATGTGCTGTGTATTGCTACTCACCAAGTTTTAAGACCTCAGTCTTTCACATAAGTGTTTAGTTATGTGTACAGATCATTCATTTCTGGAAATATGGGGGAAACAAAGGATCCTGTATGACAAAGATGTTTGCAGGAACCGATCTGGATTGTAAACTATAAAGCAGCATCCATTTTGGTAGCAATCACTGTGGTATCTATCCTTGTGATATGCTGACCCTTGATGCCACTAAACTAATGTGTTCAACCTAATTTGATTGCTCGCACCTTTTTGGTATTTGAAGAGGGAAAACATCATCCCTAAAACAATTCTTTTAAGTTAATTCAAGCTCCTAAGCTTTGTTTTCTCAGACTCTTATGCTCCTTTTTTTTTGCTGTATTTTCCAATTCCAGAACTGGGTACTTTACCTAGAACTCTGTGTCAGTGTATAGCTTTAAAATGCCATAAACACACTGGTTTCAGGGGAGTTGCTTCTGATTTTCACTGATAAAGAGAGCTCAAAGATGAGTACATATCTATAGAAGACACTCTGCCCCCCCCCCCCCAAAAAAAAATAGTCTTCTGCCGCAGGTCGCTTATTACTTTTACAACTGAGTCTAGTTTTGAAACAGATAAAATATTTACAAGGAATTTCTCTTCTAATCAGGACCATTTGGGCTATATATGTTGGATAGCATCCTTAGTGCATAGTAAGTAATGTAAAAGATTTCATCTGTGTGTTTTCCTTGGAAGGAAATAGTACAGAACAGAGAAAACTTCTAACTAGGCATGATCTTTATTCTCTGCCTTGTTCAACCACAGACTTAATAGGAAAGTAGTTAAACTCCTCCTTCTCTTCCCATTACACTTACAACTTTATGGAGCTTGAACCACCTTTTCATATACATTTATATATCTTCTACCAGACAGGGTCAAATCTTAGTTAGGACTTCTAGGTTACATTATAATCCAAAATCTTTAATAATAATAATAAAAATAACAACAGCAGTAAGGTAAATGCCACATGAAAAATACATTCAGAACACTACTGTAAACATCTCAAATTCAAGAGCAACCCCCAGATTTATTAACCAATATGAGTTTATGCAAAGAAAATTCATCTAGTTGCATGATTAAATTATGTCAGGGGCTCAAGACAAAATCTGCATAAATATTTGACTATAATACTTCTCTCCTGATAGTATTCATTTATGTAGTACTTCATGCTCCTCAGTTTCCCATTGTCAGGCTCATCTTTACACCAGCTTTCAGGCACCCTGAGATGGTGCTTTACAGATGTAGCAGCAGTGTGCATGCCACAGCTAGAGCAATGGATTTTAAAAGGTTACTTAGAATTGCCTCCTAATTTTGTTTCCTCTCCCCACCAAGGGGTAATTGCTAAACCACCAACAGCTAAATAGATCTATCACCAGATGCCAAGGCTTCTGCTAAGTTCCAGGCATGTCTTTCCCAGTAGGGGCCACTACAGAGCATTAAATAGGAAGACAGGGAAGAGCAAACGAGTACAGTATAACAGAAGAAACCAGGTAAATATGAAAAATGCTTCACTGGAAGATTAATCCTTCCTGTAGTCCACCGTTAAAGTAATAAAAGGTTTATGATTCATTTCTTACATTATAATGGAGGAGGCAATTAGTAATTACTGGATTTATAGTATTTGTTGTGTTAACTCAGCCAATAAAATATACAGCAAAACTGTTTTTCTGAAGCACATTCATTGCAAAGTAATGTTCTTGAAGCATTAAAAATGCAATCTAGTGCACTGCACTTCATGTGTTATTACAGAAAGAAGGATGGTTCTCCAACATACACTGAGGTATTAAGAACTCAAATATTTTATTCATTTTTTCTATGCATTTTTTTTCCCAAAGAAAGGTTAAACAATCTAACTCTAGTAATAAGATTTAGCACAAAACCCCACAGCTGCTTAATGTCTATTGTTAAAAAACTAAGCACGCTTTCTCAATCAAACTACCACATCTTTCCCCTTAATGTGCAATCAAGTTTGGGTCTTTTCTTGGTATGGGAGAATGGCCAGACTCAGGCTGTCTTCACTGGCTACTGTCACTTCCCTCTTTCCTTTCGTTATCTGCCTTAAAAATATTTTTTACTTCCACTGATGAACTTCATTAAAATATTTGCTTCAGCAGTATTTTTCTATTGCTGTGAATCAGAATTCCATTATTATACATTGTTTAATTGCCAGTAAAGGTTTGTGATCTGGTACTGCTATAAAGCAAATTGTATATTAAAACTGTTTTTAATATATAGCAAAAAAAAAAAA
The DNA here is from genome assembly GCF_964034855.1 of Anser brachyrhynchus. NCBI lineage: Eukaryota > Metazoa > Chordata > Aves > Anseriformes > Anatidae > Anser > Anser brachyrhynchus. Next base: position 52,616,808 of record NC_137699.1, read on the forward strand.
GTATTGTTTCTGTTACTTTCTTATATCTCACCTACATGTGCCTAGGAGGCCAAGATCTAACAATTTAATTGATTCCTAATGTATCTGATGTATCTGTGCTCCATTATTGGGCCTTTGTCCATGAGCTAAATTATACATGTAGAATAATAGAAGACACATGACTTCCCATCTAACATTCACAATTGTGTTTCATTTCAGCCAGAGGAAAATATCTAATAAGCACTCATCTTGTGGGACCCTACTGGTAGGGATGGAAAATGGGAAGGAAAGAGAATAGAAAGAGATGATGTTTGAGGAACCCTCTTCTAATTTGCACCATTAAGTGAGAATTTTTTCTAAATCATGACAACAGTGATAACCCTTATGAAATTTAGTGTTTCCTGTGCTCCTTCTGCTATATTTTCCTATACATTCCCTAAATATTCTTGTTATACTTGCAAAATTAAGATTTACTTTCTCTCCACTGAAAAAAGAAACACCATACAATCCTAGATCATCAAGGCAGGAACAGCTCTGTAATACTGCTCTAAAGTTACCCTTCTAAAAGTTCCTAAAACAGAATTCAGAGTTATATTGTCATGTATAGCACTCCTCAGGGTTTTCTTGAAAACTGTTTTGCCATCTGAGCATGTCAGTGTCAAATCAAAATAGGATGCAGTCAATCTTGTCAACTGTTTCTAGTCAAAAAAGTTTTAGTTTTTGTTTGTTTTTGTTTTGTTTTGTTTTAAAAAAGCAGAATTATATTTCTTAGAAATAAATTTCTGCTATCAAATGAAGTACACTAGAGTAAAAGCTGTTAGAAAATTTAAAATGGTCAAGATATCAAAGAAAAAATTGTTTCTTTACCTGAACATTTTTCTGAACCTGTTGTCTTCAGAATTTTGCTTGGCAACATTGATTTCAATTTCATTCAGTTTCTGTGTGGGGAAAAACAAGCATATACACACAAAAAATAAAAATTAAAATAAAAAAAGGAAATCTGATTTTTTTTTTTTGAAAGATGATAGAAGCTTACATCATCCAACACCAATGACAGATCTACTACAAAAGCATTATTTGTTAATTGGTAGTAAGCTTATAAGCCTAGAATGTAAATAAACAAAAATAATAAGACATAGAGCTTACTTTTTATCATTGCTGCCTTTTTACAGTGTCAAACCTGACAAAGGGCTTGTGTGCCTTAGAGTTTGTTGGTTTTTACCAGCTGTAACAGTTGATCTAATAAACGATAATGACTTTACAAACCTTCTCTTTACACATATTTCACGCAGTCTAGCTAGAGATGGAGGGGAAAAAATTAAGTTCGCAAGCCCAGCTTGTGCAGTCCCATTGAAAGGACGATGAATTTGTCTGGATGCAATATGTAATAAACAACCCTGTGGAAAAAAAAAAAAGCAGAAGCCCGCACAGCATCTGCTTTGCAAACTTAATGAACTTGGCCATTTAAGTTGTTTTGTTTGGTCTATTGCATATGGCAAAATGGTCCAATTGATGCACTCGGTACCATCAGTATTTCATTTTTGAAAACTAATCTGTTCTCTTCCCTCCCCCTCCCCATGTTGATGGAGAATCAGTTTAATGTCTGGATTGCTGGCAGTGCACTTGAGTGCTGGTGAGTCAGCTAGATGGGAATGCTCCCTCTGAGTCAGTGCGGAGCCAGCCTCCCAGCATGGTGCTTGGGGACACTCTGGTGCTTGAGCTGCAATCATTTAGATCAGAGAAAACCAAAGCTCTGAACAGTTGCGGTCACTTGAGATCAGATGGAAAAAAAACAGAGATATTACGCCAGTGTCCTCAGCAAACTCAAAAGACAATTGCACTAGGCCAGATCTGCTCATACTCTGCCAAGAAGCTTGATGAGATAAAGATAGTCTTCTTTGTTTTCTGTCATTAAAGAGTCAAGCTTTTATTATCATTATTATTATTATTATTATTGGAAGAAACTGTGTAAAAGTTGCTATATTCCACACCAGAAGTGGTCGCATTTCAGTGCTACAGAAAATGGTTCTGGTACGTATAAGCTGTAGGATTCCACATGACAAGGAATAAATCAGTCCTAGCTGCGCTTTTGCATTGATTTCAATGGAGTTTAGAGCAGTCCCAGAGTTTTTAAAGCATCTATAAATCATCTGGTAGAATATAAAAGATATTTAGTCACAAACAAATTCTTATTTCAGAAAAAAATATAATAATAATAATAATAAATAAATAAAAATAAAAAAATCTGTACTACCAATTCTTTCCCTAGCCTGCAAGCTCTTTGCAGCAGGGACCAGATTTTATTTTGTGTTCACCCAGTACATAGCACAGTCAGCTCCTCTGGGTTTTGGAATTATGTATCTCAGCAAAGCTATAACAACAGCAATAACGCTGATGACAGTGATGTCCATAATAATAAATTTGACACTTTCCAGTAAATAACACATATAATTATTACACTCCATTTCTGTTTATTATTCAAGTATTTTTAGTTTCCCTTAGCAAAAGTTCATGTCACTGACAATGCAGCCAATTAAATACACAAAAATGAACATCTGCAGAATTTCCAGCCAAAATGAAATCTCTGATTCTTTCTTGCTTCAAGAAAGCGAAAGACATACTGACAGGGAAGATTTTTCTATTTTTCATTCTAAAATACTCCAACTCTTGTTGTAACCATCATCCCCCTTATTCACATAGTTGCATAGTTAGTTGGCAATTTACTAGAGACTCGTCATGCTCACAGAAAACCATCTGACAATCAGTTCAGCAAACAGGACAATAACACTAAAATTTCAAAGGGATTCAAGGTGCACAGGTCAGGGAAAACAAAGGAAAACAAATAAACATTTACTTTAGGACTGTATCGATATAGAAAAGCATGTCTCCCAATGTGTGAAGTTCAAATAAAAATCTCCACAAAGTGCATGTTGAGATCCTGACCCAAGAACTCATGCAGCAGGATAGAGCCCAATGCAAAATTAAAAGGAATGAGTTCTCCACCCACCAACTTCAGCAGTGCTGCTAGGCACTGTAGTAATTAATTGAGCCTTGATATTTCATCAGCCTTTGATTACAGAGTGGAGCTGAGTGGAACATTTCACACAGAAAGTGAGACAATGTTGCAACGAAGTCAAGAGAAAAATATCACATTTCACCAAGCATAGTTTAGTGAACTTTGACATTTGATTTCACTTAACAGAGTGAAAAATTGTATTAGAGTAAGGAAGGGGAGCACACTATTCTGAGGGGAAGAGACCAGGGTCAGGCAGCGTACTGTTCTCTAAATGTTTCACAGATTTAATAGTTAATATTTTAAGATATAGGAGAAGATTTTTAGTTTTGCCAAGATTTTGGTGCCTGCAGAGGACAGAGACCTCTCTTTCCACAAACACACAAACAGCACTCCCAGCCATTCTGACCAGTAATGACTCCTAGCCCAAAGCAGTATGAAGTCTGCTCCGAATCTCTCAAGTTGGCCAAAGCCCCTTAATGAAATGTTGGACAGCTAAGCATAGATGGAGCAAAATGAAATATAACCCATGACACCTGGTGACCTGTTTTGGAGTGAAAGCCTTACCCAAGGGCAGCTGCACCAGGACGAGCTGACAAGCTTTGTGCTATGGGTGTTTGTGGGACAGCTCAGAAGCCAATGGAGGGCTGGTTTATATAGTAAGCTGAAAAATTAAACTGTTTCATTTGTATTACTACCTATATTCACCTCAGCATCATATGGCTTTCCAGGAGCAAACCCTTTTGTGGTTGAAGAGCTTTGCCATTGATTTCAGTGTAAGCTTTAAGGAGATGTGGAGGGGGTTGTGTGTAGGGTTCTTGGTATGGACATTACATTTAGGGAATTTCACCCTCCCTCGATAGCATGATACTGGCAAGGCAGGGGGAGAAATCATTTAAGTATCAGGGGAAAAACAAGCAAACAAACATGTTTTAGTTATTTTTGATAGTGCAAATTCTGTATGTACTTATATGGTGAACCCTCATATAGCAAACATTTTATTCAACAACATGATATAAACAGCTAATTTTGTCCTTTTTGCTAGGACTAGAAGTGCTTTGGATGAAAGAGTTGGGGGGGGGGGGGTGAGGAAATACTGGGATGTGTGAAATGTAGGAGAGGAAATATAAGAAGAGAGAAATCAGAACATGACACATAATAAGGCTACAGAAAGAGCAGCTGATAAAAAAAGATAAGCATTAAAGAGGAAATTAAAAGACAACAAGTTATCCTCTTGGAATTGATCAAGAAACAAGAACATGTATGCTTGTAGTAACATCTCCATCTCCCATTGGCAGTTCCTCCAAGATCCAGGGTGTTCCCTGAATCCTGGCTGACATCCAGCTTGGGTAATTATATTCTACTTACATAAAATTCCCCTTGCAGTTTCAATTGGACACCACTTTGCATCCCAAACTGTTCTGCAGTGTGGTTATGCATGCTTCACAGCAGAGATGGCTGCATTTCAGCAGGGAGCTAAGTTATCTTTTTATATAGTTCATATACTATGTTATAAAGCACCTGGGACCCTTACGCATCAAACGTGCAGTACACATTATGTTATCAGTAGTATGCAAGTTATTAGGAGAAAGAGTATACAGTCATCATTTATCTACTGAGACAATAAATTCTGTGTTAAGTAGGGTCTAAGCTAAATCACAGTGCCATAGTAGTGCTCAGATGGAATTGAATGGCACAGTTATAAAAGTAAATGAACAAGCCAGTATGGCTACAGCTGGGAAAAGTAAATCAAAGGCCCAGATCCTCAGCATAAGTAACATGAATTCATAGAAGCTCAGCTATTTACACCAGTGGGGAATCTCCCTCAAAAAACAGGCTGGCAAAGAGAGAATAACCATCCTTCCCAATGTTTTAATGCTTTCCCACCCAGTAGGAGCAAGTGGACAAGAGCTGATACACAGTGTTTTAACAGTGGTTGAAGACTCAAGGGAGGTTATAAGGCCAAAAAAATAAGAGAAAGGGGAAAAAAAACCACACACACATAAATTCAAGGGAACAGCCAGTGGCAGCAAAAGAGAAAAGAGAGATTCAGAATGCAACTAGGGTTGCACAAATGATCTGCAGCAGTCAGCAGCCACAGGTGAAGGACCCAGAAGAGGGGAATTGTGTTGTTGCCCAGTAGCTTGAAAAGAAACCTGGCTTCTTATTAGTTTGGGATTTTATTATTATTATTATTATTTTAACTATTATTATTTATTTTATGTTTAGATCAAAAGGACAGCAAGTAATGCAATCCATGTGTTTACATAGAGAACAGTATTAGTATGGGGATGCATGGAAGCCACATGGGAATATCTGCTAAATGAGACCATGCGGAAAACATTTATTCAGCAGTCTTTCAAAAAACATTGTATGGAAGAGAGTTGGCCACCACATAATTCAACTAAGTGAAAGACACTGAGTGGCTTAGTGCAGTAACTTGTGAGGGAGAGACAGGTTTGCTGTACTGGTCTAACCTGTTACTTTTACAATCACTTCCACATCCAGAGTTCGGAGATAGAATGTGATATGCTCCACAATGAAGAGTATGAAATAAAAACTAAATCAATTAGTGTGAATACAATGTAGACAAAGCAGAGCATTCTGCTTTGATATTTTCAGAAAAGCATATTTAAAATAAGGAAAAAGATTTAAACTTTTTTTTATTATTAAATTGTTTTTTTCTTGCTTCTTCATGCTTTTGACTTACTGAACCATCACTGTCTCTTCATTTACTACTTCTCAATGTAAAATGTAACACAAAAAGAACTATATAGTGAGAGAGACATTTTCACGAGCACTAGTTTTCTGCTGAAGAAAGCTCATTTGGATCTGCAAAGTACTCTTACGAGAGAGAAAGACAAATAATCCTTCATCCTTGGTGAGGTTACACAGATAAGAAATTACTGGGGCTGTGTGGAATCTAGGATTACAGACACTGTTTCAAAAAGCTCATCAAAACAGAGGTAAAAGCTCTAATGTATGCCAGTATTTGTCTTCAAAGAGGAAAGGAAGTTGATAGTAAAGGTGAAGGGTTTAGCTCCTGCTGTTTTCTGGTTGACCGTCCAGTGCTGGTGCAAACCTCAGAAGACAGCAAGCAAATAAACGAGGAAACTGAAATAGATTCAAACACCTAACATCAGAGTGAGGAAAACCTGCTGGATACAATCAAAGAGTGATAAATTTAAATGGAAAATACAGCTAGATAACATAATTTCTTTCAAAATAGGAAGAACTTTTAAAGTACAGCAGCCTCAGATATTCCATAGCTGCAATAAAAAGTCTCTTTTTCAGAAGCAACTAAAGATAATTGGGAATGAAGCTTAAGAAAATGGGTCAGGGGATATTTTTATTATTATTTTGCACATACTGTGCAGTATTTTGCTGAATTACAGAACCACACATCTGAAAATCTTACTGAAGCACCAGAGACAAGACTTAATTCTTTACTGCGGGTCTGCTAATGCTCCTCAGAATTAAGCTAAATTACTCTGTCTTTGAAGCCTCATATTTTTGACAAATGTCTAAGACTTTTTGATCTTTACCATGTATTTCACGTTGGTCCACAAGTGAACTTTGCAAAAAATTAGCTTTTGATTTTGTGCCTTGCATTTTGTCAACTAGATTCTTGTGAGCTTTGGTTTAGCAACTTTAAGCCTCTGCTTCACAGAGGCTAATTAAATTAAATCAACTGAGTGAAAAGGCAGCCTCTCAGGTCCACCATAGAACAAGAACCAATTCCCAGAGGGATGAAGAAGGGTTACGCCGCCGCATGTAAGCTTCTCCGCTTCCCTCTTCTCTGTGGAAGCTGTCCTAGGCACTGTCCAGGAGGCTGTTAGCTGAAACTGGCATCTGCCATCAACTAACACTGGGCACAAGAAAAGCCAAAAAGATAACAGAAGGAGAATGGAAGTGCCAATGTCCTCAGTATTTTGGCACCAAGTGGAAATAAAATCTACCTTACTAATTTGTTTGATTAAGGGGATGAGACTTTTCCCCATACACTTGAGACTGGTGAGAAAGCCGCTGGGATATGGCTTTTGAAATCATGTGTGCCACTGATTGCAGCTCACAGACTGTGGGCAGAAACTACTGTGTTATCTCCTGATTAATAGAATGGACTCACTATAGGAAAATCTGTAAAGCTGAGAAAGCTTAGGGTAATGTCTACTGGTATATGCCATGGGGTTGCAATCAGCAGACATAATTTGGGGGTCATAGTTATTACCATGTCAGATGCAAGTGGAAGTTTAGAAATCTTACCTTCACAGGAATGTTCTTTCACACTGCACTATGAATCCCCTGGTTAGGAAAGTTTAAGTGTCCAAGACAGTACTCACAATTTAAACTGGAAATTATTGTATAAACATGGCAGTTACCTTTCCGTTCCAAATATGATGTGGTCTTGTGCTACGTGGGTGAAAACCTGAATGCACTGAGCTCAAAGGCACAAGTCTGCAGGGAGAGGCAGTACTTGTTATTCAACTGGTTAATAACATTGTGGGCCAGGGGGAGGGAAAGAAAAACAAATGCTTTCAAGCACACAGGCTCTTCAGAAATAAATTTCATGTCCTTACACTCCTTAAACTCAATGGGAGTTTTACCACTGACTCATTCATCTCCCATGATATTTAAATTGCAAATAGGGAGGATGTAAGATTCATCCTAAAGGAAGGGAAATTGCCTACCATTAAAGAAATGAGGGGACTGTTCTAAATAAAGCCTGGAGTGCTGGAGCATCTTGACCCAAAGTGGGTGTAGAGTTCAGAGAAGGCAAGTCACAACACTTTTGTGCATTGGTTTACCCACCTGTTAAACGGGTCTAACAGTAAACCTCAGGGAAACAGGATTAATTAGCATGTTTGACTTTGCCAAGAGTTCAGAGAGGAGAAAGAATACAGTGCAAAGTACTATTCTGATTTTTTGTCATTTTGGTGATCCATCATCCAGCAGCACTGTGGGGACAGGAACTGCTGTCTGATTCAGCAGGCAAACACATGCAAGAGCCATTGAGATTTGCCTTTGTTGTGGGCTGTCAAATGTGTTTTTATTTTTATTTAATTATCATCCTTTATTGGGAGTGAGTTCCGATTCTGAGTGCTTTCATGGGACATCAGATGATGAGGTGGTACCAAGGGAAGTACTGCAAAGTAGGTCAGGTACCACGAATGCCACCAGACAGGTCACTCAGATCAGCTGTTTCAATAAGTTAGAGACTACAGCCTGGTAGACAATGATTAAAGCTTAGAAACCCTTGCTGAAGCTACTGCTTGATAGGCCTGGATGACTTACAGTAGTCAGATAAAGTTGTGTTATTACCAGTTTTCAGCCATTGTGCTAAAATCCTGATACTGCCAGCTTTACTCGTATTGATGACTATTCCTTGCATGGCAAGGAGATCCATTTCCTTTGTTCACATAGCATAATTGAGATCTGAGCCTAGAGTAAATAAAGGCATATGAAAGACACTCAGGTAGTACTGTCTATGTTGGATAAACTTTGCTTAGGCTTTTTGAATTTTTATCTGAATTAAGCCCATTCATTTAATCCTTTGAGGTTCGTGTACAGGTGGGACTTAAAATCTTGTCAACTGCCTTAGGTATCAAAATATGTTTTTGCAGTTAGATACCCTCAAAATTTGTTGAATTCAAGCTATTTCCCCTTATTCAGAAGTGGAAAATAAATCTGGCAGAGATACTTAGACATATATGTTTAGCTTAACTAAAACCAGTAAGATTTTAAGGGCCACCTCAACCCACCTGTTTGGGTCTGCCTAATTTCACATTCAGCCATAATAACAACTTCCCTCTCCAGCATCTTCAAATTATGTAATCATTTTTCACCTTTAGCTACAATTTTCCTTAAAAGTGTTTTGTATTACATTGGTCTGAAAAAGACTAAATTTCATCAGCTTCCTTACCCTACTGCTGAGCATACACTCACTTCAGTTTTTGCCTGAGCTTTAGGACTAATGCTTTTCTAATGTGTTTTCTTTGCCCTGGAATGGGAAAGCAGAGAAGAAGCTAAGGCTGTTTTGTTTTTGTTGTTGGTGGTGGTTTTGTTTGTTTTGTTGTTTTTTGTTTTGTTTTGTTTTGTTTTTCCTCAGCAGAGGTTTTGATTAAAACATCAAACTGGACCTAATGATGACTTTTGACAAAAACAATTCTATCAGCAACGTCCCAGTGTGCCACGCAGTCCTATAATGCTTTCCCCTCACCATCCTGTGCTGTTACATGTCCTGGGCAGGCGAGCCTTGCAAGAATGCTGTTACACAGCTCTTGTTTAGTGTTTAGATCTTTAATATTTAGATCTTTAAAGCATTTTGTGTCTACGCCTAGCAGGCTCTGTGCCAGTTCTCCGACAATGTAGTTGAATCAGTAACTTGGAGCCTATTCCATGATAGCAGGTCCAGCAGTCTGCTCTGGGTACGGATCTTATGAGTCCTGCAGCCTTTAGGCCTCTTTGCCAAACAATGATATAATCAATAAGCTGCCAGCTCTTGGATCAAGGATGTATCCAAGATATTTTAGGCTTATCCAATTACCGAATAATTGTGTTTGCAATAACCAGCTCGTGTTCAGCACATTTGGTTATTAGAATAAAGATGATTGCTGCTGACTCTCTCAGTGCCAGAACAGCCAGCAGAACTCCACTTTATTATGTCTCCACTAAGCTTAAAAATGTTACCTCTCTGTGTCAATTTTCCTGTTTGTGGTGTCACTGTAATGACATCCAGCAAGCCATTCCTAAGCAGTTCACTCACATTGCTGTCCTCCACTGGGGTTAGCATATAAGCACTAAGGATATTGGCAGGATGCCTCCAATTTCCTTTCTTCTCCCCCCTTACACAACTACAGAGCACTCAATGATAATCACTAACTTCACAACCAACTCGAAGCCACCCAGTGAGCCAAGAGAATGTGGAGCTATTCTGAAGCACTGATGGATACTGCATTGCTCCTGGAGATCCCTCTCCCTCCAGCAGCTAGAAACTCAGTATACATCTACCTGGCAGGTAAGGGTTATCTTTCTTAAAGAAACTTGTGTTTTTCAATGCTTTTCACTCTGCAGACTGAGAAATAACCTATAAACACTGTGGAAACCTAAGACTGTAAGGATTCTAGCTGTGCTGGAATAGTTGTGCTTCAGGCATTTCTTTGAATGCAAGTGTAATAGCTGCTCAAACAGGATAAAAATGTTAATATATTTTCATGGTCATTCTTTTGCACATTTTGCACTTTCGAGGAGATCCCAGGCTGCAACAATTTTATAGAATGATTGCATCCCTTGTTGGTTGGAGAGGAAGTGATTTTCAGCCCATAAATTCAATAGGATTTGGGACTCCTTTGAGAAATCCTAGCAAAATTTTCTTCAGAAAGTCATGTTTAAAATAGTTTGTTCCACCTGTGCACTGGGAAGGTAAGCATAAACATGCTGCAAATGGAGCTGTATGGGGTGCGGGGTTTTAATGTTTTTGCAACTCTTAATTTCCCTAAAAATACTTTAATCTTGAAATTTGAAGGAAAATTTATAAAATCAGTTAATGTGCTGGAGCAACAATCAAGCATATTTACACGCTGCAGAGCAATATACATGTGAGAGCTGAAGGAGATATCATCAGACCAACAAGTGAGTTCCACTCTGTATTCAAAATTATGTTCCATTCTATATCACATAGCATGAGCTCCCAGGCAATTAGAGAGTGAATACTGAGCATATCATAGATGTAAGGTATTCTGGTGGCATTGGTCATGGTTCAAAAGAGAGACAGATGTCTGTCAATAGCCACAGGGAACCACATACGCCCACCTTTTCTGGACAGAGATAAGATACTGGGATGGTAGCAGCTCAGCATGAAGCTGTGGTGGTTTTACTTGGGTGGGCGGCCGAGCTCCACCACAACCACTCTCTCACTCCCCCTCCTCAAAGAGGAACGGGGAGAAAAGGGCTCAAGGGTTGAGATAAGGACGAGGAGATCGCGCAGTAATTATCGTGACGGGCAAAACAGACTCAGCATAGGGAGACAGTAAGATTTATTACTTATTACTAACAACCTAGAGAAGTGAGAAACAAAGGAAAGAAACCAAAAGCACCTTCCCCCCCATCCACCCTCTTCCACCTCCTCCCCCCGAGCGGCACAGGGGAACGGGGGAATGGGGGTTATGGTCAGTCTATGGCGCTTCTTCTCTGCCGCTCCTTCTCAGTCACTCTCGTCCCCTGTGCTGTGGGGTCCCTCCCACGGGATGCAGTCCTTGCTGAACTGATCTGGCGTGGGCTGCCCACATGCAGCAGCTCTTCAAGAACTGCTCCAGATATGGGTCTGTACCACGGGGTCCATCCCTCAGGAGCGAACTACTCCAACCTGGATCCCCCACGGGCAGCAGCTCCTGCCAGGTCACCTGCTCCTGCGTGGGCTCCTCTCCACGGGCTACAGGTCCGGCCCAGAATCTGCTCCGGCAGGGGTCTTCCACAGGCCACAGCCTCCGTCAGTGCAGGTCCACCTGCTCCACCGTGGTCTCCTCCACAGGCTGCAGCGTGGAACCCTGCTCCACCGTGGTACTCCGTGGGCTGCAGGGGGAGAGCCTGCTTCAACATGGTCCTCGCCACAGGCCGCAGGGGACTTCTGCTCCAGCGCCTGGAGCACCTCTCCCCCTCCTTCTTCACTGACCTTGGCGCCTGCAAGGCTGTTCCTCACTCCTCTCACTCTCCCAGCTGCTGTGTGGTGCAGCGTTGGTTTTTTTTTTCCCTGTCTTAAATATGCTCTCACAGAGGCACAAAACAACATCACTTATTGGCTCAGCTCTGGTCAGCGGTGGGGCCCTTACCAAACATGGGGCAGCTTCTAGATCCTTCTCACAGAAGCCACCCCTATGGCCCCCTGCTACTAAAACCTTGCCACGTAAACCCACTACAGAAGCAAATAAAGGAAGGGATTTAAAAAAAAAAAAAAAAGTAATAATAACAAGGCAACCTAAAACAAGTGGTAACATTACTTTTTTTTATTATTATTTTTTTGTACTGACAGCTTTAAAAATCACTTAAAATCCACATAAAAGTACAGTATGTGGGATTCAAATAAACACAAATGGCCTACTAATGTACTAGCGTACGTGTAATTATTTTAAAATCTGGTTGCACAACAATGAACTCTGCTTTTCATCTTAATCTTATGGAGGAGAAGAGATTTCTGTGGTCTTGGTAAAATGCAATCCACGCCAGGCTTGGACTAGTCTGGCCACCCAGGTTTGCCTTTTCATATATCTGATAGATGTGTTTTGACAAGTTATATTAAGTACAAAGCAGGCCACCAGAGCAGCATGTGGAGTTGATATAGACAGAGACAGAAAGGCAAATAACAGTATGAACACAGTTTTGTAGGCAATATTTGCCATAACTGAGTACCCCCCATACATCATATCACCACACTTCAGTTAAAAATAAAAAATAATAAAAAAAAATACAAAAAACGAGGCCTAACAACTTTTGAAAGGCAACATTTTAAACAGGATTTACAGCCCCTACATCTCCCTTATCTAAGGCAGTATTTCATTTTTTCTTTAAGAACTGAATTGTCAGTCTTGGTGTAACTTCCATTTTACACTGCGTTGGTTAAGGGAAATGTTGGAACTTGCATTTCCACCCCATCCTTTCCCTTCTATTGATACCAGTGTGCATTTCATTTAGGCACTCTGAAAACTCATGCAGAAACCTGGGGGGGGGGGGTAGGGGAGGAATGTTGGCAAATGCACACCTGAACTGATTGCCCTTTTCTTTTACAACCATCTTGAGTACATCACCATCATCCTCCAGAGCTCTCCTAAACAAGTTTTGGCAATAGCAAAAACAAACACTATTTTACAACATCTTTGGATTCACTTCCAAAATGCAAAACTAATTAATCAGTAGTCTCCGAGAGACTCAGCTAAATGTGGCTGCCTCTTTGACACTGATCTCTGCTTTGATGTGAATATAGAAAGCATGTGAGCAAACCCCTAAAAGAGGTAATGGGTTTCAATTATTTATTTGTTTGGAATACAGGGGAGTAGAAGGTTAGCAATAAGTACATAGCTAATCCTGCTTAGGCCCTCCCAACAGCGAGGGTGTTTAACTCCCTGCTTTCCCATGCAGTTTTTGTGCGGGATGCACTAGTATGCCTGTCTTAGGCTGTCATTGTGCCAAGTTCTTTACAAAGCAGAATATACTTAAAGGACATGTATACTGTCAAGCCACACATAAAGATTGTTATTTTTAATTATTTATTATCAACACTAGAGAGCTGCTAGCTCAACATATAGGCCTTTCCCCTTGTTGCTTTTAACTGTCATTGGTTTTCAAGTCAGGAGTGTCTATTCTAAGTGTTAGCTAGTCATTAACATCATATTCTTCAGACACAATATAATCATCCTAATAATTGATTGTAGTGAAGGTAGTCACTTGTATCCCACACAATTCTCAGCCATGAACTTTGTCCTCAGTAGTTTATTATGCACAGAGAAATATCTTGATGCTATAATCTATCTTCTTCACAAATTTACAACAAAGGGCAACAAGCTATGTATTGCTCTTTCAAAACACACCACTTGTATGATGCTGCAAAAGAACCTGCATTTTCTGAAAAGCATATTATTAGTAAATGTGAAATTAAAACAAAACAAAACAAAAACGACAACAACAAAAACAATAAGTAAAAGCCTTCCTCATAGTGATTGTGCATATATGGAGAGAGAAAGAGCACATAGGATTTCTCTTTGGAAGTAAAACCTGCTAAATTATAGTGGAAAGCCTATTGTGTCACAAACAAAAGGAATATATTGATAGCAGGCTGACTAAGAGAAGCTGCTGTTAGAAGTAGGAGAAATCTACAATACTTATGTGATAGATACACTGGGTAAAATGCGTGCTTTCCTTGTTGACTGGACCAATTTAAAATCATTTCACATTCTTAAATCATTTATTAGTTATACTCTTTCTCTCTTCCCCTTCACAGACCTGTCTAGTGCAATGTATAGAGGCTGAGATTTTGAAGTTTTAGAGATGTTTACTTATAAAAGCTTTAAATCTATTTTACCACAAAAATTCACTAATACTAAATATAGTTATTCAGAGGAGCAAATGCAAATGGACAAAAAGAAGTCTCTGAAATATTTATAAAGATGAAGAGAAAAAAAAAATCAATGGTAAACAACAGCTAATTGTAACCCCATTCCTGTCCTCTCCCACCAGCCTCAGTCCCAAAACCAAACTGGTATTTCACCTCTGGAAGATACAATGGGAATCTTCTTTACATACTCATTAGTTTGGATCAATGTACAGATCTTTTATGACAACAGTAATCAGTCATCTATTTGTATATAATTAATCAGTATCTTAAAATTTGTGGGGGCTTTTTCTCATCTGTACTATACAGATACATTTTTCATCAATTTTAAATAAGAAAAGGGTGTTAGTCAGCTGCCCTTTTTTTTCCAAATGATACGAAAAAGTAAAATTATATTTAGTCAACTCTTTAAGGAGATTTGAACACACTATATTAAACACTGAACAGTTTTGAATTGGGGTTGAGGTGGTTTTGTATGTTTGGTTGGTTGTTTTTTAATAAAAAGCTTTTAAAAAGAGATTTTGATAGTGTTTTGGACTCAGAGTAGCATCCTCTCACACAGGCTTTGTAACACAGTGTAATACAGTGAGTAGAAAAAAATTCTGTAGCTGAGACAGATAATTAATTAACTAATTCATACACACCCATAACAAATTAAATTCTGTACTATAAGGTTCTAACTCTGTTGGGTCTTTTTGTGCGCATGTGCTTGACTTTTTCTGTTTATTTATTTGTTTGGCTGGTTGATTGTTGTTGTTGCCTTTTATAGTTTCAGCATGATGTGAGATGAGAAGGTCCCAGCTTATATATCATTGCCATCACTACAGAGCCTAAACAGATGAACCAGGTAACTGTTCCCATTCCATGTTCTCTAATGGTGTTATAACCACTTCTTTATCCAAATACTCATATCACTTGATGATATGGAGAGGTATGACACTAAAATCCAAGTCTTGCACAAAATAAAATGAAGGACTATTAGTTGTTTAACCTTGATAGCCCCCTGTCTGGCGTGTCTGTCAGCACCTTTGATTAGCTTAACATAAAAATTAGGCAACACAGTTGAGTGAACTGGAAAGATTTCAGCGAGAACTAACTACTTGGAAATTAATCTTCTAATTATATTAGAAGAAGGCCTAAACTCAATGAAAATCTTCTTTAAAAATCATTTGGGTCCCATGATGTTGAGAACTACAGAAAGACCAGACAGAACAAGGACGAGATAATTATTCACCAGTTCATTCTACTTCTCACATCAAGAAGCGAGCACAATCCAGAAAACATTGGAGAAAAGTATGGAGGCTGAGATAGCTGTGGTTGATCTGTGGTCATTAAATTGACAACCTTCTTTTTAAAGAAGAGAGTTGAATCAGAAAAGCTGCTGGTTTTCTCTTACCAAATGAAAGGGAATACAAAACACTGATACGATCAAAAGTATTCATTTATTATGTATTTTGTATTACATCCTTAACTAGTTACTCAAAGATCACTCCAGCTTTTGCACATGCACAAAACTTTACTGTGTTTATAAGCTGTGTAATTTCTATCTTCTAAACTATTCACTAGATATTCTAACAAAGAAACCATTGGCTTCTGAGGATACTCAGTAGTACGTTATTTTTGAAGTTGTCATTCATACTAGATGCAATTCAAACAAGACTATTCAAAGCTATTTATAATCTTTTTCAATAGTAATGACTAGATTTCTTTTTACTTTATTCTTGAAGAAAGAGAAATGCTACTAATATCTAGATGTTACACTTAAGAAGCCTAGTGGACTTAATGAGTTGTAACATTCATTTTCAATAAAGTTTTTGTGGTTGAGGGAGGGAAAATATCTTCAAATTAATAAAATATGTATAAGGAAATAGCAGGAAGTAAATTAGTACTTTGCAGATAAAGTAGCATTGTGCCTACTATTGGGTTAGTTTGCAGTATGGATCTTAAAACACAGAGGTTAATATTTTGTCTGACGCATTCTTAAGCATTTTGCATTTTTTCTGCTCATAGTGAAATTGTTGGAATTGTGATCAACTAACATTGTGCAAGAGCCTGGTATTCATCTCTATTTCATAAGCTCTTACATGGCTAGCTGAAATCTCTGACATCTCTTTAGTCCTTGGTCACTGAAGACATCTGGAAGACAGAGTCAATTTTCTAGACCTGACAGTGGAACTAACTTCTAAATCTTCTATACCCTTAGATTCTCTTCTCTCCTGTGGGAGTTTCATATAAGAAAGTACATTTCCGAATTCCATTTCAAGGAGCTGATTCAATTCTTTTTTTCAGTGAACTTCTTGTCAGCTTCACCAATTCACTGATCCATCCTTCTCACACAAATCTACAAAATACAAGCAGTACATTATACATTCCCCTGGTGTGACAATGGTAGGGTTTTGTTAATTAGTAAGTAGTTTATAACTTACATATGATGAATTATTAAGTATTCAGTAAAAAAAGTAAAAAAAAAATGGCCTGAGTAGTCCAATTGTTAGCTGTAAGTATTTGCTTCTACTTGTGCTTGCTGTGTGGAATATTTAGTAGTCTTCAGCACAAAAGCTTTGTTCAACCAAGAAATGTAAATATTTTCTTATTCTTTACAAGAGGAAAAGGTCAAGTTTTACTAAATTGGCCATATCACATTCTTTAATATTAGAAATTTATCAAAAGCTCACATTTTTGTTATAAAAGGAGTATTCATTTATCCACAATAAATATATTTAGTAAGTGACTGTCTAGCATAATAATCCTCTTGCTTTTTACTTTTGTCACAGTATATAGTGTTTCACAGTGTGAACAGCAATAATGATCATGTGTTCATATGAGTAGATTCATTTTGGCAAGTCTTGTTAGTTGACAGGTATGTAATACACTTGCCTTGCGGCTTTGGGACCAGGTTTCAAATACAGCCTTCACTGAAGTGACTGAAAATCATTCAGATCTCATAACTGTATCAAGTGACAAGTAACGTGAATGCAGTCAGTATGCGTACAGCACCTGATGTACACTAGCCAGTCAAAAATGCTTCCCTTTATTCAGTTGCACTGCTTTGTCTGACCATCAGAAAGAAGACACTTAAGGCAAGGAATTAAGGCCAGCAACACAAATCTATCTTTCTAAATACATTCATCTCTTTCTAACAAGACATTTATGTGCCCAGCAGCTGTTTCCTTGGCTTTTGTACTCTGTGTCCACTAAAGGAACTCAAGTCCCTCACACATACAATAAGGGCACTGTACTAATTGTCAACATTAACTGCCAAAAGCAGCAATTCTATCAAGTTGATGTTGACTCAGACATGAACTTGTCCTGATTCAGTTCCTCTTTAACGCTGCTGGACACCTCTCACTGATAATGTTTTCACTGCTCACCAAGGAGTGCCAAATGTTGGCATTTCATTCATGCTTGTCATTGCCATGATATCACACATTACCCTCTAAAAGGAAACAAGATTTCACCATAGTCCTTATTATGTCACGTACAAGGAACATGTCAGTCATGTGAACTTGCGGTTAGAGAAGGAAAATAGAAATTATGTCCAACACAGCTAGTGGTCCTGCTGGCTCTAGGTAAGTAAATACATTTATTTTTGTTTGGTTGCTTGGTTTTTGTTTGGTTTTGGTTTGGTTAGGTTTTGTCCCAGCTTTATCCAATATAAAATAACCTTAGGTATAATGCTTAAATTATTGCTGGACACTTTGAGAGATACAGCTGATTTAGAATGTTTTTTATTCATGGGCACAATGTACAGCATATGCAAGCATAAAAAGAATAGCAATTATTTTGATTTTATTATAAGCCATTTTTTCTTCCCAACAGTAAGAAAGTCTTATACAGATGGATAGGCTTCCAACTTTGATGGACTTAGGAGAGAACAGAAACTCAATGTATTTTCATTTATTAGCATGGTTAGGACACATGGTTACTAGCATAGATGGGGCAGATTGCTCCTAGTTGCAACATGGCCATACTAACAGCAGCGGAGGAGACTGAAATGTATGGAGGGAAAGGTCCCATTACACCAGCGAAGAGGAAGGAAGCTGTGGGCAGGGGAGAAGGAGGTATTCTACTGTTCTCAGAATGGTATTCTCCTGTATTTTAACCTTGCAAACTCAAATGGGATATTCCTTTCTTCTTTAACTCAGTTCTGACCTTTGAGGTTTTCAAGTTTTCTAGTGCTGCCACTCTGACCTCTTTTCCATTTCTTACACATATTGTTTCATATTGTTTTTCCCACCCATGCATCAGCTTGCATATTTACAAACTAAATCCTTCAAGCTGTTTTCTTCCCTTTCTCTATACCAACTGTCCATGTATTCATTGAATCCCAGGGAAGCATGGCTGAAAGGACCTCATGAGGTCAGGGAATTCACCATACTACTCCAAGGCTTTCCTCATTATCTTGTAGTATGTCAGTGTCCTCAGTGTTGTTTGCAGCTCCTCCTAATTCATTTTCATATGGTGAACGTGACTATCAAATAAAAATACACTATAGCACAGTCACTTCACCTGCTTTCCACGCTGCGCTGTTCAAGCCACAATTTTGGAAAACTGTAGGATGTCTAGTCCTCACGTTGATAGCCTGCATGTAAGCACACGAGAATTATTGGAATAGCTCATTGCTAACTGTAAAAAAAAATAAAAATAAAAATAAAAATAAAAATAAAAATAAAAATAAAAATAAAATAAAATAAAATAAAATAAAATAATAAAATAAAATAAAATAAAATAAAATAAAATAAAATAAAATAAAATAAAATAAAATAAAATAAAATAAAAAATCCTTTACATTAGTTCTAATAGCCCTATTTCTTTTTTGCTCTAAAATCATTGCAATGAGCATTACGGAATTGTCCCATGCTTCCACAAGAGTCAGTGATGTTAATGAACATCTGAAAAACACTACAGTCCAGCATAAATCAGGGGAACTCACTGAAATCCAATGGAATTATTTACAACAGTTGAAGATTTGGCTTTTCATGCCAGCGTAATGATCTTGTTCTTTAAAGCCAACTATCGTATAAATAAATGCAATAAATATGAATTACATTCCTAACAGTATGAATAGGAACACACTATTTTTTCTGTTGAATTATAATTTTGTAGGTGGAGAGAAAATATTAGAGATTCATCTGACTCAGGTAAGCTGCATAAAAGTTTGGTTCCACATTTCAAGTATGAATCTCTAATTGCTATTTTTTTTTATGGTTTATAGAACTGTACTCATAGTATTAGTGGTAACTGCCTTGAAGCTTCTTTATCAGAATTGTTCCCTGTAGCAGCTTGCCCATAAACATCCTCCAGTTTAAGCTGTGGAGCTCTTCTTCATAATTCCAAACCTACTTTTTAGAGAAATTAATTTGGCTAAATGTCTTGTGAGCTAGCTTTAAAAGTTCAACATACTTTCAAATGTTAGAACAAATATACTGCAAGTTGTCTTGGCACCTACATTTGTAAACAAAGTATATGAGAGAAGACCTTGCTTCTTATTAGGGAAAAGATTTTCCTCTTATCAAGGAAAAGATGCAGAAATTATGTAACTTGGGACATTTTCTTTATTCATCTGGAGATTTTAAACCTCTGATATGATAAATTAATAACCAGAATAACTGTACAGCTCAAGCATAGATTTATACATGAAAGTTTCCCAAAGATTTCATGTCCATTTTTTTTTATTACTACAAGTCCATTTCAACAGCAGGCTACTTAGAAATGGCTACCATTTAAATCAAGGATCAATTAGAATCATTAATAAAAACAAAACAAAATAAAAACTGCAAAAACTGTTAACTCCCATTAGACCTTAAATGGCTTTTTAAACTACCATTAAGCATGTAGTTGTTAATCACTATTTTGATCAAGATTATAAAAAAGCAGGGTCTTTAATTTCTCTCAAATAAATTAAAAATTCCCTTTCTTAACATGCTACAAACAAAACTGATGGTCCGAGTGAGGAAGGGAATGGAAATCATCTTCTCAGTCACTTCTTGTTTCTGGACTGAGGGAAACACTGGTGAAAAACAGAGTAAGCTAATCAGTAATTATTGTAGCTTCATCTTCTGTGATGAAGAAAGCCTCAAATCATGAAGTTATTCAGAATAAGTCCTGACTTGGGATTGGGGCCTAAAGAATGCAGAAAATCAACACAGAGACAGGAATATTTTCATTTCTTACGAGATACCTAAAGTAATAGGAAGTGCATGCCTTCCCTTTTCTGCTTTTTACCCTTCCTTGATATGTTCGATCTGTGAACTCATCAGAGGACAACTGGCACTGGCTGTCATACATCTGTCACCATCGGTAGACCTCAGAAATGGGGAGAAGGTTGCCGGATTTTTATGTAGGTATGAAAGCCTCCCAAAACCTTCCTCCTTTGGGACTGTGGTAACCTACCCTAATACTATTTCCTTTTTAGTGTCCCTATTTATGGCTGCCATTATTTACACAAACATTTAAAACTGTGAAGGGTATAGCTGGCAAGGCATTAAACCCTTTTTAACATTTCCTGCATTTATTTTCTCTCTATATGATAGAAGATATCTATATAAGCAACTGCAACATTAGCAGGCTAAGAAGTAGGTAGGTGGGAATGAAAATACCTTGTGGGATTTATGGGTTTGGGCAGTGCAAAAGGTCACAGTGCTGTTCTGTGTTAACATGCAGAAAACAATTCAAATTTCAGCTTAAAGTCCAGTCTTTTACAATACTCACCCAAGCCTGGACTTTAAGGCTCCCCCACCCCTAATTACTGCCTGCAGCAGGTTCACAACAAAATAACTATTTAGCCCAGAGGTGAAAATTTCCACTTTAAAAAGCAGAGGTGGAAAATCTGAACCTTCCCTCTGGATCAAATGTTCATAGACTCATGAAAATATCAGGCGTTTTCTTCTTGCTTGGCTTACAGATATTCTCACACGTACACAAAAGAATGGGTACTTTGCACAACTGCATTGCAGGGAGCCTGGGGGCAGCAGTGCCATGCATTCAAGAATTACCTAGGGGCTCTTCAAGACGGGCCACTGGAGGCGGAGGTGACACAATGAATTCGGAGAAAGTAGAGGAGTGCTGGCTGAATTGATTCTTATGCATTCTCGTATTTAGAATAGCCACATATTGGCATTGACATGAATTTCAGAGGCAGTGGGGTTGAGATGCAACATGGCATTCATAATGAAGGCTGATAGAAGCAAACTGGGAACAATACTAAATAGGACATCATTAAATATTATTATAAGATAAACTTGCTTAAGAGGAAAAATTCTCCAAAGAACTATATTTCAAAGACTGACATTTCATTGCTTGGCACATTCCAGCAACGTCTGAGAGTTGAATAAAGACACTGCAGTCTAAAAAGACCAGGCAGCAGAATATTGCACTTCACTTTTTAATGCGTGAATGAATGTAGTGTGCACTGTAGGGAGGAGCTGATAAAGCAAGCAGGTGCTATGCGAGCTTCTGTCAAACTCTGCTTCTGAAATGTCAGAGCACATCTCAGCTACTCTTGGTCCCTTCTGCAGAGAACATAGGTATGTGCAGCTGAGAGCAGGAAGGACTGGCTTATTTCTCTGAGGGTACTAACTCTACACAGAACAGAGGTCTTCACCTAAGAAATGACAGCTCATAATACAAATAACTGGAGCCATCTAGATCTTACTGTCATTTTTAATTTGTTTATGAACTCATAACAGACTCATAGGCTTAATCTTTCAGCCACAGTGAAGGCTGAGTGAAGGGGGGAACTGAGGGGGACATGGGGGGCAAGCACTAACTATAGAAAAATAAATAATTTCATTCTCCTGTAGGGAATAGAAAATTATGAAAACCCCTGCAAAGACTCCACATTTCCCATAACGTATGCAACATGGCAGTTTCTGGAGCAGAAACATGTTAGAAGTATTGCCATGCAACTAGTAAGCCATTCAGTGGCTAACCCCAAACCTAGAGCTGATTTGCTACACAACACTACAGCTCCCACTGCCTATGTTTATTCAAATGCAGTCTATTTGAACTAAAATATCTTCCTTAAATTCCCCCCACTCTCTTATTGCTGTAAACTCTATTACCACCTAATACCTCAAGCCCACCCTGACCAATGCCTTCCTTCCCTCTGGTTAAGCTTTCCCAGGTGTGGCCAGTTGATCTTTCATCCATCTCTAGTCACGTAAGTTTTCAAACAGCAGCTGTATCTTAATGTAGAGTGTTCCTATAAATATGGTATTCTCAAAATATTGTTCAAGGCTTTGCTAGGATAATCCAGGTTCCCTCCTTTATGATGTGCTATGCTTTAGTAGTGGTAGGGCATTTTTAACTTAGTCCATTTTGATGCAGCTGTTTGCAGAACCTGCGGCTCAGGTTAGATGTAGCTGTTTCTAGGAAAACAGCTAATAAACTTCTTTCAGCAGTCTGTAGGGTGAAAAAAAGTACTTATATATCACCAGTTCTTTTTGATATGCCTTGTTCGTGTTTGCCACACCCTGCTATGTTGTGATGTTCTGTTGTGATTGTTTGGCTTTTGCAGGCTAGGTGTTATTGAGTATGTTCAACATTATCTGTCCCAACTTAGTTCATTGAGAATTAAATGTTGATGTAAAGGACTCTCTATGAAACAGCAGTGGCCTGGCACGTGAGTAATCCTGTACTAGTAAGGTACTAGGATATCTTGTCCCCTTGTATCTGCCTTTCGTTAGACTAAACAGAAGTAAGCTTTATACTGCTTCTTTTCAGTAGCAGGGCAACCTATTTAGTCTTCACTGAGGACAACTGAGAGTGTTCAGCTGTTTGTTAGCTGCCCATAAATATTCAGGCAAGATGCCATGCTATCTCACAGAGATACTGCCAGTTTGGAAAAAACACTGTTCGGTCTAATTTGGTAGCAGTTTTCTGTGCTCCTTTCTTCAAAGTGCTCAGTTACCTAGCACTCAAATTCAGCCATTTGTACTTGTGCAAAGAAGTGGGTGGGGGCAAAATGGTACCAGGTTGGGATGGTATGCTTTCACACTAACTCTCTGCTGAAGTAAGCATGTGGACAAGAAAGGAGGCAAAAGTAAACAGGTCCTTAGCTCTTTCTAGGGAAATTCCCTTGGAAAGTAAAACCAGGAGGGCTGTATAGAGAAAGCTATCGCCCCTGAGAAAGGCTGTTATTAATTTTTCTGTTCTGTCTCCAGAAATCTTTGGGAAGCAATATCTAAAAATGATGCTATTCATATAAATGTCATAAAATCAGAGTTATGATGTTGTGGAAACAAAATGGGGACTTTATTACAAAATATTACTTTATTACAAACCTCTGTTCTTGGTCTGATAGTGCCAAGAAAATAATTCCTCACACAGGTCCAATTGAAATATTCTTTTTACACTTGTGTTTTATTTTGTACCTTACACAACTTACACCTCTGTGACTTTCTACAATTGCTCTGAAATACATCTTCAAGTTTCCTGTTACTCAGCTTAATTCTGTCCTTCAATGTGCAGTACTTGCACTGACTGCATTATGCATCCAGCTTGGGTGAACTGTTCTTACGGAGATGCAAACTCCTCGCTATCCAAATAGGCAACTGCACCAAAGCTGCATGCCAAATACAGCCTAACATAAAAGTCAAGTATTCCCAGTAGTCTAATACCCTGATTCAACAGTGCCAAAGGTAACGAAGTGGTACAGCCCAGCTGGCTGGTCTTGGTGATGAAGGTCTTGTACTTGGAAAGCATCAACTTTTCGGAGTCTTCTTATGAACAGTGGGTCCCAGACGTTTACCTGCTATAGCAGCAGCTTGAAATATTTGATTCTTTTATTGTCAATGAAAAATGAAATCTTCCATAGATTTTTCACTGCTGATATTCCTGTTTCTTAAAAAAAAAAAAAAAAGGGAAAAAAATCAAAATCTTCCATATATATTTCTCCAAATATTCATTTTTAAGAAAAAAAATCTCAAATCCAAATCAATTATTTTATTTTTAATTTGAAAACAAATTAAAAAAAAAATGTTCTTCTCTACCTCTTCTGTTTTCTCTCTGGCTCTCCTCTGCAGAAAAAAAAAAAAAAAAAGTCATAAAATAGTTTGAGGAAAAAGGAGACAGGAGTGAAAGCTCACATTATGAGAGAATCTTTACCCATTTGCAAAGGATCATTTTTGATAAACTGCAAACATTTTGAAAGGAAACTATGGTGACTGCTTAATTTTTTCCCTGTGAAATAAAAGAAAACTGTTTTACCTCCAATCTACCATGGGGTTGTGCCAAAACTATTTAGCCCACTAACAGTTTCAGCAATTCACCATGGATCTTCTCTTTGCTGAGGGGAATTTTCTTTCTTATTCATCAATTATTTCTTATTTTCACGCTGAAATTAAAAAAAAAAATGCATTTTAGAACAAAAATGTCAGACATTCTTGCTTAGAGTGACCTTTGACAAGCAATATGCTTGTTCTGTTTTTTTGTGAGACAAAGTTAGAGAGAAGTGGGTACTTGACTAGGGCTTATGTAAATGTCTGGTGAAGTCAAACAGCAGTGTTCTAGCACACTTCCACTTATCCAAGCCTCTTATGCTCTGCAAAATAAAAATACATATAGTGAAAACCAATCTTAATATACAAAAGGAAGAATTCACTTTCCATGTTCAAGATACATTGAAATGATGAGAAAGACACCTCCAGACACCTTCCTCACCTTTCACGCCCACCCTTCTAAAACAGCTTTTACAGAATCAATGGTCTCTACATAGTTGATGCATGCTTTGAATGGCAGAAGTACAATGTCTTATAAAGTTATAGTCAGGCTAGATCTCACTAATCTGGGTTATAGCTCAACTGTGAAAGCTCTTTTGAGTAAAATCATTTCTTTATTAATGAGATTCAGCCCAATCTCACTGATAAAAATTACTTTAAAAGATGTCCCTTTGCTGCTATTCAAATGAATGGGAGAAAACGGTGGGTGTTTTAAGAGCTGTCTTCCTGTCATATCAGGATGGATCTCATTAGTGAAGGGAATGATTTTACCAGGAAAAAGCTTCTACAATGAGAAAACATAACCTACCATAGATGAGCAAAACCCAAGTCAATTAGGCTGAAAAAAAAAAATTAAAAAATCATCTCTCTGCTCTCATTCATTTTAATAACAGGAGAAGGAACATTTCCCTCTCAAAAAGATTTTTTTTTTTTTTTAAGTTGAACTGGACTGGATCTCATTAATATAGGAACTATTTTACTTAAAAGAGCTTCCAATATTAGTCCACTTTTCAACTTTGATTAATCAAAGCAAACATGATGGTGTGTGTGGGGGAGGGGAATAACTAAAAAATGTATCTATTTCTAAAGCATTACATTTGACATAAGAAATAGACATAAAGGGATTATAATCCATAGCTACTTTTAAAGTAGCTGGAATACATTTGCCCAGGTAGACCTATAAACCAGTACTTGGAACCTCAGCTAGATGTGGTCAACCACAAGTGACTGACAAAAAAGGCAATTCAAACAGTTTACATGCACTGAGGGACCCTCTCCCTGATTCTAAAATAGCCTCATTGTAATTAGCCTTTATTCTTTACCTCAGATGACTAGCAGGGAGGGCTAAAAAAGCCAGACTCCTAGGCTATTCTTGTTTCCTCTATCAAAAGTAAGTAAGTTTCAGTTGGATCTTGGACCAAAGTCAATGTGCGAGTCTGCTTTATCTTTCATTGTCACCCTTTATTGGGCTGGGACATTCCTAACGGCTAAAATTTTGTAATCAGATCTCTCAACTAGTACTGTTCTGAATGCAAAAGAGAGTGTGTTGATACAGGAGGTTCATATAGTGATGTGGTCATTTCATTGTGCTGGGCAGCTGAATTTTACCCCAACCACTCTCTCTCTCCCCCTCATCAAAGGGAAAGGGGGAGAAAATACAATGAATAGGGCTCAAGGTTTGAGATAAGGACAGGGAGATCACCCACCAATTACCAAAATGGGCAAAACTCCTTCAGCATAGGGAGATTAATGTAATTTATTGCCTGTTGCTAGAAGATTAGAACAGTGAGAAACTAAAAGCAATAAGCAACCAAAAACAACTCCCCCCCCCCCACCACCTCCCCCCACCCCCATCCACTCTTCTACCTCCTCCCCCTGAGTGCTTCAGGGGAACGGGGAATGGGGGCTGCAGTCAGTCTATAGCGCTTCGTATCTGCCACTCCTTCACGGTCACTTTCTGCCCCTGCTCCATGTGGGGTCCCTCCCACGGGATGCCGTCCTTCCCGAACTGAGCCTGCGGGGGCTGCCCACAGGCAGCAGCTCTTCAAGAACAGCTCCCACAGGGCTCCATACCACAGAGTCCATCCCCCAGGAGCAAACTGCTCCAGCACGGGTCCCCCATGGGCGGCAGCTCCCCCCAGACCCCTGCTCCTGCGTGGGCCCCTCTCCATGGGCTGCAGCTCCGGCCCGGGGCCTGCTCCTGTGTGGGGGTTCTCCATGGGCTGCAGCATGGAGACCTGCTCTATGTGGGACCCATGGGCTGCAGGGGGACAGCCTGCTCCACCAGGGACCTCTCCACGGGCCGTAAGGGAACTTCTGCTCCATGCCTGGAGCACCTCCTGCCCTCCTTCTGTACTGTTCCAGTTGTCTGCAGGACTGTTTCTCTTACATTTTCTCACTCTTCTCTCACAGCTGTTGTGGTGCAGCAGTTTTGCTGTTGTTGTTGGTGGTGGTTTTTCTTCCCCTTTCTTAAATTTGCTCTCATTTCCAGCATTTCTCACTGTCTCAGCTCTGACCAGCGGCACGTCCCTTTGGAGCCAGCTGGAACTTGCCCCTGTCTAACTTGGGACAGCTGCTGGGCTCTTCGTATGGAGGCCACTCCCACCCCCCTCAATACCAAAACCTTGCCGCATAAACCCAATACATGTGCGGAAGTGCACATGGTGATCTCTTAAATGCTTCCAGAAAAGAGGAGAAGGTGGGAGGTTGTCCTGCAGTTGCACAAGGCAGGGACATAGCTGGACTGGAGCAAGAGACTGGAGCAAATCTCACGCTTGGTTCATGAAATTGCCCAAGCCTGGTAATATGTCTTTGAACAGAAAGTAAACATGAGTCTGTCTCTCTTTCATCAACTGTGATTGTTATTGCAGGATTAAAAAGTCGACAGTGGTTACTGCAAGATCACAACTATAGACTTGTACAACCATTCTGGTTTTCTACTACAGCATTTTTCTAACATTTTGATGTCTTTATTCTTTTTTTGATAACGCTTTTCCATGAAGCCATATAGCCAGATGCAGATACTTATCCAAGCTGCAAACACAAACCTAGACGGGAATTAGCTTTTGATTTAAATAGCCCTAAATTAATTTGAATCACTGTAAAACTACACACACCTGTGCCTACGGATGCCTTTTGCTGTCTTCTGGTGCTGGAACTTCTGCCGTGATTTCTCAATGACTCAGTGCGACAGCAGCTGCAGTGATCAGGGAAGCTCTGTATGTGTGTGTTCACCACAACCCAATTTGGGGAGAAGGTGTTTTAGGATTCATTTTCCCATTATCTCCTCATAACAAACATTAATTTAATAGACACACACTTTATTTTTCAGTGTGCTTGAAATAATTCCTGATGAGCAGAATACTGAACATGGAATTTAGTACAAGTTTGTTGCAAGGAAAGAAAGAAAGTGGAAAATAAAAGTAGATTTTGTGTAAGGCATGATTTATTTTGTTTTCCATTCAAAAAGATTGGCAAATTCTTTGACATATCCACACACTAGAATTTGAGGACTCTTTCATATATATACTGCTCAGGGATTTACAATCACAAATGACCTCTGTAATATACTTTACAATATTTAGCATAGAAACATAAATGCAAGCACACAAGAACACACATGCTCACACACACATGCAAATCCATAGCGACCTTTTACTTTTGTAAAAACATTTAGGGTGGAATAGTCCCTATCATTTACATTTTGATATATTCCGAACATATAAAAATAAAACTGTCCATGTCAAAAAAGTTCAGGCCATGGACTTTATCTTTCCAGATAAGAAAGCTCTGAGCACTGATTGTGACTATCTGAAATAAACACTGAAGGTGTATCCCATATTAAATGTTCAGCTTGAAGTTAGCAGTTAAGCATGTCACATTATTACATGCATAATATGGTGAGCTGAAATGACAAAATGCCAGCTTCCCTCCAAAAATTAAAGCAACAAACACTAATTTCTTCAAGGACAGCGACTATCACCTTGCACAGCAGCTTTGAGAAGTGAAAATATATCACTGGCAAAATGGTATACCAGAGAAAATATGTAAGAATGGAGTTGCTTCTCTGCTGCTGTCAAGTGCTACCAGAGGAAGCAAACTATCTGAAACACCAGATTATGGT
The DNA here is from genome assembly GCF_964034855.1 of Anser brachyrhynchus. NCBI lineage: Eukaryota > Metazoa > Chordata > Aves > Anseriformes > Anatidae > Anser > Anser brachyrhynchus. The sequence goes on from NC_137699.1 coordinate 52,645,241, forward strand.
TAAGGAACACCCAGTTAAAAGTATTGTAGCAAGTATTTAGTGTATATAAGAATGGTGAATTCATTAAAAAAAAAAATCAGGCCTTTTCACTGAAATTAAATTTAATGCATGCTTGATTTGGTCCCAGGTATTTACTAAAGAACAACCAGATACGCTTGGTGCATTAGAAAATGACCCTTTGGGGAATCTTAGCATGTATTCCTTCCATGAAAGAATTTGGATCTATTTTACACTCATATGTAAGACCCCACAAAGTTTATCAAGATTAAAAAAGATACTTTAATTAGATTAGTATTTTATTTATGTTACAACTTTCCCTTGGTCATGCCAAACAGAGCATCTGTTTACAATCTTGCCAAATACCAAAGAAGAAATGAACAGAACATAAATTTACTTTTAAAAATATGCTACTTGGATAAAAATTAAATTTGAAATTCAGAATTTGCATTTCACTCGATCCCCCCAAATATCAGCTTATTAAAAAATAAATAAATAAAATAGTTTCCAAGAGATCTTTTGGAAATGAAACTTTTCATTTTCTTTTATTTTCAGAATGTTGAAAATAATTTTTCTGGTGCATATTTTGTAATATTTTGAATATTACTAGTAGTAATATACATAGGGATTAATACTGTTTCTCAAGGGTGAATATCAGACATCATAGTCCTGCCATATTGCCCTTTGAACTTCATCCTATGGCTACTAGAGGTAATACTTCCAGGAAAGAATCTTGTTTCTAGAAGAGGATAGTGAATACTCCAGGGCCATTGAAATCTGAGTGAAAAAGACAGACATTAACTTCTTAGGTGGTGTTTCGTGTTGTCTTTGTATTTCCATCATTTGTGTAGGTAATTAGAAAGCTGTTGTTATAAAATTATGTATTATATGATGGGTTTGGCAGTTCATAAGTCAAATAGAAATGAGAAAACACTCCTGCATTTTGCTTATTAGTTTTATTTTACTTACAGCAAACTTCAAAAAAAAAATGCTATTCTGCATCTTGTGTTTTTGCAACTACAATGCACTGTAACCAAAAATCAACCAGAAGATCAAGTGGACAGCCCACACAATACTTTATTGATCTCAGAATAGTGCCCTTGCAGATGCCAAACTGCTTTGCTCTGCCTTGTGGCCCCCTAGGTCACCACTATCCCATTTTCGTGTCATACATCGCTGATTTAAAGCACTGAAAAACTGATGTGTCTGGTTTCTGGCAAACCACAGGGAAAAGAAAGTTCCAACCTCAAGCATTTCCTTGGAAAATACTATGCCAAAGATCCATCTCTGACAGCAGCAGCACTGGAGCTTTTGCTGTTTTTTCCCCAGCAGTGAAGTGTTTCCATGTAGCAGAGTTCTGCAGTCTTCAGAAAGTTATGGGCTACAGTGCTCACTGTGGCTATATTTATATCACTGTTAGGTCCCTCACAGATGTTGTCCAAGTGAGGGTTCCCCAGACTGGGGCATTTTATATACAACTATTGCACAATCAAGCCACTCAAGAGAAAAGCACAGTGCTGAGTGGCACACTGCTGGGTTCTTCCTTAGCACAGCACCACCCTTTAAGTCCTGATGATGTTCTTCTACCACTCTTTCCTATTACACTGGTATCTCCTACTCATTTATTTTTTTTCCTGTTCAGAGGACAGTCATAAACAGCTACAGCCTTCATGGAGGCTTCTCTACCAAGTAACTTCTTGAATGCTTTATGTCTTTCCTTCCTGAAAGGGAGAGTTGTGGTGAAAATTTTGTTAGGCTCCAGCCATCGTAGACAGGGTGTGGCAGAGCACAGTTTGTCCAGAATACACTTGACAGCAACACAGACATCAGTGCGAAGTCAGGAGCTTCCCATGTTGCCTGCCTCTCTGTCATACACTGGGGGATACTCCAGAGGGACCATCAAAGGGCAAACAGTTTGAGTGGTTAGTAAGCTGGTCTCAGAGCTGCTGCCAGGGGGACTGTAAAGACACAAATCAGCAGAGTCATTTTATCCTCACTGCCTCATAGTTTCATGTGCAGCTTCCAAGATGGGTTGCTACATTCTGCACTAGCTTTCAGCTTCTAGGGGCTCTTAGATACAGCTTCACGCACACCTCTCTACAGTGGCCTCATTTTTAATGTAATCAGGGTAACGGTAATGGCAAGTTCACACGTAGCAGAAATGCCTGCACCTATTCTAAATCCAAGTGAAAAAAGTAACTTGATTGGGGCTGCTATCCAAACCATCAATAGCTGCCCATGCTCATGAAGGGTTTGTAAATCGGGAACATTTCCTTTCATTTCAGCCTTGTATGTTAAACTGTAAATTATTCTATGTCTTGATGCATCAAGCTCAGTCTCAGATTTCTGCCTGGACTGTTCTAGCTGTCTTCCTTTCAGCTCAACTTCTGCAGGTGTTTTGTAAACCATTCCCTAAAGATAAGGAAGATCCAACCACTTCTATCTTTCTCTCGATGTTAATGAGCAGGGACATACATTTCACCTTCTTCCTCCTATCCCCGCTCATTTGCAGTGTCTGGAGCCTCCATTAAATGTCTCTTAATTTCCATATGAATCATATTATGCAAAATTGAGTGCAGTACTGAAAAATTAAACTGTCATAGAAAAAAAGACAAAATTATGAGTGAGGGGGGAAAAAATGGGGCTAAAAGCTTTGATGGTATCTGGTTACAAACACAGGGTTAGAAGGACAGCTTCGTTTCCCCTTCTCAAGATACAGGAGCATTGCTTGCATTCAAATATTCAGCACATGTAGCAATCCAAACGATGGAGCTGACCAGGTGAGATCTGCCCTCACCAAGTCTAACGTAAGTCAGGATTTGTGTCCTGGAAGGGACTGCTGTGAGTTTGTGCTGTGGAAACTAAGAGCAGAGTTTGAACCCCTGCCATAAGAAGCAGTAGAGAACCAAACGGAACAATTTTAAAATGTCAGAGTTCATTTCTCGTCTTAATAGCTGTGTACAACACCCCTGCTCCTTTGCAAAAAGGAGCTGGAAGGTCACTGTCATTTCTGGTCTTGAAGACATGTGTCACTCATTTCCAGCCTCTTCTGATATTTGACAGTGTGGACCCGCCTGGAGCACAGCAAGAATAAAGGATGACACAGCTCACTGAGCAAAATTTCATTAACAATTTTCCTCCTACACAAATAAGAGCTCACCTCTGACCCTAAAATGTAGAGTTTGCTCCAGAAGAGGCACTTGTGAGGGCTTCAGTTAATGCAATCCAATCTTTGACAAAATCAGGTCTTTTCCATTGGAAGAATGTGTGAATTGATAACAATCTTTGACAAAATGTTGCATAATCTTTAAGAAAGAAATGGACCACTTCAGTGGAGGAGGTCACGTTTTTCATTGTCTAGTCTGATCTTAGTTTGTTGCACCAAGTGAAATCAAAATCACTGATTCTCGGTAAAAATTAGTGAAAACCACTGCGTGTCTAACAGCTATACTTGTGTATTTGTACTTATGTCATAATTAATAGTTTACTCATAATTTGCAAATTAGATTCTATGTAGGGCTGTGTATATAGACTAATGCAATCTGTGTAATCATAACACATAATATGATAATTGAGGGTTTACATTCTTATTAAAGATATAACATGAGGTTTCATTTGGGTGAGATCATGCCAGTTGCCCATAAGCATAAAAACTAGCTTGGGACAAATCTCCCAGCCTAAACATTCCAATATTAGGGGGAATTGGATTTCAACTTTGTGGATCTAACTAGTTTCTAATATTAAATGTCCCTGGTTGCACCAGTAATGTTGTCTATTTCACCTGCCCAGACACGAAGTGAGATGATCTAAAAACAATGAGGTGACAAAGACTGCTGTATCAGCAGACACTGTTCTTCTGTAGAGGAAAACATGTCCAGAAAGAGAGTCTTGTCACAGTAACTTTAGAGTTTCCACTCCAGTCTGTAAAAACTATTAATTTTCTGTGTTACCTGTTGTATAAAAGAATCTGGGTCAGGAAGGAGTGATATCAACAAACTGCAGAGACAAAAAGAAAGAAAAAATATTACTTTAATATTTGATTTAAATTTAAAATATATATTAAGGGTAATTGTAGTGTGGGAATGTGGTCATTTTAAGTAAGCAGTGTCTTATGTTGTTCTCATTTGTAATGTTCCCAGTAAGTGAGAGGGGAGAGTTGTGACCGATTACAAATCAATATTTATAAGACCATATGAATAAAGCTGAATATTAAGATGAAAGAACACATGAATCAAAAAGAGATTCTGAGACCATTCCCAAAAAATTAGATATTTCCTTTTTGGGAAGACCGGGAAGACCTTTTTTTTTTTTTTCCTTTTTTTTTCTTTTCTTTTTTTTTCTTTTCTTTTCTTTTCTTTTCTTTTCTTTTCTTTTCTTTTCTTTTCTTTTCTTTTCTTTTCTTTTCTTTTCTTTTCTTTTCTTTTCTTTTCTTTTCTTTTCTTTTCTTTTCTTTTCTTTTCTTTTCTTTTCTTTTCTTTTCTTTTCTTTTCTTTTCTTTTCTTTTCTTTTCTTTTCTTTTCTTTAAAAAAAAAAGTCCATCAATATCTTTCTAACCAGTACTTTAAGTTAGTAAGAACTTCTCTAGCAGCAAGCAATTGAAAGAATCTGACAAGAGGTTTAGTTTTTCTTATTATTATTATTTCTGAATATTAGGGAGTAGGGATATTGCTTTAATTTGAAATTTCTATCCTTTCAGTGAAGAATATATTAATACAGACAGCTGCATCAGAGTCTTAAAGTACGATATAAGGCTGTATGGGGGAGACCTGTTCGTTGTGGGCGACCTGTCTCCCAAATTCAGTTCTCATACTTCATCTTTTAATTTATTCACAACGCCTTTGCAATTCACACCCTCTGATCTTCTCTTGTATAAATAATATTGGCCCTGCTTATTCCTCTGGTAGTTTCATAGCGGTACCTAATATGAGGTACCCAGAAATGAGACAACAGTGCCCCTTCAAATTTTATCACCTTGAGACACCTAACAATGCTTGCACTTTGAATAAAGACTTATCTTTATGAGTGCAAAAGCCAAGAGCTGAAGGGCTTACATCTACATTAACCCCAGTAAATAAGGCTTATAAAAGCTTTGAACTCCACAGAGACGTACAAAAAATGTAAAGGAACACTTCACGACATGAAAAACAGACATCTGAGAAGCTACAGAAACTATATCCATATAGTTACATCACGTCTTTTTTTTTTTTTTTTCTTAAAGGATATTTTATAGAAATTATCAAATACTTCAGTTTCCCTCCCTTTTTAACTGAAAAGACTACAGTGTTAAATATATATATATATATATTTTAGTGAGATTTGCTTTGACATTAAAAAAGAAGAAAGAAGCATTTATAGTTTCTTTAACTTAGCCAAAAACTTAAACCTGCAGCTCTGAATTCAAATAAAATTCTTAACAACTTTGAAGGTAACTATAGTTGTGTTCTTCAGGTTGCTAGTTATTTACTCTTTCTTTGTGACCAGAAGGCTCATGATCAACCTCAGAAGGTTGTCAACAGTCTCCAGTAGAGATTTACTGATCCAATACAGCCTATGGCTTTGATATTCATAGCATTTAGTGAGGCTGTTAGAATATAGAGCTGGCCCTTAATTGCATTAGCCAGCCAAGGGGAGATCTTTGTAAGAGTGATTGAGAAAATATACCAAATGACAATGAATTTGGATCCAGAACACTCCTATAGGACTCTGTGCCTCCCATATTGTTTTCTCTGCTTGTCCTCCTATTTAATGTGCTTTCTTAAGCTTATTGTTTACCTGCAAAGAAAATTCAGTCAGAACCATGAAACAGAAGTAATCATCAATGTTTGCGAGTAAGCAAAGGGTAGTAAATAAGGTATTAGCCACAGAACATCAGCTGCTAAATGCCTGGAGAGTGGCCAGTCTGGCTGGAAATACATATTCCTTTTTTTCCCTGCTGTCATTTATGTCAGTCTTGAATAGACTCTGTTTCACTATGCAGTGGATTACACCCAGAGCTTATGGATATGAATATGGGTTGCTTGCTTTGCTCTCTCTGATCATGCTCCAGTGGTATTAACTCTTGGGGTCAATCTGGATTATCCCATGTTTAAAAGATGGCAATTAAACACTTCAATTCTTAATTTCTGAGAATTTCTTCTTGCTTATAAGAAGAGCTAAAGCAATTGCTTGCACAGAGTTGCTTTGCCAATATTGTGTTGCAGGTGGTCTGACTGGTGGTGAAGGGAAAAAAAGAAATAAATACGGTTTGCACATGTATTCTCCCTTAGATGGGGCAACTGGTCTGAATGAGCTGCAGGGAACTTAAAGGACAAATGGGTGACTTCACTCTTTAGAGACATTATCTCCTTCTAAGTAACTGTCTTGAGACACATCAATAAAAATTAGGTAAGACATGTTCCTCAAGCAAAGTCTGAAGTCTGAATTTTACCAATTGTGTGTTCAGGAAAGAATATGGTTTCACATTATATGAGGGAAGGGTGGCTGCATGTGTGACTGGGATGCCACTGAATGAGCAAGATTTTGGGACCCAATTTCAACCTGGAATAAAAAAAATAAAGAAAAACAGAAGGCTATCTTTAGCATGCTGAGTACATTAGATGAAAAGATGAGAAAATCCTATAGGTGAAGGAGATTTTCCTCTAGAATATATCCCTCTGATGTCATGAAATAGCTGGTGTGAAAACTTGCTCGATATGTAGTAGCTTGGATATTTTAGCTCACTATTTTTACCCTCAGTATGTTAACTAAGAAGACAGTGTCAGAACTACATGAAATGAAGATGCTTTGAGTAAGAAAAATCATTTCAAACAAGTCTTGAAATTATTATGATAAATACTTTATTTAAAATATTGCTAAATCCTCTTTCTGAAGGGACTGTTTTGGAACTCAAACAAGGCTGAATGGGCAACTTCAAGGGTCCTGACAAAGCAAGCAAGAGGCAAATGAAAGGAAGTTGTTTGCTTAGACTCATTATGTGTGATCTTTTCTAGGTCTGTGCTATGAATTCTTAGCTTGACCATAGTTTTCCTTCCACTTTTTTTTTTTTTCCCTATAAAAATGACTTCACAATGTAACTGTCTGGTATGGATTACATTTTTTCTCTATATTAACACTGGCATAAATCAATGATTTTAGGTTTTAAGATTATATTATTATTTTCTCTTGTGGAAAAAAAAATAAAAAAAAAAGTGTGATTGCATGACCAGATAACAGCTACATGTCAGTACCAATGTTAAATTTAGGTTGTTTCCAAAATTTATTTCCCATATTCTCTGACAGTATGCAAGGAACATGAAGTTCCTCAGGTTTAAAATATCCCACATAATCACAGGATTCCAGGAGGCCAGAATGCATTCAAGTACCCTTAGACATGAAGGTGTTAATCAGTGTATGTACCGTCTCATCTGCATCTCAGAAGCCCTGCAATTAAAATTAGAACTTTTATGCCTGGTCCCCACAGCTTGCTGCTATTCAAAGCTCCTATCTACATACACTGGGGATGGAAAAGGCCTTTTGAAAGTAAATAATTGAAAAAAATTAGAGGGATTTTTGAAGATTGCAGAGCTTCCCTTTAGGACCAGTCCAGGAGCCCTGTCCTTCTGTCAAAGTACAAATTACCCCCATATGGTGATGTCCGTTCGCTCAACTGTAATTTATTCATTATGCAGACTGCCGAATACCAAATGGTGAAAGCACAGCAGCAGAACAATGAAGCAGGCTCAGGAAACTAATAAGTGTCCAATCAATGAGAACCTAATGAACTATAACATGTAATACTTTATAAGGCATTCAAATTAAAAGGGGGTTAAAAAAACACGACGATGCAATATCAGTTTATTTATTCCAATTCTAATCAAATGAAATAAACATTGTCCTCTAAAAATATGGGCATAACTGATATTTGGGGAGAGAGAATCCATAGAAGGTAGGATCAAGCCAAAATCCCTTTAAGAACACAATTACATACCAACCACCTGTCTTTATCTAATACAGGCTCTTTGCACCAAGCTCCTTTGGTGAGGTAGTAAAAGGTGTGGGTTTTTTTATTCAGTATCAGGGTTTGGGAAGAGAGATGCAAGATACATCTTTAGAAGATATTATTTTAATAAGCATAGCTGAAATCTTTATCAAGAGCTATTGTTGTATTTCATCAAATACAGCACCTTTATGTTTCAAGACCAAGGCAAAAACTTATTTTTAATCAACACATAAGCTTGTCCCCTCTATCCCAATAACATTGTTTTACTGTGAGTCCCATTCCCACCTTTGTTAAAAACTCTTGGATCCAGTTCTGTAATAGTAAGAATAATTAATAAGTAATGTACAAGGTAATCTTAGGAAGGTGCTCTGTTCTTCCTAAGCAGCCAATGTGCAGAACTTCTTCTGGATAGAGCTCTTTTCAGTGAAATGATGGCAAGGAAATTATTAACTCCTTCTTCAAGAGGAGGAGGTTATGGCAGAGATCCAGGTATCCCGTCTGACAGAGCACTCTTTTGGTTTTCCTGTCTTCTGGGCTTCACAGTCAATAGTCTCTGTCCTTCACTCTTCTTCCACTGAGATACACATCTTGACATGAGAAACAGAAATTTCAATTAATGTGCCTCAGAATTATTGTTTCTGCATTTTTTAAAGAGGTTGGGTTGTTGATATTTTTTTTTTTCAATTTAAGTCCTCATAATCCATTTTATATTGGCTTCTTTTGCCTTTCCTGACAGAAAAGGTGCCAACAAGATGGTTCATTCTCGTCTCAGCCAGCTACACATATTAGCAATTCTCACAGCAGTTGCCAAGTATAGCGTACGTCCTCCTCTTCAAGAGTGGCTGTAGTTTTCTTTTTCCACAGCAGTTGACATTAAGTGTCTTCTGCGTTTCCTGCTGCTCCTGTTTGCATGTGATAGCAGTTAGTGTCAGCCTCACTATCTCTCCATTTCTTCTTCTGTGTGTGCTTATTTCCTTTTATATATTTCTCCATTAAAAAGAATAAAATAAATCTCTCTTTTCATTTACAGTTCTGTGCTTACCCTAGGTTAAATTTGATAAAAGACATTTTGGACTCTGGACTTCTGCATCCAGCTCTGCTGCTGACATTGTGGCCTTTTGCACGAGTTGCATGAAGTTGTTAGGTTACGCTATAAGAGCCCCGTCTGTGGCACAGTGCTGTTTATGAACGCAGAAACCTGAATGATGTGTGCCTTTAAACATGTATGACATATGTGGTCATAAAAGGTTTTGATGCTTTCACTCCCCAGATGGGCAGACAAACATTGTTCTTAATGTTCATGGGTTTCTTAGGGCTTTCTTACCCTGCAATCAGAACAAAACCAATAGCAGAGAAACCCTGTGAAATGGTCAAAGTTGCAATGTGACAGTTCATTCAGCACAACAGTGAACAAGTACTAGAGTAGATGGCTTCTTGGAACTAGAAGGATCCCTATATGATGTAAGATAAATCTCACTTTTCTATCAGTGAAAGGAGGCAACAAGGGCTATTTTGTATATTTGTCTGGGTAATTGTTCTAATACACAGGCCCCAGGAAGGGTGCTCAGCATTTTAGGAATACTGGACCCGTGTAGGATATTTGAATGTCTGAGGAGCTCACATCAGTGAGGTCTTCACCAATCCAAGAAAAAATCTTGAAAAACCTGATCAAGTCTTTCCAGATCTGTCCCGTATTAATACAACGATAAAGACAAAAGGATGAAAATGCATCAAACTCTCCTTTTGAATCCAAAAGTAAGAAATAAGTTATTATTCTTTGGAATTATTTGTTGTTTTTTTTTTTTCTTTTACAGTTCTGTGTTATTTGTTGGCTCACAGATCTTTCTTTTTCTTTCTCACACCTCACACTTTGGCATGACAGTCTCAAAGCAATTGCTACCAAGATTACATTAACAAACCTCACTCAGCAATGCAGGTGCAGTAAAACAAAAATGAAAATGAAAACAAAAGTCAGGAGGAAAAAAAATGACAGAACTGCTTTGTTTCCCAAATTATCATTGTGCAGTCCAGACATGAAGAAGCAGTGAACAGTTATCACAGTGTGGATAATACAGAGAAGTGCTTCTTAGAACAATGGAAGCAGCCTCCCACATGCAGAATGGGAGCTGTCAATGGGAATTAGTGTCCAACAGATCTTTCCCATCACCTAGTGTTTCACTAGTGGATGGATCCAGAAGGCGCGCTCATGGGGTCAAGGGGGAAGGCAAAGCACAGAAGGTTGAGTATTATCAGTCTACATTGTTGGTTTTTACTTCCCTGGAGGGACTGCAGTGGAATCCCAATCCCTTTTTAATAAATGGAAGTTTTGCCTCAAACAGTAAGTGCAAGATAAATACTTTTAGCTGTTCTATTTGGCTTTTTTTTTTTTTTTTTTTTTTTTTTTTACTATTCAAATCCTGTTTCAAAGCCAGCCGCAGCACATAGGGTTAAAGATGTAAAATCTCAGCATGGTGCAATAAAACTGATACTGAAATAGTGTCCCCCTACTGTAGGAGGAATCTGCAATCAGGACTTCCAAGCACATGCAAAAAATAACTCTTGGATCAGTCTTCTTGTCTTCCAGTAGACTTGGCAAGAAAGACAGCCATATGTGAAGCCAGCCATATATCAGTTATGTGGTCTTAGATATTTGCTATAAAACAAAGGACTTTGCTGTCAGCCCTCCTGATTTCATGAAGCGTTTACGGCTCACAGCAATGTCCCTTTATCAAAAGCCACAAAGTTATCCTCAGACATGTGCATTTCTTAGGGAAAATATTTTCTGAAAGAGCTATTTATGATTAAATCCGTCAGGGAAAGGGGAAGACATGAAAAGACCTAATACAGTCAGTTTCAGCCATGCTGAATGCATGGCTGAAAAGAAGGGGGGGGGGGGGGGTGACACATTAAAAGAATTAAAATACACATACACAAAACAATATGATCTAGAGGAAAATCTTTGTGACAGTGGTGTAGATTCCCTGGTAAATTAAGTGGAACTGAGGCTTCACCTCAGAATTGCTCCTGGCCGTTTATTTAGGCATTATTAGCTACTAGTTTCATGCAGGGATCATTCTAGGAGTGGGTTCAAAGGAAGAATTTTATAACAGTCATTTTCCCGTCTAAAGCTAGGTGGACAGTCTGCACACAAGGAACCAAAAAAGGCTGGGAAAGTTCTGGGTGAGCCATGAAGTGAGGTCAGGAGCTAATGAACAGCTGGCACCCCAGACTCACAAAACCGTGGGGATGTGAACAGCCCTAAGTGTGTGATGGCTCACATATGTGAAGTTCAGTGTTTGCTCGAGCTCAGTGTTAAAACTGGTTTTATTTGATGTAGCAGCAAAAGGAGTCAGGGACGGGATTTAAAAAGTGAAGTGATGTGATTACTGCAGTGTTTTTCTGAACCAGCCTTACAGAAAAGACTTAAGAGACTGGACTTGTTACAAAACTGATAGGGTGTTATTATAGAACTGCGGTAATGGCTTTGACAAACAGTCTGTGTGAGTTTCTAAACTATAATGGCAAATGCTGATTTTAAATCAACTATTATTAACTATTACATTATAAACAACCCCCATGGACAGATTAGCATTTCTGTTCACTTTGAAAGACCTTTTCTACATTGCTCTTTTTGGCCAGACCCTAAGTTTTACAAGTGTTTGAGCTTTCTAGGTCCAATTCAGCAAGACCCTTGTGCTAACTTTAAGAGTGTGATTTGTCTCATTGGAATTAGTGGCTTACAATCACATGTGTGCATAACGACCTTACCATGTCACTTAAGCTAAAAAAAAATTAAAATTGACTCCCTCCTTTTTTTTTTTTTTGTCCCTCCATATAAAATCATTGCAAATAATCTTTTAAATCACTTTATGAATTCAGATACCAGTGAAATATTTGCTTTGGAATGAGTATCTCTTACTAATGTCCTGCTCAACATCATGCTGTTTGTGTGGACTCAGTACATAAAGCCTTAGGGCTATTTTTCAGGGATACTGCTATAGCTATGTTTATAATTTATAAATCCAGACAGGGCAACAAATTCTATTATACAAATATTTGAAGCTATCACAAGGAGAGGAATACTTTAAAATAATCCTTCACTCAGAAGTTGCACTTGCAGCTTTTTTCAGTTACTTTTAATTATTTCACCACAGGGGAACAGTTTCAAGGAATTATTATACTAACCATTATATTAAAAATGAGCCCTAGAACTCCACCCCCAGCCCAATAAATAACTTTTAACATTCATTGTTGTGGAAATATGCAACAGACAAGTCAAGAGGGTTTTCTTTTTTTCCTTCTCACAAAGGTATGAAAATATTAGCAAATGCTCAGATCTCCACTACTCAAAATATTATGGGTCAGATCTGAGCAGAGTGGAGAGGTCAGTGCTCCATCATCACAGCTTTATATCATTATGGGCTTTAGGGCATAATAGCCCGCAAGGAAGCTTGGTTAAAAGATGGGAAGGAAACCTGAAAAAGGTTAATTATGGCACACACAACACTTGACAGTTCCTTTTCAATCTGATTCAGCTCAGCTGTGAATACTGCTGTGTCTCTTGCACAAAGATCCCGCTCGCTGCTATGCCACTTTCTGTCACCCCAAGGCTATGGTGTGGTTCACCCACAAGGACAGATCCCAACCCCAAATGCTTCATGTTTTCCAAAGGGTGCACCTGCTTTGCTGTGGATCTGATGCTTAGAGCTTGCTGTCTGAAACCTTAACACCCAGAAACTTGTTTTGACAGTTTTGGTTATGTTCATTAGGGAATCCAAGGCGGGAATATTTCTTGGGGGGAGGAGGGGGACGGCAGGGAGGGGAGGGGAAGAAGCACAAACAAAACAAAAACTTAAGCCTGTGACTAATTGGCTGAAAGGATGTGAGCAATTCTGCTCCACTTAATTGAATGTGGGCTCAAATTAAAAAGAAAGAGTAATTGCCTTCAAAACTTTGCATTGCAGATTGCTGGCCTCTTCTATACATTAAGTGAAAGCCTTAGAACACATGTGTCAGTGGTGTTGTTGACAGGAACCCAAATATCCTGTTATATGCATCTACATTCAGAGGACTTCATTTTAGAAAGGATTAGCCTGCATTATATTGATGGTTTTACTTACAAAATGAATTTTCATGAAAGAGGTGTCCTGATTTTGGCTGGAAATTTCAAATCATGACCATGCTTTCTAACTGCTGGCTGCTTTCCAAATATTTCCTGATCAGAAGACTTGAAAATAGTACTTTGGTTTTCAATGTAAAAATAAAGAATTTTTGCAATTGTTTGCAAACCTGTATATTCTTACTCAAATTTTCCTTTGAATTTAAAGAGAACCTTAGTTGAGCAAAGTGAAACTTGCGTTAAACATGAATAACCAAGGAGCAGAGATTCAAGGAATTCACCCATGAAAGTACAAGTGTTATGAAACCTTTCTTAATAAAAATAGTGAATTAACTCATTTGGTCTGTACATTGCCATTTATTCTTTACATCAAAGCAGCATCCACAACTTCTAGCCCTATTGTGCTGTGCACAAAAACACAGAACAAAAGAAATGTCCTACCTCTCAAAATAATTCTCTGCAAGAGCAACAAAGACCCTTTGTTTGCTATTTAAGCAAGATTGGTGGACATCATCTTTAAGCAGAAGCTCTGAGAATCAGCCTTTTCTGTCCTCTTCCATACATGCATATGCACATTTTTCACAAGTCTGCTACAGTAAAAGGGCTCCTAAAGAAAAGAATGGAGCAGAAGGGAATGGAGCGAAAGGAAAATATTACTTTCTATTAATAACAAATGGAGTGCACAATGCATTCCACATACAAAGGTTACCCATTTACAGAGCTGGAAGCCAAGGGCATTTTAAAACTTAAAGATCCTTTAAATAAACATATTGGTTTAAGTAGGAAGCAAATATTCTTAGCTCAGCAGGTAGTTGGTATCTAAATCACATTCAGACTTCACATAAATACACATGTCAAAGCATTTATCTAGTAATAAAAAAATAAATAAAAAAAAAAACTCCTAAGGAATGCAGTTCAGATAGGGAAGTGTCAGTTATTTTGCACATTTCCTATTTCCAGCTCATTAGTTTCAGCTTTTGACAGGGGTGGAGCTGAAGGAGGGGGTCAGAAATCCTGTGGAGGTTTTTCTCTCCTCCCAATTTCACATGAATAAACAGAGGGAGGGAGTCCCCTGCCTGTCTGCCAGGCTCTTATCTATCATATTTAGATGCTAGATGCTGTCAGATATTAGATAGCAATGCCTGTAGGTATTGCCAGTTATTGGGAAATTAAACCTGGAACAGAAGATACTCCTTTCCATTCCCAAACTTACTTTGCGTTGTGAGTAGGTTTCAACATCCTTCAAAAAATGTTGATGTCCAGACAAAGGTGACAGCATTATATTTTTGTCATTCACTACTTGCACCTGATTTATTTTTTCTCACTCTGTCCACACTCTATTAGCAGCACCCCATCTGCACCTTTTCTTTCACCTGCATTCTTACATTCCTCTCAAATCCAGGTCTTTCTGCTCCAGAAGTGGTAGGTTTAGATTTAACACTGCTGATTATTTATTTAAACTCTCCTCATGAAAGAAACCTCCTTGAGCATTAGAAATTTTCAGTAATTCAGTGTTTTCAAAATTAGAGCCAGTAAAAGTAGGCAATTTTCCTTGATTTCCCCCAAAAATATTTCAATGAGGATGTTCCTCTAGGGAGAAAATACAGTGAACATTACTGTAAGAGGGATTTTGATCTAATTCTTGGAAAATGTGCTTATGATCAGTAATAATCAAGTTAGCAATTACTACTCTTGCACTAGATGTTACACCCCTGTAAGCTGAGATAAAACAGCGATGTGGGCACCCTTTCCCTCCCAGCAGCAGAACAAACCTAGCCAGCATAAAATGTGAAATAAAAGCATGTGTGCAGTCAGCTACTGTTTCATCTGAAGGCAGGTAACTTCCAGCTGATGGAAGGTAACTTTTTAAGACACTATGACTCTATCATGGGATCATCTCCTGCTCTGCTGTTACCAAAATACAAGGTCTAAGCACCTTGAGGTAGCTCTAAGTGATGTAATTTAACATTTTTTCCACCTGGCTTATTCTTCCTTTCATACTCTTATCTAACCACTGTCATGGTTTGGTTTTGGTAGGATTCATTAAAATAAAATACAATAATAATAATAATAATAAAATGTGTGCATATTTATGTGTGCATGTCTTCTTGTGGGAGTGCATCTGTATGCTTCCAGGTATTTTGTTTAAAGAAGGTAAAGCCAAAAATATGGCATGGTCCTTTTAATCAGTGAGGTCTCAAAGAATACTTTGGACATATAGGGTCATTCACACCTTTGGATTATCCTTTGAAAAAAACTGTGTGGACCATGAGATGCTTCTAGTGCAAGATAAATGAAATACAAAAGGAAAATGTCTGACTTTGATTTAATGTCCAGGTGTAATTTCAGTTCAGTTCCTATCACCTCCCACACTTTCTTACATGATTCTGCTCCTAAAGTCTGTACATGTTTGACAGGAAGGAGAGTTATGGTTTGTTTTAAAACCATTCTCCAGATTGGGACACAGGTGAAACAAATGACCCATGACATTTACCAATAATCTCTAGAGTGGCACATAATTAAATATTCGCTCTGCATTAACTTGTAAGCTAGCTGCACCAACAAATGTCACAACCTCCGTATTTTTTCTTTTGGGCCCAAATCTCAAATTTATTGTGTGGCACCATCATAAAGGGGATGCAACTTCCTTCTGGATTTTGAGCAATTACTAAATACAGCAGTAATGGAGATCCAGAGAATTCATTGTGCTGTGTGACTTTCCTCTTTCACACAGCCAGGAGATCAGTAGTCTGTCCACTATGGCTGGTGAGGTATTTTAGAGGTCTATTTCTAGGAGAAATGGGGGAGAAATAGACCCAAAAGTAGATTTACACTTAAGTAAGAAAAAATTTTTGGTGATGTTAGTTTCTCTTTATTTGAGACTGAGTTATAGAGTGCTGCTCATCAGCCATACAATATAATCATTAGGAGGAAAAAAACAAAAACAAAAAACAAAAAACAGGTACACTACTTATTAAATTAAGACAAAACACTAAAGAAAAATAAGTCTAAAAAAATTATTTGGCACCTTCCTTGCTTTGAGTTTTCAACTGTCCTGTTCAGATTGTGAAGCTAATAGTAGCTAATAAGAGAGTAAGTGAACCAAACATGAATAACGTTTAGTTTAGAGCCCATCAGGTGGCAGATGGGCCATGTCTCATAGGTGTCGTGGAGACTGAGGTTAGTAGAGAAGATGCTGACCTAACAGAGGCAGAAATATAATTCTGCTACTGTTGATCATTTTTCTCTAATTTCCAGTTGATTGTTTGATATGCAACTCTAAAAAGTTATTGTTTTTCTCATTTTTTTTCTTTTCTGTTAGCCAGTAACGTGAAACCATAACATCAGTGTTGTTTGAAAATATATTTATGTTTGTTTTCCCTATAAAAAGAGATAATAATGTTATGTTCCAATAATATTAAGTTGCAATGTTATTTGCAAGATTGCAGAGCTTTTAATTTTCTGATTATTTCCACAGTGGGAGTTTCAGCTCAATTTCTACCAAGACACTTCTATCTGTTTCAGTTATTTTTTTATTACAGCTAGAAGCAACAATAATTGCCTTTAGTGTATGAAAACATGACTGAGGAGACAATTGTCGTCCCTAAAGACTAAAATCATCAACATACATTTTTAATGTAAAATTTTTGTAAATTAATTGCCAGGTCCTATAAATATTATATTTACTAAAATTGTGTTGTCTGCTGTCTTCAAAGAAACAATTTTTATTTTTTTTAAACTATGCTTCAGACACAGTATGTTTCCTGAGGCAGAAAACAAAAACATGGAACAAAATATTAGCCTTCTGCTATTGTAATTTTACATTCTACTACTTTTCCTTCCCAACTCTGGGGTTTCTTTTTAATATAATTCTGGTAGGATTGAGGAAAAAATCAGTAACTGTCTCAGTAATCAGGACCAGTTTTCAGTTTTTCACTATTCAGATGATCAAAAAATTCAATGTCCCTTCCAAATAATAAGGCAGTGTTCTTGCATCTGCTTTTTTTTTTTTTTTTTCACAAATCAATAAAATAAATTTGAAATGTCAAACATTTTGTGGAATATCTTTTTCCTTAATTTCTATTCAGAAATGATAAAATTAAATCATTTAGATATCTCATAATGAAAACATTTCAACTTGAAGTGCTCCCAACCAAAATTATATGTTGTGAGAAATTATCTATCATGACTTATAAAGGAATTGTCATCTACAATCATCCCCCCCCCCCAACATAGAGGAACCCGACAGACCGTCCAAGACCTGGATATACAGTTGTTAAAAGTCTCTGAGATAACTTGGGAAGATGCCAAGATTAATGAGCATAATTAAAATTACACTATTTTGTTTCCATTTTTCCTTATAGAAAAATAGACCTCAGCCAGCTTTTTTATGTAGAGCAAACAAACAAAATCTAGATTTTTATTTTAAAATATATATATATTTTTAGTCTGACTGCATTAACATCTTTTAGCTGTGTTAGCTCTCAGTCTGGTGTGTCCTGTGCAACCCAGATGTATAGAAGTTTCACAAGATTTATAGGTATATGGCAAAGCTCTAGAGACACCCAGTTTATGTCCCCTTTCAATAGCTGCATTTGACCTGCAAAATATTTTGGATAAATGAGATTAGCAGGCTTTTCTTTGAAGGAGATGTAACAGCAAAAGCAGTCTAATAGCTAATATCAAGAACAGTGATTAGTTCCAACAGATAAATATCTGTTTTACTCCAGTCAGAATGGCAGACCTTATTTTTGAGCAGGCATTATAAGTGCATTGCACTTATATTAATTCTAGTAAATTTTCTCCTAGAAAAGCAGTAGAAAACCTAGGGAAAAATCTTACTAGGATTAAGCATGCTTTCCTAAGAAGATCTGCTCTCCAAGGAGGATCAGGGACCAGACTGTCTAAACAACCAGGACATAACTTGATAGACAATGACAACTTCAGAAGTAGTCAGCCTGCAGTTACTGTATAAGAATGTACTTATTAATTTTGAAGACAGAATATCAGAACTAACTAACTCCTTTTGAAGTTAGTGACAGCAACACTTTTCCCAACACCAGTAGAGACTGGTATGGTGGAAGGGTTGCACCTCACCCGCTGGCATCAGAGGGAAAGTGAGGGTTCTCTGGTTGTGGGGTATGACTGCTCCATTGGCATCCCCACCTGATCGTTGCTGCAGCTATGCCTGGAGCAGGACCCCATTTTGGTTCATGATGATTTCTATATGGCAGGATGTGGCCAGATATGTGGAATCACCCTTGTTTTTAACCAGGTGTTAGACTTGCAACTTCCTACCATAAAGGAAAAAAACCTCATGTCTGTTTTTAGTTAAAACTGAATTCCAAGTGATACAAATGACTAACAGTGTTCTTCCCCGCAATAATAGCACTGCGATCAAGCTTTCAACATGATTTACAAACTCTGTGGGATTAACCAATAATATGCTGGTCAGCCAGTAACAATGACTGAATCATCTGTCACTTCAGAAAAGGATATTGGCATGCAACTTGGAAAATCTCACACCACTGAGTTCAAGCTACTCCCACTAAACAAAGCACTGTCCTTCAGTTCTGATAAATGCTGTATGGTATTTTAGCGCAAGAAGAAGTTTATATCTATTTCTATAAAAATAACTAGGAACATGAAGAGTAATTGAATCCTAAGTGATTGCATATCATTTGTCTGCATTCGTATCTCAGCATTTAAACATGTTTCAGCACCTTGGAGTATGGAAGGGTTAAACAATAACAGATTTCCTTTGCTAAACAGCTTAATGAAAAACATTCTGGGTGTTTTTTTAGAACAGACTCATACTGTAGAAAGATAATCTTTGTTATATCTTTTTTTTCTTTTTCACAAAGAAAATATAGGCGAGACAGACTTTGCTATAATTCTTCCTAATTGCTCTAATGCATTTCATTTTATTTTAGTGTTTTCAGTTTATAAAAACAGTTAGCATCAGTTTGCTTCCAGTTTTAATGGAGATAAACTTCATCTTTTCCCCCTGAAAAACTTCACAATATGGTTGGAAATGTCAGCAATAATTAGACAAAATGCTTGTGAAAACATAAAATAAAAACAATACGTCTTTTTATAATGGAATCAGTTTGTCTGATTATCTCAAACAATGTACATTTCCAACTGCCCAGGAGGGTCATTAGAGCTTATGAAAATCAAACTGTTTTTTTCTGCTTCATACATCATGGACAGCAATACTGTCTCCAGGATCATTATATATTGTTTGGATTTATAAATATATGTTAGACTTTCTTGAGCTACAGTGAACCTGGAGCATAAAATGCACTTAACGATAAAAAACATCAGGAAAAAAAAAATCACTTCATGTTATTAACTAAATAACTGTTACATAGAAATTATAGTTGGAAACATAACCTCGCTGAATACAATACTCAAGGGACCTTGGTTCTATTCTGTCTTCAATCACAGGTTTTCAGTATAACCTCAGGAAAGTCATTTCTACCCTATGCACAATGAGGGCTATTTGTCCCTTAAAGCTATGGTTGTGACAGCGCTCCCTTCTGAGTTACTGTCTAGGTGTGAAGTCTAATTCAAGAAGTTTCTGTTATTCCTTTGAGATACACTCAGAGAATAGAGTATCACTTCTACCTTTTTTTCCCATTTGTAGAAATCGGGCTAATATTCCCCTGCTCTCACCGGAGAGCTTATGGATACAATCCATTAGTGTGTGAGAGGCATTCAGATACCATGATGACAAGGGCCATTTAGCAAGTAAATATCTGGATGGAGTAGGAGGAATTCAGCTACTGTTACCACCTCACATCACGAATAGTTTAGTGCAAAAGATAAACAGGGGAAGTCTGACAAGTTTATCATATCATCAATTATAATCATGCAACAATTCTGCACTCTAAGAAGCTGGAAAGATGTTTCAAATATGAAGTTTCTACCTGTTTGGTTTGTTTTCCAATACGCTTGCTCTGCCCGATGGTTTAAGAACTTTGCTCTTTCTCACGGATGCTGGGTTTTCAGTTTTCACTTGTGTCTTTCAGATTCAGCAACAGTATCACCCAACAAGATGGAATTCTAGGAATGCTGCTGCTTCTTTTTGAACAGGATCCCACTATATCAGTTGCCAAAGTGCCCAAGGAAAAAATGAAACTTACAATGAAAGTATAACAATATGCAAAAATTTCATTAAAAATGACATGTTCTAAACCTTTTAGCAATACAAAAATCTGTTGAAGATCCTAAGATGTGTGTAGAAAGTGTGGTTAAAAAAAGAAAATGCCTTAGAAAACTAATCTGCTAAAACCAAAGCAGGTATTTATCTTCTATAGTATTAGTACACATATGCTGTTGTTAATACAAGCAAATGCTTACCAATAATGAACACTCTCTATTGGTTGCAATGTTCTAGCCCAAAGTAGACATTATGCTAAAAACTATTTTTAAAACACATGAAAAAATTAATAAATGAAATCCTTCTGTTACTCGAAATTTGCAATGAAGCAATTCCCTTCAGCCAAGCCTTCAGTACAATATAATGAAGCATATTTTCAGGGGTGGTTAAAGAGGAATATTTTCCATGGTTCTCTACATATTCCAACCCTACTAAGGATTAGACCTACCCTACCAGTGCATGTTTATTTGAAGGAGGAGGACAAGGATAAGGGACTGAGGTCTTTCACCCTGCTTGCACTGTCTCCCATGTCATGAGAGGTGGGAGAAGTTGCCCTGCATCCCAGTAGCAATACGGGTGGTTATGCTCTACCACTAAACACTAAGAGCTCCATTATCAGTCTCAGACAAGGATTTTTGTTCTTAATTAGCAGAAACCAAACCAATGAAACAATATCAACATATTTTGTTTTCTTTTGTGTGTTTTGCTCCCCAGCAATTGTTGAACAGTTCATTTTAGTGCAGTAATTCCTCAAATGGCAACACAGCTCAGTCAGGGGGCACAGGCCAAATTCTATTGCACCTCTGTGTTCATCTGTTTCTTAACCAGTGAAATATGGATTCATTGGCAAAAGAAGCAGAGAGTTTGTAGATCAGAAGAGTGGAGGAGTCACGCTTCTCTCTTTTGTATCTTTTACAAAGTGACGCAGCACAGAAAGTAAAGCTCAGGGAAAAACAAACTAGACCGAAGCCCCAAGGTCCTGCAGGCATTTTCAGGCTTCATCATTGAAAGAAAGATTTGAGAAATCACCAATCAACAGCTCTAATCCACCAGAAGCAGAAAGCCAAATTTGCACCAACATGCAGATTCTCACATGAGGCTTTCACATGGTAAACAGCTGGTGTTCGCAAAGGCACACAAGAAAAATTGTTGGGAGAAGCATTAGCTGGGAGGGCAGGCCAGTTGTCATAGTTCTCCAGGGCAGACTGAAACAATAAGCAAATGACACAGAGGAATAGGAGATGAATTTTCACCTTGTGTACCAGTACTGCTGTGGAAAGGACATAATACAATCTCCTGAGAAGTCCGTTGTTCACATGTCACCACATGAAATCTGTGACTATTGTCAGGACTTGGTCATAGCTCCACGTACTCTGCCGTGAACGTGGGCACGCTCAGAGTATGTTGTACTTTTAGAGGAGGAGCCTCAGGAAGTTCAGTTGTAGGATTTTCCCATCAGCCTCATTCTTCCATGTCATCTACTTTTTTCTGATATTTTCCCACTTGTGTTGTTTGCTTGCAGAAGCTGCTTCACTTGTGAAGTTCAATAAATGGTGTTTGCCATCAGAACAATTTGATTCTAGTTCTAATTATAGCAACAAGCTGCTTTCTTCAAACATATTATAGGTGTTTCATTATTTTAAATTGTTTCTTCCATATTAATTACAGAAACTGTTGATCTTTTCTAAGAAGCCAGCAGCTGAAAATCCCCCCCCCCCCCCCCTTTTTTAATGTCTCATTTGAATAGGTGAAACATCAGGTAAAAATTAAGTCAGGTTTTAATAATTATTTTCCAGAAGAAGATATGTAAGTTACAACACATTGCCTCCAGATTCCATAGGGTTACACTATTCAGATGTACTCAACCGTATCGCTTAGTATAGATCATAGTAAGCTGCGTGCCACACAGCTGAATTGCAAACACAATGCCCCTAAATAAATCACACAGCAATGGCAACATTACTAATGGGACTATCAGAATCAAAGGAAGCAGGGTGATGCATCTGAGAAGAGCCTACATCATTATTCTGCATGATTTGTGTATGGTATTTTTGGTGAGACATGTTTCTCCCCCCTCCTTTCCCTAGTCTGTTTGGATTAAAAATGGGAACTAAAAGAGGAACTAAACTCCTGGAATAGCTTGTACACTATAGTCCTGCAATCATAAGGACCAGTGGTCTGGTGCTTATTGCAAGGCATTTTACTACACTAGCACTCATCATCTTTACTCTGAAGCAATTCAAGAGCTGAACTTCTGACAGTTTTCCGCTGTCGTGTATTTGTAGCTACTGATCTCTGTGATCCCTGAATGGAACACAACTCCGTTATTAAGCCTGCTGACATGTCATACTTTTGGCCATCCTTACTCAACGACCTCTGCCTTTTTTAAGCAGTGATATAAATTTATTCATGTTTATAAAGTACAGGGTAGTAAGATTCTCCAATGGGGGATGGACTTTTCTTCCCTACTTAGAACAGTTGTTAACAATCTTAAAGGGAGAATTTATGTTGGGGGTGAAAAATATGCTACCAGCAAAAGTAAGTTCTTTTGTATTTCTATCATATTCAGAATTGCTTTGGATAAAATATCATTTTTTTTTTTAATTATTATTATTACTTTTTAACAGTTCTCTAAAGAGGGAAGATAAATTGCATGACGCTGAGGCTCTGGTCTGACCTAAATTGCTGACACTGTGTCGAATCCTTTCTGCAATTAGGTAATCGGGACACATTTACATTGTTTTAAACATGGAGTTACTCCTTTGCAGAGGTTAGGATCTGGCCAATCATAAACATGTTTGGAAGACAGAGACTCAACTTCTTAAATAAAGTATTGACCGTAGATAGAAACATTTTTTCTTTAAATGGTACAAATAAAAGCTAGAAAACATTGAGACACTTTTGAATAGAAGCTTTCAAAATCCCTGCATTGATCACATCAGACAAACAAGACATGGAAAAGAAAAAGAAAAAGAAAAAAGAAAAAAAAAGAGCAAAGAATGTAAAAAAAATAAATAAAATAAAACCACCCAAAAGCTAGAGCTCAACCAATCAATTCAACATTCTCCCCCAGGAACCAATGAACCAAGAGTAGTATAAATCAAGAGTTTATAATAAAAGACTAATGATCCTTTTCCCAAAAAATCAATAGTGCTCCCAAACATGTTTCAAATGATGAAGTAAGATTTTGCAATGATGAGTAGTCCAAAATAATGTTCAGATCAACTAGATAGTTACATCTGTGGTTTTCTGTACTCCCCTTTCATTTTCCCTTTCTTACATGTCCCTCCCGCTTTGCATCATACCAATTAATATCTTTCCTTCCCTAACAGCTCTCTAGATAATTCACAGAAGGATTTGTCTGTGTGGCCTAGCATTAAACAGAAACTATTAAACAGTCAACTCCTATCTCTTCCATAGAATTAATGTCATGTTAACTCCTAGTATGCCTTGATGTTATGTCATATGTAAATGAGATTTTTTAAAGAAGTTGTAAGGCACTTCTCTCACACCCTAAACACATTCATGTGATTTAAGTCAGGATGTAGTAAGACTGTTTTAGTTACAATATAGGAATTCTTCATTTAATTGCTAATTTCTGCCTTAGTAATCTAAGAAGAAATCACAAGGAAAATCTGATTGTCTTTATAACAGAGAAACTGAGATGAAGTTTTGTGTGGTTGTATGCCTTCCCAGCATTTTATGATTTGCTAAAGAAAAGTTGGCTGGGAGGTAGGAGGAGGGGATCAGACCATGTGACTGATACTTATGAGCGTACTTTAGAGTGATTTAATACTGGATCCTACCACTTCTATGAGAAGAGCATGCTTTTGTTCTTGGAGGTCTAAGCACCTGAGCACTCACTCACCTCTATAAGTAATATTCTTCAGGGTCCCACTGTATTCTTTTCATTGTATTACAATGAACAGCTTCCAAATTTGTACTAAAGCAGTCCAAAGTATAGTGAGTGTTTTGATCCAACCTTGGCTCTTTATCTGTGGTCTCACTAATGACGTGACTACAGCAGCTGTGCAGGTGTGGCCAGATCCCCTTTCATCTCAGGACCTCCATTTTCTTCCTAAAATGTGGAGGTACCATCAGAAATATACCTTTTGTCACTGCCCTGTCATCCAGAGTCAACCTGCTGAATGGTATGGGCGTGCTGTGTCTCCTGGAGTGGCTAGCAAGCAGTGAACCAACCAGATGTGAGTTGCAACTGCATCCATGCTCAGAAACAACACACTTTGGCACATCATCAGGGCAAAGTATGAGACTACACTGAATTTTATTGTGGTCTGTCCAGATTTTAAAGAACTCTGAGACTCTAAGAGCCACAGCACTTGTGCAAGAGTTGATTCGTTAACCCTAATATCACTTCTTTCCATCCCAGGGTACAGCTCCCTTCTGCAAGTGTTCATGAATTTCTGCTCACTCACAGGCAATTGAATGAATAAATCTTCTGTACACACAGGAGTATGCTTTCCTCTTGTGGGCTACACTGTTTTTCCAGAGCTTATTTCATGCAACCTGCTAAATAATTTGTCACCTCTCTTCCGCAGACATTGCCATCATCTGTGTGTCCTGTGGTGACCATGTGGCAGTGTGAAGGGCAGGCAGGAGTCAGTAATGCCAGGGAGGAAGATTCCCTACAACTCATTCAGTCACTTTTGGCCTAATGCTGTGAGTATCATGCGAGGTCATCAGTAATATTTATCATCCTGCTGCTTTATGAGAAGGAAATCTGAGGTGCTTGAGTATGAGCAATCTATATATATTAAAAAAAAAAAAATTCAGTCAGCCCAAGTAGTCTGCTGAACTGGAAGATATTGACCTCCAGCTGACAACTAACTTGGTGATCTCTACAGCTTTCACGTTAACTAACTCGTTTTCAAGTCTTCCTTGTGACAAAAATCAATACTGCTGTTCTACAGACAGGACAATAGAGCAGCTTGACTGGGGCCAATGAGCCCATATTAGAATGAGTTCCTTTTTTTTGGCTCCTAGTCCATTCCAATGCTGAATATAGTCATTATATACCCCCAGAAATTGCTGGGCTGCAGCAGTCAGGTTGGAAGGGAGAAGTCTCAACAACAGCACATTTAGTCCTATGGAGAGAAGTTTCCGCCTCCCAAAGGCCAGAATTGTGTGTGTGTAGGGAGCATTGAGCAGTGCTGCAGAGAGCAAAGACAGCCAACAGCAGTCATGGTGCCTTTTACTCTTGGTAATAAATGAGCAAAACCAGCCATGTAGAATTTATCTGTTAGCACTGTCAGTTGTTAAAGACCATGTAACAGTCTGTAATGTATATAGAATTATTGACATCATGTGTGTTTATATTTAGGTTAAACAACTATATTGTTTTTATAAGAGAAAACTGTTTCTGGAAACAATAGGCCAAATTGCTTTTTCTTGCTAAGAACAATGATGCAATGCTGCCAGTACCAACAATTTTTATTACAGAATCAGCTAACTGAAAACACAAGGCTCTTTAATGATATGTATCTTACAAAGCACTCCAGTGCATGCTGATGCTGTTTTGCTGTGTTTGTTAGTCAAGATGGGTAAAAGCAATTTGGATTTTTCATTTTGCTCATTATTGCACTTTTCCTGTGTATGGTTCCTCCTGCTTTCCTTTCTTTTTCATGAGGTCAAGTATACAAAGACCTAATTCTTCTGAATTTTTCACTATCGGAACTAGTTTGATGAAATCAGAGTCAGCTGAAGGGAGGAAGGCAAATCCTTATGGGATGTGCAAGGGGCCAGAAGGGAAGGAGAAGGGAATTGAGATGGAAAATACACTCTTGTCACCAGAAATAAGCAAGGCTTCCCAAAATTTGGAGATTGCACAGTCACAGTCACCACAGCAAACATATTCTGAACAGCCTTGGACCCATTAATTTTATTTATTTTTTTCAAATATATAATTGTAGGACAGTTTGCAACAGGGCTGCATATTTGAGACTTGTTTCAATAGCTAAAGACATAGCAAGCATAATCAATTCAGATGTGCTGAAACAGTGATTGTAAAATAGAAAAAAAGAGTAAGGAGCCTTGCCTTTTGCCATTTAGAGATTGTTTAAAACAAAGTCTTCCACTTTTCACCATAGCTGACAGGTTAGAGATTCACCAGATGTGGTGAAGATGAAGCACATTGAGATCATAGATTGATTTTATATTTAAGTTTAAACTGTATCTCATTGTCACTGAGATATTAATCACCGAAAAAAACAACAGATAATGTAAATTCAAAAATTAAGCTCTTACATTTGGCTCAATAATGAAATGTACACTATCCCTTGCTGTGCTTACCTTTGAACTGCAGGTAACTGTACAAGAATGTTACAGGACAGAGATACACTTGTGAAATATTCACGAGCTGATGTCTTTGCAGCCCCATGGGACCTGTGAAGAACTCTTTTTTCCCCCACATCTCTCTCTCAGACTTTAAATAATGAGGAGCAGAAAAGGTATGAGACAACATGTCTGTGTGTCTCCTTTGAAATCTTTTCTTACATTACCTTGTTATCTGTGCTCAAGAGCAGCAGGTATTCCAGCAGTTCAGAGTGTATCCACAGCAAAAACACCCAGCAAAATAGAGTGCCAGTAGACACAGCTTTCAGTTCCAGGTTCAGTCGGCAAAACACAAAACCAGCACATGGGGAGGGTGCTGGCATGGCTGGGGCTGGTGGGGTGAAGGCAGATTTTTTGCTAAGCAGGGAATTAGGAAAATAGGTATTTATTATGCATTCCGGAAAACCACCTAATACATCATTTTCTAATTTGTGCTCACAAAATGCCTTTGTATGGGAAGTTGTTAAACTTCCATACTTCATTAGCGTTACAGCCTGGATCAAAGCCTGACCACCTCAGGCAGATGAGAGTATCAGTCCTTCCACTAGTCAGGAGGATTTGGAACATTGTGTTCAGTTTAGTCCTCAGTGGTGACTGCTGAGAAACACCAGTTCAGATCTGAATTTGGAGTTTTTTTCCAATGTTCTGTACTGTGTATTGCTAAAGATTAATCTGAATCCAGCATGAGTGGAATTCCACTTGTGTCCACCAGTCCTGAGTCAATCTGAAGAAATAATTCAGACCAGATTTATCAGGGGAGTCCACCCTGGCTTCAAGGCAAATGTAGTCCTTTTTCAGAGGAGGCATCACATGTTTAATTTCCAGTGCTCTCTAAGTCTTCTAACCATCTTTTTTTATTCCTCCTGCATTTCAAAGATGCTTATATAACTGGTACTTTCCCACACTGGCCTTAAAAGTTCTTATTCCCTTTCTTTCATTATTTCAACAGACTAATAGTCATTGCAACACAGGTGACGGTAAATCAAATCAAGTTGAAATGTGGGCCTGACTCATTCTCTGACGATATATGATTTGTTTGCATTACATTATCTTGGAAACCCATAACCAATGTGCACTAACTACATGTCCGCACATGGCAAGAAGATAAACGCTCTTAGTCAGTAATATAAAATCTAAATAAAATTACAATCAGGTTTGGATATTAGGATAGGTTTGTAACACCCTTGGGGCATTACTCTTATCATTAGAATTATTTGCATTAGAGCAGTGTCCAGAGATCCTGACTATGATCAGGTTCAAATTGTGCTAGGCTCTGGAAAACGTGGGAAGAGACAAAAGTTCTGAATGTTAAATAGATAATTACAGGCAACGGGTGGGAGAAATAAAGGATTGTTATCATTGTTTTGTAGAGAACTGAGGTGTGGATATTACATTTTTTTATATTTTAAGCATAGGTGCAAAGCAATGTTTGAATCCAAATTCACCTTGCGCGTAGTTTGCACAGCAGATCGTGTTTAGGCTACCACTGGCTTTGTGGGAGTGCTGATAACAGTGGGAGAGAAAGCTGGAGTCTGTCTTTCCCCAGCTATGTACACGGGCAGCTGGGAACACGGGTGGCTCGTCTTACTCTGCCTGAGGCAACAGCCACATATCCTGTCATGCTGTCAAGTGACACCATCTTCTTGGTGCTGATCAGACATGTTTGACTGAGTCCTTCCCGTAAAGGCTTAGGGCCTGGCAACATGGGATGGATGGGTAGGTGAGTTACAGGAATGTCAGGCTCAGAGTCACACACTGAAGGGCTGCCTGGACAACACAGGCATTTTTGCTTGTTTTGTTTTGTTTTGTTTTGTTTTGTTTTGTTTTTTTGTTGGTTTTGTTGTTGTTGTTGTTGCTGGTGGTGTTTTTTGTTGTTGTTGTTGATTTTTTTTCCCCTCTCTTGGGCAGAACATGTTTTCCTTAAGGTCATCAGAAAATGAGTGGAGCTAAGAACCAGACACCTACCTCCCTCCATTTCAGCATCCACAAATTCATCATTCCAACTTAAAGTGAGAGCTGCTGGAATTACACCAGCAACTTGTTCAAAAAAACAGGACAGGTGGTCTTTCACTGGTGGAAGGTCTCTGTTGAACTCAAAGAAAGTTGCATTTCAAGTAACATCTCAAGGTATCCTCTATGCATGCTTACAAATTTTTTACAACGATTACACAAACAACCACCACAATGCTGGGCTTACAAAAGAGGGGGTGGATGTTTAGATGCCGTAGTTTCACCCCATGTTGGCAGGGATATGAAAATTACAAAGTGATAAAGAGAGATGTAAGAGGGAGGAGCAGGCATGAATGCTTGATTATATGCTTAATTAAGCAATACTGGCCACATCAAGTTGTGGTGAAGCCTGTGTACATTTGTAACATGCTTTTAGTCCCAGGCAATAAATGGGTTACCTGCCTCTGAACGGACAGTGAGGGGGAGATATTTTCAAAGGTAGAAATGTTGACTATCCAGAAGAGCTGGGCTTCTTCATTATTATTTATATTTTTATTTTTTTTTTGCCTTTGAAGACTGTATATTATCAGTTAAGATCATGATCTCACCAAGTGATCCAGTCACTCACAGAAATAATTCTACTTAGATTAATGAGACAACAGGCAGGAGAAAGATTTACAGATTTAGGCCTAAACCAAAAACTCTAATATTCAAGGGTATAAAGGTTTTTCCTCCTGTTCATGTTCCTTTAATAAAAATGTAGATATTGCTTTCTTAACCATGATAGGAGCTCTAGTCATTATTTTTCAATACTAATGTTACTGTTTTCCTATAACTTCTGTTGTTCTGTAATTCTAGGGGCCCATGTCTAATCCCATATGTAACATGTTTATTAGATGTAATATTTTATCTCTTGGATTCGGTGTCTGACACTATCATTTTGTTCTTATTTCAATAAAAGTGATTTCCCTTCTCTTCGCCCTGACAAGATCTAATGGTTTTCTTTATCACAATAGAAAGTTAGAAGGATTCCCACCTAAAAATCAAAAATGGACTGCATGTATGTGTGGCTTAATTCAATTTATATCATAAAATCCAGGCCAAATAAAGTATCTTTATAACACTAGATATAGCCAGAATTGAGCTGACTTTGTTTGTTTGCTTGCTTCTTG
The DNA here is from genome assembly GCF_964034855.1 of Anser brachyrhynchus. Classification (NCBI taxonomy): domain Eukaryota; kingdom Metazoa; phylum Chordata; class Aves; order Anseriformes; family Anatidae; genus Anser; species Anser brachyrhynchus. Next base: position 52,674,973 of record NC_137699.1, read on the forward strand.
TTTTTAATATATGGGTATCTAGTCTCAGTAAAACTGTAGTTCTTTGGCTTCATCACCTGTATCCTTGTGAACACAGAATGAAACAGTATGAAACAGTACCAAATGCTCATATGATTTCTGATTTTCTTTGGGAATTCACTATCTGTATGCTTTAATCAAGTGATAATGTGTAGGAACCATTCCAACTTTGAGCTGACAAAAGCACAATATTAGTTGTTTGATGAGAACTCCTCTATGGATACAAATTCCATGTGGATTTTCCCAGGCTTTTTAAATTTATTAAAAAATAATATATTCTATACACAATTAGACCATGAATGTTAAAACAGTAAGTAATTTATTTGGAATGTGAAATCATCTAGAAAATAAAGACATTTTCATATAATTTTAGCTGTCATTTAATAATTTGCAAGACACAGAAGACATCTAAAACCTTTGGTATTCAGACACAGAACAGATACCCCACCAGAAATGTATTCCTTGAAGACCATCTTCTGGAAGAAAGGACCTTTTTATCTCCTTTATTATATCTGTGTAGATTTTTGCTAAATGGACTTTCAGAATCCGTTGTTGAATAGTGATGTTGGAAAACGCTCATCTTCTTTAATATTCATTTTCCACACCTTGTCAACAACTGCATAGCACACCAGTGAAGCTGCATTTCATGCAATGCACCCAAAGGTTACCACTTTTAGGTCAGGGATAGGAATTTTCACTTTGCAATCACTGGGCAGCTGAGACTCCATACATTACTGTGGTGACAGGTATAGTACGCAATGATGAACCTTCTGTCAGTCAGACAGAGGTCACATTGGTATCAGTTGCTAACATACCTCTCTCTTAGCTTTAAAAAAAAAAAGAAGTGTGTGTGTGTGGGGGGATTTAAAAAAGTCTTTTTTTTTTTCTTCTTGTGGGAAATGGAAACAGAGTTGATGTTGTTCACTAATGTCAAGTGGCTAGAGATTTAGGGCCCCAGAGCTCAGGAGGTCTCCTTTAACTGTGCTGGCTGCACTCTCAGAATCAACATTAATTGCTGCCCGAACTGAACCCCATAGAGGCTATTCCAGAAGCAACTCTGACAGCAACATTAATGTCTACTGTACTTGAAACAATGAGCTCAAGCCCAGTGTCAGGGAATCCAAAATAAGTGCATGTCAGCCTCCTGTTTCATAACTTTTTTGTTTTGTTTTGTTTTGCTTTCATATTTAGCATCATTTATACAAAACCTGTTAAAAATGATTACCTTAACAGACTGAAAGATTTTTATTTTTGATAAAGAGATGTCTGAGTCTCACATGCAAGATTAAGTAGTAACATGAATAAAAGGAGGTGAATAACTGTAGTTTGCTAAAGGTTCAACTACAGTCCTGTAACTTTAGTACATTTATGAACATATCAGAATGCCAAAACTAGGATCATTAATCATATCGTATTATACCATCCTTGTCTTCTCTGTCAAGGAAATGCCATAACACATCAGATAACAACAGGATATTTATATTGTAAAGGTTAAAGGATCATGCTGTTTGTAGTTATCTCAAAGTATTTTGGCCAGCTGCTATAAAATCTCGTCTTAAGTTCCCCAGAGATCAATGTGATCACTGATCTCTGCAGTCGGTCTATGATGCCCCAAAAGATTCTTCCTAAGTTCTTGCATTTTCCCAGCCTACCTGTGGTACTATGTATTTGCTCTACACAGGCAAATGTTGGCCTTCCTAAACAAGGTGGTTGGATGACGTTTTTTTGTGTCAAAAAGAAGTCCTTCTTCCCCTCCAAATGGGAAAATGGGAGAGAGAGACAGAAGGAGAGAGAGAAAGAGAGAGAGGAGAAAAAATCCCTAGCATAAAGCAGTGTTAATACACATAGAATAAATTGATTTTGCCAAGGATAAATTTGTCTAGTGGAGCCTATACTTGAGATCATTCAAGTGCTCTCTTGAGTTATCTCATTGTATCAGTGTTTGCAGGACAGGGCCTTGAATTTGTTTCTGCCACACAAAGTTGATATATAAGAAGAAAGGATTTAATTGAAACATCTCGAAGGAGTTTTCAATAAGTCCTGTATTTCTTTATCAGAATAAACTTTTTATTATGAAAGAAGAATCAGAGTGTAAGGAGCCTTTAGTAGAGATCTTGATATAAAATGCACCTATAGTCTGAAATAAATGTGACTATAGTCTATAATAAATACTTTTTACTATTATTATTATTTTATTTTAGAGGGGGAAAGCTTTCTGAAGGGCAAGGCTTTGCTCATTAAACCTAATTTTTAATTCATATTGCATATTGAATTTTAGAAATAGTATTTGTATCATGAATTTGATGCAGACACACCATGAGTTTATGCAAAGTCTTTAGCTGCCAAAGACCCTGACCTTATAGAGGATCACCTTTGTTGGAGTGCTGTCTCTAAGCAAATTAAGGACAACTCATGGTTAAATAAACTAGCACTTTGGAACAAGAACTATGGAGTTCCATCTAAGGTTGTTAGACGTTTCTCTATGTCCCCATCTCTTCTTCAGTAAATATGCACCTGACTTACCTTTACCAGCATTTTAGCGCAATAGGGGTTGAACCCAAATCTTTTGTATAAGAGACTAATGCTCAGGTTCTTCCCACCTAACTTGAGGAAATTAAGAAAAATTCAGGAAACCCATTCAAGTGCACAGTATGCCCTGTTGTTCTTTCCTGACCTGAGCATCATGTCACTAGACTGGAAGTTGTCTCTTAGCTTCCAGGAATGGGAAGTCCTGGTAGCCAGGGTACCTGGGGCTTTCACTGCCTGGGAATCAGTGGCTATGACTATGAGAAATTCACCCTGACAGGCCAGAAAAAGCAAGAAAAAAATGGTCATCCAGGATTACATTTCAAGAGTCCTTTCCTACTCCTTTAAGTTTTCCTTTACTATGATATCACCCTTGCCATACCCAGGTCTGTACCTGATAGCAGTTACTGTGCTGTATATCGAGAACAACTCTATTAAAGTCAAAAGGGTATAAGGTATAAAACTGGGGAGAACAAGCCTGTTGTCTAGTCTCTGTAGGTAGATCTGCAGGAATTAATTATGTCTTCAGATAGCCAATTCATCTGACATTTGACAAAAAACAATACATTTAGGAGATATGAAATATTACCTTTCCTTTGTTCATTTTAGAGGAAATGTAACACAAAAAGAAAAAGCTTTAAGCTTTTCTTAAGCTTAGTGTCCAGCCCTATCTTGCAAATTTAGCTGTGATTACGTGTGAAAAAAGTACAACTTATCTTTAGAATTTAGCTTTATTAAACTGACTCTCTTCTCCATCTCAGCATCCGTTAAATTATTGCTCTTCTTCTCCTCCTCAGCTCCCCCCAAAATACTATTCATTAAAATGTAGAGAATAAAATCTCTATATGTTCATTTTTGCTTATTAGCTGCACTTGGTGCCTCATCGTTTGCTAAATTCATATTTGTTGAACAAGGAGGGCAGAAACAATGCAAAATCAATCTTTTTTGCTTGGCCAGATAAACATAAGACACAATAAGAGAAAGAAAGGCACAGAGAAAGTAAGATAGGGAGAGAGAAAAGCAAGAAAACAGAAACACCATCCCAATGGTGATGGATAACTGAAGTGAACGTGTCAGGACGGTATTATGTAAATTACCAAAGCAGCTGAGCAGTGCACTGATGATTACAGAAGATGTGAACAATGTTGTGGTCCCCAGGTGCCACCATGCCTTGTTATTTTTTCTTCCCTCCAACTACCCTTGGGGTAGATTCTTCCTGACCTGAGTCCTTGAAAAAAAATCATCCAAGAAATGCGTTCCTAAAAAAAAGGTTAGAGGACATCTATGACATTTCTCTAAAGCAATAACTGCACTCTGTATGTTGCCAGTTTAATATTCTAAAAAAAAATGCCTTTTACTTACACCACAGATGGATTTGACTTATCAAACACCTTGATTACTGAATGGGCTCAAGGTCAACACAATTTTAAACAGAAAAGGGAAGCTGAGGGGTGTGGGTAGAATTTAGCATTCATTAAACTATATTTTAAAGTTACTCTGTTACTAGGAAACAACTTTTCTTCCTCTCATTAGACATTCCGGCTGTCTTTGAATTTGTGTGTTTGTGTCTATGTTAATCGGTCTGTATGCATTTTCTTTCTGCTTTTGGTGAGGGTTGCTTTAAAGAACTGTTAATGACAATTGCACAGTGATGATTTGCTAATTAGTTCTCATTTGAAATTAATTCTTATTTGAGCTGAATGTAGACCCAAGGACCAAAGTCCCATAGTCCATTGATATGCTCACAAAATACTCAGACAAACATCTGGATCTTCTGTAGTTTGCTCAGGACTGAATCTTGGAAAATAATAAACCTCCATTGGCTTAGGTTATGCAAAAAAACTTTTCAACCTGTCAAGAATTTTACCCAAATACTTCCTTGCAAACAATGTTAGAAATGAAATAAAGCCTAAGAAAACATAAGAAAAATAGAGAAATCTTTTCAAAAAAAATCTGAATTTCAAAAATATTTTAAAACTATATTATTTTTATCAGGCTCTTAATCGATTTGCAATCTCTTTTCATGAGTGGATGAAATTATGCTATTTTATTAGCAAGGTGCTTAGAACATCATTCTACTTGACCTAGGTTAATCTGTACTGATTACACAAAGTGCACATTACAATCATTAAAGTTGCATGGAGTTTAGGTAGCCTAAGCCCCTTCTGTAGGTTCTACCCACTGAAGAACAACACAGGAGAGTAGTTTCTTTGCTTTGTAGGTCAGTCTAGATGACTAAAATTGTTCATCTTACCTTAAAATTCAGCAGAGACATGCAGCCCTGGCCGTTCTTTGTGTTGGCACAGCACCTATTAAATCAGGCCCAATCTCATGTCTGAGTTCACTGGACTCAGCACTATCAATAATGAATAAGAATCATTAGTGTTTATTCCTTCAGTAGGAGTTTCTTGGTCTAAGTACTGTAATGTCTGCACAGCAGTGTAATTCCTAGCACTGCTGTGGGCAGCCTCATGGGAATAACAGAGGAACGTGATAACTGACACTTGTACAGGTCTACATTTGAAATTGCAATTTGTATGTCATTATGTAATTGAGAACATGGGCCTTTAAGGTAAATATAGCAAGAAACGGGCATCCTTTTAAAAAAATATGTGCAATACAACAACTAATTTAATGTGTTTCATATCCCTGGAGACTATTACAAAGGCCTTTTCATGGCAGGTGCATTTATTTGTTTAACATGTGTAAGAGGAGGACAGTTCATGCATGAGGGTACGTGCGAAGTGGTGGAAGTCTAGAAACTCACTTTTGGAGTGAGAATTGCTTTTCAGGGGGCAGGGACAGCATGAGCAATGCAGAGTTTCTCTTGGATTCAATGCTGCATGCAGCTCTTCCAGGAGTGGAATTTCTCAGCAAGGTCAGTATGGCTTCTTTGGAGTCCTTTCTTGACTACCTTGGTTGAAGCCTCTGTAGTTGGCACCAAATATGTCATTCTGTTTAAATTCAGAACAAGGAAAAATAAACAAATGTGGAGTTAAAAAAAAAAAAAACACCAAACCATCAAACAAAAAACTCAACTGGCTATGTAGAGAAATTTTATGTTGCCAACCATATCTCTGGCCTCATTGCTAATATACAGCAGTTTGTTTTCCCAAAACATCTTAAAAATACCAGGTGATAGGAATATGATTTTAATGGAAAAAATTACATTACATAATTGACTTCAATTAGTTTGTATTTTGTCACATTGCCTAGCTTTCTGTCTGGCTAGGCTCCTTCTACATTCCTGAACTCATTGGTGAACAGCAATATAAGCTATGACATAATGATTGCTTCTTTCTTGGATCTCTACTACATGTAATTTGGGCTTTATTTATTTATTTATTTTCATATGAAAATATGAAATATCTTGTATAGAAAGAACATGGAAACTGAGGTCTCCTTCACGTGACTTTCTCTGTGCTGTATTGTATAAAATCTCCAAAAACCCTTAAGAGCACAAGTCCTACTAATTGTTAATTGGGACATTCAATAGGACTTGAGCACCCACTTCACTTAATTGCTTTTGAGCAGCCAACACAGCTCTGAGAAGTGGCAGACATTTGTGACCAGATTTACTCCTATATCCTGGGTCCAATTTGTCAAGAGGAAAAGCATCACTTACATATGCCACTGACCCTCAATTGTTTGGATTTTTTGCAGAACCTGGGCTACCTATTGTTGGAGTTGTTCTGTTCCACTTGGCTTTTCTTTATAAAGATAAATAGATATAATTTATATATATATATATAGATTAATTTTCTATTTCTTTCATCATAAAGCATTTATTTTAACGTGATTTTTTACTGGCGAAAAAAATGGTACTTCTGGTGGTGTAATAATAACTTCCATTTGTATTGTACCTTTCATCTCAAGTGATCCCAAAGCACTTTACTAACTTAACAAGCTGAAACAAACAATATTAAATACTACACATAGGGATCACTTCACCCACCACTGCAACAACCACTTATGTGGTGAAACAAGCCAACTGTTTAAGGGCTCAGTTCTGCAAGGTGTTGAGCTCTATTAGCCTGGTACAATGCCCACTGAAGTCAGTGTAAAGTCTCCTAAATATTTCATTGGGCTCTGGATTAGGATTTATTACACTTTTCCATCAAAGCATTTAGAAACATGCTTAACTTGAGCACTCGAGCAGTTCCATTGACATTAATAGAGCTTTAAGTTGCTTAAAGTTGAGTGTGTGAATTTTTGAAGTAGGACTGGGTGTCTTACTGCTATGTAGTACAAATCACAGCAAGTACTTTAACACAACATAGAAAACCAGAAAATAAGAACTGAGAAACACCTTAACTTATTAAATACACTGAAGAAATTAGGTGGCAACATTTAAACACCCTTACTGAACATACCATCGAAAACAACATGAAAGAATAGTTAGTCCACTCCTTAAAACATTTATGTATTCACTACATGCCAGTAAGTTTATGTTTTTACCCCTGTGCTTTATTGGCAATGCTTTATTATTTGGAGACTGTAAAACTATGAATCATTTTGTGTTTGCAAGTCATAGATTCCTCTCGCTGTAATCTAGTAATTTGTTACTTTTCTTCCTGCACTGGTAGTTGGATTAATAAGCATCCCCTACATTAATTTATTAATTAAAATACTGTAAGAATTAATAGGCCTAAGAGCAAAGTGACTGGAAAGGACTATAGCAAAGCAGGTGGAGGAAAAAAAATTGTGGCAGCTATGTTTAGTATCAGACAGATCCTAGGATGCTACTTCTAAGTCCCAAAGACAGTAAGGTTTTGTGATACTAGAAAAGATAGTAAGTCCAGGTCAGAGCTGGGACAGTAATAACCCTTCTTCATAACCTGACTGCACCCTTCCATGTTAACATACTGTGAACTGAGCACAAGTGACAAAACCAATCCATCACTGCACAGCCAACACAAAGAAGAATAGAGAGGTTAACAGAAATTGATGACATCCCCGCTCGAATTTTACACTGATTCGGCCAGCTCTACGATTGAAACAGACAAAGATTTATAGTCCGAGCTAGGACGCTGGCTCTCCTTGATTGCCTTGATTTTTTTATTTTTTTTTATGCGCTTCTGCATATTTATTTCCAAGCTCATCACGGGCTTGTAGCATTAGAATGCTGATTTGATTTTACATTCCAAGAGGAGTAGACATTATGCAGCCATTTGCATGATGTGAGAGAAATCACCATAACGGTTTGTAATATCGGCGACCAAAATGATCGCTAATGTTCACCTGCATAAGCAGGATTGTGTAATTTTTTTATTTTTTTTTTGAAATTCAGATTTTTTCCTTTTGCATCTCTCTCAGTGAAAAATAAAAAAATAAAAAGAGGAAATTATTCCATATCCTGTGGATGAGAAATTGTGTTTTGTCATGCCTCCGAGGGCTACAGTGGTATTGAGCTTTTATGAATTCGTTTGATATCAGGGCTGAGCATTACGAGTTCCAACACAAATTTTTTTCCCCATGACATTATTACTGAAAGCTTTTATCAGTTCATTGTGACAAAAAATTGATTATTATCCTTGACATTTGATGGATAGCTTTCATAAAAGTACTTTTTGTGTGTGTGTGTGTGTGTGTGTGTGTGTGTGTGTGTAACTCTAAAGTTTTTGTACGAAGGTTCTATTTTCTGGAGAGGAAAAAAAAAAATCAAGCAGCAACCACTTACTCCATGAAGCATTCTTGTGCCACTGCTATCTGTGAAAAAGTTGGAAGTGAAGTGACAATCCTGCTTCCTTACAGCTTTTTCCATTTAAACATTGGAAAAATGTACATTCACCTGTTTAGCCATAAATTTGGATTAGTAATATAGCTCTTCCATTACCTGAAAAGGGGATTTTGAAGTAATTGTGACAGAGGCATTGGTAGCCACTCTGTCATTAAAGTTAATTCAGACCTTTGTCTTTGCCAGATTCTAATGCTTCTTTGGAGTTAACTATATTTTAAACAAACATTCAGCAGGTGTCTGACAGAAGAACAAAACTGCCTTTAAATAGTTTCACTCTTGCTTATTGCATTCTAGCAACAAGAGGCAATGGGACTCAACTCATTCTAAACAACGCCAGGAGCTGAAGCTAATGGTGATTCAATTACGGTCCCTCACAAATGGGAATATTCACCTCTGAGTGTGCATTAGTGTTGATGGGAGCTCTGTGCTTGCCTTGGGAGGAGAATATACTTTAAGAGAATGTGGCATAACAGTTTGCTTCTGGAGGAGTGGGAAATGGCTGCTCTCCCCAGTTGCCATTCTCAGTGATAGATTTGTAGGAGTCTTCCTAGGGACCCTTGCTGAAATGAAAGGTGGGAGGATAGGGAATTTTAGAGAAATTTGTGAAGACAGAAAGTCAGCCAGAGGCCAGACCAGATATTCGCTAAAGAAAATGGGCTTTAGAGAAGATACGATTAGTTATAGGAACAGATTTTAACCTTTTGAAACAAATGCTGTTAAGTGTCAGATCAATTAAGAAATAAAAAATAAGAGTTTTCTGAACTGTGTGCCAGTTTCAGACATTTGGTGGTTATTGAGACCAGGGAAGTCAACACTGAACAGAAAGAAGACAATTCAGCCTTGCTGTTACTGTTGCTCAGATTACAAAGTGATTCTTGGTGATGGACCAGTCCAAGGACAGTCGCAACATGAGGGTGAAAGAGAGGAAGGAGGATGCTGCACAGCTGGGCTGAGAGGCCTCAGTCCATCATATAATCTGTGATATATACCCTTTGCTAAGAGCAGTGAATGAACGGCTGCAGTCCACTTAATTCCATCACCAGACTTTCAACTTCTCTCCACTCCCAACAAGTTTGTCCTGGGTGTAGGTTCTGGGCCAAGTTAACCAAATAGGGACAATATAAATGTCAGTAAGGCTGTTGGAAGGAAGAACTCTCCAGTGTATACTTTGCATTTGTTGTTAAAAAGAAGGAGGAGATCTATAACAATAATGAAACAAGTTTTGTTCCTGTATTACTGAGAGGAAAAGAAAAATTAACATTTTAAAGAAAAAATAGCTTAAATTAATTATGATGACATACTTCAGACATGAAAAATTGCAAAAATATTCAGAGGAATGTCAGACTAGAGGATAAATCTTAGAAGAGTGAAAAAATCTGTGACTGGAGAAAACTGATCGTTGCATCACTGTTTAAGAAGGATGAATGCTTTGGCTTTAGTAAACTGTAGGGTGGGTAACAGGATACAGAGCAATTAAGTCACGATGATATGGCATGAATTCAATGAAGAATTAAAATGATAATATATACACTGTCAATCAAAATAGCTTAATGGAAATAAATGTTGTCAAATAAACATATTTTTTGATCGAGTTTATGATTTCATTGACAAAGATTTCCATAAGATCTTTCATTTCATTATGATTTAAAAATACTACAGGTAGTGAATTCATTAAAACCTTTCTTTGTGGTACTTTTTAAAAAGGAAATTAATGAAAAACTAATTCAAATGTTATGTTTTGTTTTTGTTTTTGTTTCCTAGTGGCTTCCTTATAGCCTGATTCGACTCACAGTCTGAGCAGCAATGCAGAAAAACAACATAAAATCATTCTTGTTAGAATTTGCAGACAAAATATATCAATATGGTTAAAAATGAGAAAGACATATCTGAAGAACAACCTGGGTATTACAGTAGACTGGACTTATTTGAGTAAGATTTATTTTAACATTTGCAATGGCAGTATTACATACCTAGGAACCAAGACTGCAAGTCACGATTTCTCTGTGCAGGAGAAATGCATTTTGAAAAGTATCTTTCTTAAAGAGCTGAAAATTGCCAAGGATTCATAAGATCTGGCAAAATTTATGATCAGTAAGCTAAGAGAGCAAATATAGTCCTCAGATCTGTGGCCAGAAAGAGTAAGGAGTTGATAATTAACCAATGTAATAATTTATTTAAGGATCTCATGAATTCTCCAGCTCTTGGTGTTTAACACAAAAAGATTTGAAAGGTATGTTCTGATTTACCAGCAGGCCTGATACAACAGATACTAAGGGTCATAACTGTTCCCTGTACTGCTGAGCTTAAATAACTTCTGAATCGTCAGCTTCATCAAAAGAAAATTAAAAATATGTGTTTTTTGTTTATGAAACCCATATGACTATGGGTCAAAAAGGATTGCATAAATTGAGAGGCCCAAATTAGGCACTGAAGGCACTGAAAAGTGCTATTAGAATACCTAAATGGCAGTTTCAGATCCAAAGACAAAAGTTCTTCTGAGCACTCCTGTCTGAAATGTTGTCAGTTACATGTGCTATTTTGGATTTTTCAGTTGTTTTCTTTTGATGATAGAAAATCAGGATTTTGTATGCAGCTTTAAGAGGAGAGAAAAAGAAAAAAATAAATAAATAAATAAATAAAAAACAAGTTGGCCACTACTTTCCCTGTGTTAAAATGATTTCACACTCTGAAAACAGGAAGGTACTACTGTTGGAATCTTGGCTCCATTTGTCTGTGCACTTGCTACATGTGGCTTTTTTCAGTTGGATTGTATATACCTGGTGGTTTATCCTTGGCAAACAGCCCAGTTCCCACCCAGCCGCTCACTCAATCCCACTGCTTAGAAGGACGGGGGGGGAAAATAGGATAAGAAAATTTGGGGGTTAAGATAAAAGCAGGGAGATTGCTTACTATTTACTGTCACAGGTAAAACAGACTCAACTTGGGGAAAAGTAATTTAATTTCTTGTCAATTAAAAAATATTTGGGTAGTGACAAACAACAGAGAGACATTAAAACAACACCTTGTCTTCCCTACCTCCTATCAGAAAGGCCACCTCTGCAGTGTTCCCACTACCAAAAGATTGCCATGGACACACAACACAATATAGTAGAATATATACTAGTCTAACAAATGTTCTAATATTTAAGTTGAATGTTGCTGTTGCATTTCTATTTTCAGTTACTTTGTAGTAATTATCCTGGATAATTTTCCAGGAGGAATAGAGAACCCACTTTTAACAAAACTTGATGGGCATGATTCTACCTGCAAAATCTGTTTGGATTGTTCATTTGAGCTCTCACAATGCGATGAGAGATCACACTTTTATTTCACTTCTCTCACAATGACTGCATTTGTAATAAAACCAATAAGACAAACAAAACCCTATCTTGGTTCTAGATATCATTTTATTTAAACTGTTAAATTGTTGCTCTATATATCGAAATGAATTTTGTAGAGCATAATACTAGATTCCTGGCTGGACCTTCCTGTCAGCAATCCATTAGCTGTAATGAATCTAGTAAGAAACTAATGTACTATCCATATTAGAAATGTGTCGAGACTAGAATATCTGCAGTATAAAAGCTTTTCAGGAATTTTAAAATTTGCCTGCCAGCAGGAGTGATTTCACAAAAAAGAAAAAGATGGTAGAGGACAGAGGGGAACTTTGGGTCATTCAGATGTCTTGTTTCAGAAAATTAGATGGATTTGTTTTGATTTCAATGTTTGAGTCTTTGTTATATTAGAGCACTTGTTATTCTGTTATGATTATAGTATGACAAATTATTTCTAATTGGAAAGTCATTTTCCATGAAAAAATGAAATGTTTAAAATAATGTTAAAACAGCCATTTCAAAATTGTTAGAAGTTTTCCCTACATTTGCAAAAGAAATCCTAGAAATATAACTCCCATTTAACAAAGTATTTCTGTTTTGATAGGAATATTTTCCAGTGAATTGTAAATCCATCAAAGTTTCTCTGAATACTTCTAGTCTTTTTCTCATAAATTTCCATAGTCTTTGTTATCAGTTGCCAGTTTGATTAATTTGGAACACAAGGAACTAAGCTTAAAAAAAAGTAGGTTTTAATATTAGTCCTAAACACAGAAGCAAACAGAATACATTCATTATTTCCAAATTAAAGGTTTTTAATTTTGTTCGTTTGTTTTGAATTGGAAGACATTTAGCCATTTCAGGATAAATTAGCTAGTTAAATGAACTTAAAGTCATGCATTGACAAAATGACATTGTTTTACACTTAGTTTGATATCCATGCAGATCAAATGTGGAAACAGGTAGGAAGATACCAACAGCCTGAAATATTTTCAGTGAGAGGAATAATGAGTTCATTCTCACAAATAAAAATAAATCAAGTTTAAACTGTGAAGTTGGAGTCTATCCTGACAGAAAGAACAATAAACTAAAAAATAAAAAGATTGTTCTCCATTGCTGTGAGTGAATTACGCACATTACTCCAAAGAGATTTAGCTATAATCCACTTGTTTTGCACTTGCATGCCTAAATTTTATGCATCATACATACAAAGATGGATAAAATAATATTTCTGAGTTATAAATATGCATATGCAAAACCAAGTACTGTAAGATTGAATCCTCTCCATATATTCTGTAACAGGGAAATAAAAAGATGACAGAGAGCATCAAATTAACTTATTTTACTAGCTTCTCCCTCAAACACATTTTAAAATGTGCAAAACAATGTAATTTGTTGTGGCATGCTACTCCCTGTGTTGCTATTAAGCTATCCAGGTGATGCTCTCTTGGGAATCCACTCCGAACAGAGGCCTAATTCAAGACTGGATCACAACATCTGCACTAGACAGAATTTGTCATCTTCTGTCTTCAATCTCATTGGCTGTTGCTTAGCAACTGGTCAATCTCACAGAGTATTTGCCATGACAAATTAGTAGCGTTGTTACTATGACAACCAGCTTTGTTACTTAATTAAATTGATTTGAATCAGAATTGGCTTTCGGGGAAACAAGTGTGTTGTGTGAAGTAGTAAACACAGGCTTGCAGCTAACCATTCATGCTTTGATGTAGTAGTCCCTAAAATCAACACCGTCAGGACAAAATCCACAATCAAGTCCTGAAATCACTGACGGCAGATTTGCTCAAGATTTTCATTTCCTTTTCCAGATTTTTAGAGTACTCAGAACATATTTAGCAATGGATGAAAATATATATATATTTATATGTATATAATAATAGAAATAAATAAATGCATAAATAAATAATAATTCTAAAAGACATCTCAGAAAAACAACAACAACAAAATCTTAGGTTGCTCCACTTTCAAGATTAATACTTTGGTAGCATTCATAGGGAATGTACTGCTCTTCACTGATTGTGAAGCCATGTTGCAATATCATCGGAGAATGCACTGTTTCAGAGAAAAAGGAAGAGAAATTGGATTATGTGGGGTAAAGAGATAGGAATGGAATTTTTTGACAATCTTCTTCTTTCTGCCCAAGTGTCATTTTGACTACTACCTTGAGTGAAGCTTACCATAATATATGGCTTTGCCTCGTTGCAGAAGTGAGGGAAATCCCATCTTCTGATACTTTTGGGCCCAGACATCACAGAATTAAAATATGGCAAGCTAGAAATTCAAATTTCACACTACTGGTAAATTTCTTTTTACAGAAACACCTACACACTTTTTAATTATGTTTTCTAACCCTCTTATCCTGTTTGCAGACTGACAGAGACACCAGATTAACATATTTATATCTTACATATATTTAATGAATGAAATCTACACATTAAGTATGAATACAGCTATGGCAGATTTTAGATATGCAATCTCACCATTTTCCAGTTTATCTCTGTTTTATCATGGGTAGTGTAGGGGTGGCTGCTGTTGCTGTCCTTCCCGATCTTCTTGTAAATTTAACTGCACAACTCAAGTTGTATTTTCCTTATAAAATATTAAATGAATTGCTTGGAATGATTTGAGATTTCTCATTATGTGTGACTGATTTAAAGCTCGAATGTGCTGTTTTGCATGGATGTTCCAAAGCTTAAGCCTATGTAAACAATAAATGGGAAACATCAACCAAGTGGTGACTCACATGGGAAACTGCAAAATGTTGACAAATTCTAAATTACAAGGTGCTGTGTGGCCTTGCTACATTGCTTGTGTACTATCTGTAATTCACACTGCTATCATTAGAATATGCAGACAGCCCACTGAATCTCTCTGAAGTAGATTTTTATTTCTTTAGACTTTATTAGCAGAGTCTCACTTTTTAATGCACTTGTTTTGAAAGTTTGTCTTTGTTCAGAAGCTTCTGGAAAAATAAATCATTTAAAGGAAAGAGGAAACATTTGCATATGTATTGCCGGCAGAAACAGCTAAGATGATCTGGCACACCTTTGAATGAATTCACTCAAAGCACTTTTCTCCTTAAATCTTTATATATATATATATATTTTTTATATATTTTTTTTTTACCAAACTTAGTAATTGTGAAACATGATTTACAGCAATATAAAGGAAAGTTTCAAATACTTTCATATCTTCTCCCTGGTAAATATTATGCATTATATGTTTTACCCTGGTATAACGATTTCATCTTCAAAAATCCTGTACAAATGTCATATTGTCCTTCTCTTTGTTACAGCAGAATTAATAATAGGAACTGACATCTTTATTATACAGAGGGGGAAACTGCAAAGGGAAAATTAAGTCATTGTCACAAGTTCAGAACTCACAGTCATTGTTCAGGTGTCTCCTCTGTACATCAACCTTAGGCTTCAAGTTTGACCAGCTAAAATCTCCATACAGTAAGCTACTTCCAAAAGCTGATTTTCAAGTATTTTTTTTCATTAAAAGCTCCTTTATATTTTTGTATGACTAGAGGATAAAAATAGACATTTAGGAGAAAAGGGCAACACTGATTAGTGTTTCCCTTTTGATATATCCCTTGTACTTTTCTAAGTCTGACTGCTGAAACAATAAATCATTGGAAATATGTTTCCTGAAGAATAGCACCAATGTTAGTAATAGAAAAGTCTACAGAATTAAAATGGAGAGGAAGTGTGGAATAAAAGCATATTCAAGGGATATGTGCAAGTCTGAAACAGTGTAGTTGTTCAGGTAAATTGGAGAAGCTGGTAAGCTATGCCAAAAAAGTCAGAAACAGACCAATTTGGAAAAACAAGAAGAGATTATCATTTTTGCTACATCAGTGTAGCAAGCAGACTGGCAATGCCTCACCTGTTCCATGTTTTGCTACTTGTTTATACAGTCATCAGTAGCAACCTGTATCATCCAACAAATGTATAGCTTTGATAAGATAGTAATTTCTCTCCAGATGAAAGGAACACTTCAGCATTTTTTAGCTATTCAAAAAAGAAAAAGGCATCCATAGCGTAAATACTCTGATTCCTTCCTAGGTGTATTTGGCCTTCAGAGGTCATGAACTACAGAAAATATCAGGGGATTAGCAAGCAGAAAAAAATAGTAACTGAGGAACCTGTATATACACCATTCACTGCAGCATGGGGCTGTGAGATGCTGGTACAGAGTGGAGAACGATGCTGGGTTTAAACACACAGTTTCATTACTGCATCCTCTCCTGCAATATAAATACAGGGGTATATACAGCATGCCTGATACATTCAGTGATGGTGTGGTCCCAGAAGCAAGGCTTCTGGCAGAAAAGCATCTGGCTACATGGCTGGAACTGAGTCCTTTAGTTTGGTGGCCAGTTCAACAACATAAGGGGTTAGGTCAGCCCAAGTGTGACTCTTACCAGTAAAATATTTGTCCACCCAAACTGTTTAAATAATACTACTTGCCTTCAGGCAAAGTGGGTAGGTACTTACCAGACTGTCCATTACTATTTTAGAAGCTTTGTTAAATTGTCAATACAAATACTTTAACTTGACATGGCCACAGCTAACGGATGTCACAGTTCTATAATGTTTTACTCTTTGTTCAGATCTTTCAGGGATAAGTCAAAGCAAGAATTTATACATATGGCACGTTGTTTTCAGTAGTTTGTCATCACTTATTACTGTTCTCTGTCCCTCCAAAGAAATAAAAAGATAGGGGCTTATTTTCCTCTTCAAGGTTAATGAGTGTTATCACACTGAAGATGAATGCCTTAAGATCCTTCTATGTTGATTAACTTCATATTCCAAGCAAGAAACTTTTCCTTTTGGAAGTGTTTTAATATTCTTCTGTAGCTGACCGTCCTCTTCTAATTCACTTTGGGAGATGATAGCTTACTGATACTTTATCTACCCATGCCTTAAGATTAAAGGTACAATTGGGCTATTGAAAGCATGTCCCTTCTTTCCTTCATGAGCAGTGACACATCTGAACCACATGAACATCAATAGATGCAGCAGGACTAATTCTGATTTTTCTTAAAGCTAGGTAGCTCTGGTATAATTTCAGGGAATTAATGTTACAATGTATCAAGATTCTTATCATGAACTCTACTGTACTAGGCAGTGTACAAACACAGAATAAATGTACAGAGTTACAAGTCAAAATTAAGATATTGGTCATATACATAAGGGGAAAAAAAGAAAACAATGAGATAATTGTTAGTCAACATGTTATGCTTCAGTCATTGCACATCACAGGATTAATGTTTGAAAAGTATCATGCTTAAAGAGTAATAAATGTCATTAGGGGTTACTTAGAGATAATAAATAGGTAAGAATAAGTTTGTACATAAGGATAACATAGTTAAAGGTGTGGGCTCTAAAAACACTCGTTTTAACAGAATAGTCAGTATTTTTCAGCAGGGTAAAATGGCAATTCTCAAAGCCAGAGGAAAGGATATTGTAGAAACTGGGACGAAACCCGACAACAGTTTTAACTGTGGATGGATAAGAAAGGTTGTGTCTCAGATAAATTATGTAGAAAGTAATTGGATGTGAACATTGAAGATCTGTCAGAGATGAACCAGCTTATAAACCTGAAGGACATGCAAGATGATGATGAACTTGATCAGAAGACAGAACAGAGAATTTCTTTCTTACAGTTGTTTGAGGATGAGTAAACCTGAGGTAATAGTTACATCAGTCTAAGTGAATGAAGTGACCAAGACCTGTGACTTAGAGGAAAAGAAGGATATCAAAGAGTAAGACATATGGTACCACCATAATAAGCTGAATAGAAGCATGAAACAATGGACCAGAGAACAGATGAAAGAGAGGATTAGAGGAAACAGGAAAACAAGAGAGAGCCACGGAAGCCCACAGAATGCAAGAGTTCAAGCATGGGACTGATTATGCTGACAGGATGAGAGTGGAGTACTAACTCTGATATTTGACTAAGAATCCTTAAAATCTTTGGTGGCAATTGTTTCAGCCGGGAGGAAGAAAATTTTCCAGTGAAGGTAGAAGTAAGAATGAGAATAGAGGAACCCCAGACTCATGCAGTGATAATTTCTTTGAAAACCTGAGAAGAAAAAAAAAAAAAAAAAGATCAAGAGCACAAGAGCTGTGTACTGGAAAAGCAAGAGACATTATTAACAGACTTTTTAAGATGAGATAACAAAGTTATGTTTGCATACTAAGAAAAAGAAACATGGCAGGGAGGGACAGAAATTCATGGAAAATATAATGAAGATGAGGAGATTCACTGGAAAAAAAATAATCAATAAAAAATCATGGGAGCAGGAAGAAAAAGTCAATACTGGAAAATCATACAGTAATTCCAATATTAAACTGGAATATAATGTCAAGATTATTTCCTGATAGAAAACAAACAAACAGACAAACAACACCCCCCCCAAAAAAAAAAAAAAAAAAGGATTTTTTTAAATTGCTTCTCAGTTTTCTAGAATGTACATGGAAAACCATGCCAGATTTGTATGCACCTGGCAGTTTAGGAAGAAATTGCTAGGGTTTTTCAGTGGTATAATTCAGATCATAATTAATTAGATATTTAATAGAACAAGTTTATGAACGTAATAGTGTAAGAGAAAGCTCAGTCTAGCACAGGTCTAAGTCTTGGCTGGAGAATCAGTAAGAAACTGGAAAAAGTGACTATCCCTCTTGTAAGACTTCATCAATTAGGGATTTTTTTAATGCTACTATCCTTTAACATTAAAAAAAAAAAAAGTGCCAATATCAAAATGCCACGTTGCTAGGTTACAAATTCCATTTCCTACTCCCATTGCCTATTTGTAATATAACCTTACAGTAACACACACACATGCATATATATGTAAATACATATGCATGTATATACACACACACTTCACTATAAAGATACCTTGCATATCTACAAATAGATATCATATTTATTAGGGTAGTAAATATATCCAGGCAGACCTATCACCCCATTTGTATTTATTAATTATAGCTTTTTCTCCATCATACTGTACAAATATATAGAAGCTTGCAATTTCTTAATGAACCTCAATACTATATATTTTTTCCACATTCTTTACAAAGCACTTAATAAATATTGCATTATATCATGAGAATACATCTAAGGGCATACTTTCCTAACAGAGCAAAACAAAGGACAAAGTTAAGGTTGAATGCTTGACACTGAAAGGAAATGGTGTTGAGTGATGACGGATTATATTGCAGTTAGGAGAGGATGCGTGTTTTCATTCACAGAATCACAAGGCTGAAAATGACCTCGAGAGGTCAGCTAGCCCATCCCTCTGCCCTAAGGCAGAAGCAACTACACCTATGTCATTCCTGACAGTTGCTTGTCTAATCTGCTCTTAAAGACCTCTAATGATGGAGATTCTTCAGCTCCTAAATAATATTTTCCCAGTGCTTCCCTAGGCTTTCTGTTAGAAGACATTTCATAATGTCTGACTGTTTTTTGCCCCAGTTAAAGCTAGTCTAGTCAGTGGGGGATATGTTCATTTCCATATTTTTTTAGAATTTTTTCCTCTACAGTATTTTTTTTTTAAGAATAAATTTGATACGGAGTATTAATTTTACATCAGGGCAGGACAGAAAAGATCTATTAAAATGTTCTGTGTCTTTACAGTTATTTTAAGAAATTATTTGGAGTTGGGAGCATAAAGGTGAAGGATGATAGATTGATTTCTAGCACTTATTTTTTCTTTACTCTCATTGAAATAAACTTCTGATCAGTTGTGTGAATGTAGTTAGCATACATTCAAATGTGAGATAATTAGGAGAGGACACTTTATATGAAATGTAACATTTCAAAGCATTCGGGACAAGGGCTTCATTTTGCAGTGAGGTCTGTATCCATATCTCCAGCTGATACAGATCACTGCCCACTGGAAACCACAGAGAGCAAAGAGCACCCTGAGGAAGTGTTACACTTCACTGTCGCGGTCAACCAAAAGTCTAGCGGTGGTGACCTCATGTTTAACTTTTTAGGTTCCTGTGGCTGTAATTAACATCACAGAGCCTTTCAGCCTCTGAGCAATGCCTTGGGAAACAATGACTTATAAAACACAATGAGTTGGAAAAAGCAACTCTAAATATGGAGGCGATGAAACAGACTAAACTCGTTTATCTCCTCATGTTTTGCTGTTGTTTTTGCTGTTTGTTTGCTTGTTTGTTTTTGTTTTGTTAGGTGTTCAGTACCAAGTATCAAGTCTTCACCTGATTCTTGACAATTCTGAGAAATGATAAGAATTAAGGCAAGGAGTTTCAGAAATCACATTATTAAGAAGAAATCACACAACATGGGACTGCACTAGCAATAGTAACTGTAAAACAAAAATATAAAAAGTGAAAATATTTCTAATTAACCCTTCCCCCTCCCATCAAGATACGAAAAATCCAATCGTTATCCAAAGAAAATTATTTTTTCAACCATCTCTGAGTAAAATAGAGTTAGGAAGTTCTTACTGTACCCATTCTCTTTTGAAATGGCTAATCTGACCCTGTCCAAAGATTTTCAGCTATTTTTTTTTATTAAAATCTTTTATTTTTATTTGCTTTGATTTTTTTTATCAGTTCATTCATGCCTAATATGCAAAAGTCTGTTTATTGCGTGGTTATTGGTTTGCACCATTTATCAAGGAGGTTGCAAAAAACAATATTCCCAAATGAACACTTTTGCTTTTAGGCCATATTTTTTTCAGTTATTTTATACACTAAACTCTTCTGATCTACATGAAAATAATGTAAACACAATGAAGTGATAACGTATCACTTAATGAAAGTTAGGGTACAGCTTCAATTTGATGATATCTCATTTACAAAGGATGGAGACTGAATAAGTAGCAGAGAAAGAGAAAGGAGCAATCTGAGAAAACTGGAGGGTGGCAGGGGAGTGGGATACTTTAGCTAGTGCCACTAATATTCATTCTCCAAACAAGCTGGGGGATTACTGATCTTATACAGAGCAGTGAGGGCAGATTTCTTACAGCCTAGAGGGCACACAAACTAGCTTGATTTTTCTTTTTGTTCCCTGCACAATCTGTATACCACAATCTAATCTGGTGTAGCCAACAAGATTTACTGTCATGTTTAAAATGTGTTTTAAACAGTGATTTACCATCTCTTAAAATAAATATCATTTGTAGCAGACAGTCTCTGGTTTAGTTCTGTTTTCCCTATCTGCCATGAGGATCCTATTTTCCCTTTAGTATGCTGACAACACAACTTCGTTAAGGCTGGTTGGTTCCATTTGCATTGGACATCTCTTCTGCATGTAGATTGATGAGTTTAATCAGCGAATCAGGAGAAAGACTTGGACATCAATCAGTGTCAGTTTTCTTTCTTTCTAATTTCTGATTTGTTACTTCTAGTTATCAGTGTAATAAAATGATGCCAATTTAAGATAAAATCTTAGAAATAATGCAAAGGTAGTGTAAAATGTTCAACTGGCCCAGGAGCTCTACTGCATTATGATCACTGATATTTTGAATAAAAGACACCGTATTTAACATCCAGGACAAATGATGAATCCATTGTTCAGAGTTCAATAAAGAAAAGACAATCTAGTAGTGTACTGATTCAATCGTGTATCTTCTTTTGTCCCATTAGTAAAGGAAAAAATAGTCTTATGCATGTCCATGGCCTCCTAAAGAATGGAAAAGTCAGTTTGTGCATCAAAAAACAGCCTCTTTTTTTCTTTGAAAGTAATATACTTGGTACAGTTTCATATGCCCAGTGTAGATGAAATATCTCACAGTATTGTCTTATGTGTCTATTTTCACGGGAAACTTTGGAAGTAGGAAATATGTTTCTCCATATTTTTTTTTTTGGGGGGGGGGGAGGTAAAGTAAGACTGAAGTCTGGACACTCAAGATCAGAATGGTCGTATCAAGTATTTGGAAACTAATTCCAATCAAGTCAAATTAAGCTTCCCAAATTCCTCTAAGTATTGCTCAAGGTCCTGTGAAGGCAAAGAATCAAACTAGATCCCCCAGGCTAATTCCAAGCATTGCACTGTTCTTCCTTTGCTGGAAAATACTGCCTAATTTATAGACCTTTGCCAATAACAGATTATTTTCCTCACTGTGGAGAAGATGGAGCTAGTGTTTCCTTATTGCTAGACCACCTTTACTGTCACACGCTGGCATAAGGAGAAATGTATGGGGTACTCCTCCCATACCTACAGCTTAGAGATGGAGGGATAAGGAAACTGGGAGAGAGATCAGTCCTCCTCATGCCCTAGCATGGCCATGCAGTTTTGGTCCACAATGTGGGCCTAATTATGGAATTAGACTAGCATCCTTTTTTACAGGGATATAGACTAAAAAACAGTGTAGTTAGACCAATTATGCCTATACATCATAATATGGTAAAAAAAAAATCAGCTCAAAGGCCAGCCACCCAAGAAGATAAAATGTCTCATATAATTACACCTCTTGAAGTATGTTCCTGCTTTTATAAAAGCTACTACGTGTTAATGGAGATTCTTCATTACTTTACACGCTAGATAGCTGTGGTTTTGAAACAGTAAGTATTGAGATTCCTCCTTCAGCACTGAATGTTTCTGATTTAGTTATTTACAACATTTTCATTACAAGTGACAATCACACACATATTTGTAATATCAGTCTTATTTTGTTTTATTTTTTTTATCTATGGCTGAGTTCTGTTTCCAGAAATATCTGAGGAAATACCCATTTGCTTGTATGTATATGCAGGCAATCACAGAATCACAGAATAGAATCATAAAATCTTGCAGTCAGATAAGCTTAAAATGGAAACCATTTGCCTCACATTTTCATTCATATTATAGTATGCAATGTGGCACAGACTGAATGTGTACTAGTGTACTTTGGATAATAATTTTTCAAAATTTACTTTCTTTTTTTTTTTTTAAATTCCAACTGATTCATTCATTGAGAATAATAAAGTCAATAATAAGTAACAATTATGTTCATGAAGTGATATGAATATCTGCACAAAAGCAGATGTACTACCTTGTTGATGTCATGTATTTACATATATATAGATACAAATGTGGACAGGTAAATGTATGTATATATATTTACATGCATGTATATAGAAATTCACATATGTGTATACAAAACAGTCTTAGTACTACATACATTTCAATACATATGTTTCATGGAGAGACTGGGAGAGGATTCAACTGGTCCTTATTTAAAAGTTATGTGATCATCCTTGTCTGGAAAGAAAATTACATGATTATATAAACCAAAGAAGCAATAACAGAAGAACAAAAGCAACCATCTCAAATGATAGAAATTAAGCTATTTACCCACGGTCGTAATGGTTACTGAGGAATTCCTGCCTATCCAAATGGCAGTGTAGCTATGCTTTGGTACAACGATATCTGGTATATACAGAAGGCCTGCAGATAGGATTTGTAGCCTTATATCCACCCTGAAGAGGCCTGAAAACATGCTGAAATGCAGGTCCATAGGACCAATGTTGTCTAGACAGGAAGATTTCTAGTAGTATCTGTTGTATTCCATGTGGGTTTATTTAGCACTTCTGCAGCCACAGAGGAGTAAAATTGGGATTTCTGAATGCAAAATGATTTGACAGTGATTTTTAAATATATTCAATGTGGTGATACCATATCACCTAACAGAGCAGTAGGTTTTCAGGTGCTCTGGATTCTACCTCCCAGCATCTGTCAAGGTTGCTTGATGGCTTTCAAGCTACCAAATGATATTATGCGTCTTACGTATGCACGCTGTGCTTTGCTATCTTCTCCAACTCCTTTTCTCATAGAGACAAAGCCAGATAGATGCTTAGGGCTCACTTCTACAGGCATTGAGCATTGCAAAGGCACTTAGTGTCATTTGAGCTGCCCTAGGATATTCCTGCCCAGCCTCAGCTGCCACTTCAGAAAGGCACAGGTCTCCTGTAGGTGCGGCATCCCATCTGACAGCCGTATGTGGATGCCTTAGGGTTTATCAAGCAATACTAGATGCTAGTGCATGGAAAAGTGAAATAAACCCTCCCAAAGATATGCTGCAACATCAAGTCCTGCAACCCTGGGCAGGCCCCTCAGGCAGCAGAACCCCAGAAGTTTCCCCTGGAGGGGCAGGGCAGGCTAGCTGGCTCCTGCAGAAGCTACGCTATGAGACTTTTACCACTGCACGGGGGGGCAGTGGGTAGGAAGTCAGTGAAGAAAGGCTGCCTGGGTCTGCAACTGCCATTAGAGCCCCCAGACTGCTGCTGCAAGCATTGTGTTGCAGTAGGCTTCCCAGAATGCTTTTGCAGTCAATTCATCGCTCAAGGGAAAGATTTTCCTTTTTCCCTCATAGCCTGCTTTGGAGACACTTATCACCCAGGCTATTCAAGCTGGCCCAGGGGTCCTGTTTAAAAACAATCAACTGCATAAAATATGGAGCTGACTGCACTTGTACCAACATCTAACTTTAAAAAAAAGAAAGAAACAGAGATTTCAGAGGAAGCTAAGTTCTTATTTTAGGGCAAGTTCATATGGAGTAGGCAGTACCCAAACTCCTTGGCCTAAAAATCCTTATTCACAATTAGCTGTATTAATTGAGAAGACACAGTTGTTCCGGAACTGACTACACAAGAACACCTGATCAAGTGAATGCAGAAGCTGGAGAAATCTCTAGGGATCTACACGTGGTTTTCACACCTCCCCGATTAGTAACTGAAGCCAGACCCTTTCGCTTGTGATAGATTAATCAAACATTCTCTCAGCCCCTAATTGGATGACAATCAGGTTCTCAGGGTATGCTGAATGGGGAAAAAAACTCTCCTTCCCTTATATTTTATGTGTCTTTCATTTCTGGCCTAGCTGTCTTTTTTATACCTTTTTTATGTGATTCATTTACTTTGTTACAGTTTCTTCTCCTTTAAATGAGCTGCATATTTTCACCCAGCATTACTAACTTCCATCAGTTTTCCACCGAAGACACAACCTTTTCTTCTTATTATAACAGCACAGCTTGCAAAGTGATAGTTAGGAATCAGATTGTGTCAGCACTCCCATTACAACCCCCCATTTTCAAGGAATCATTTTTAGTGTGGCCATGGAAATATACTCGAGAATTAACGCTGCTATCTAGGTCTTGTTCAAAGAGTGAATTTCTTTTTCCTCCACACAGCTGAAAAATAAAATATTTGACCACTTTTAAACTCCAGGAATATAAACAAATCAGCACAGGGGAGAATGTGACAGATTTATGAGGCCAAGGTTATTGCAGTGTTTGTCTGGCCAGTCCCTTTTCTGCCCCAGCACTTGCTAACATTAGATGCCTTATCTTCCCTCATAGTGGCTGTGCTTCTAGACAAGGATGCATGAAGTTCCCTATGAATGAATGTTCAAGCAACTTCTGAGTTCAGTTTGCTCCCATGAAGAACTGAAGTTCTTGAATATTTATTCAAATTTTAGGCATTTCCATTTAGTTTTCCTCCTTGCTCACCAATGTCAAGTCAAGATGAAAGGAACATCAAGTTCTCTTTCCCAGACTTTGCCTGTTTGGTCTTTTGTTTGTTTGTTTTCCTTGCATTGATTGCTGAGGATTTGGAGCTGGCTTGAGATTATTACCTGAATTTAAGAAAAAAATAAAATAGCCTTCAAAGAGGTCACCCCCCTCATTAAATGAGTTTTTAAAAATATGACCACCCTTAATTCAAGAAGAAAGAGAGTGAAGGTATCCCCCAAATTACTCTTACTGCTTTAGAATTAGCAACTGCACTGAACAAATTTACTGAATGAATTTTGATTTCACAGTCATGCAAAATCACTTCTACCCACTTTCACGTTCTATTGCAGCTGAGCAAACACTATGAAGAAAAAGTGCCTCTAATTGTATGTGTTATTTATTCTGTCCTAATTTATCCCAGGAGAATTGAGGCATGTAAACTACAGTGCCTCTGACTACTGAAGTCTGCCTATACAGAACCTATCTGTGATACACAGTTCTGGCTCATATGCCAAACTCTAGCGATGTTCTTTGTCTGGTCTGCTTATATTTTATTTAGTGGAAGCCCCTTGTACCAGCTCCTGACTCCCTCTTGCGTGAAGCCTTAATACCACACTCACACTGTCTCACCTAGAGGTCTACCTAGGTCACCTTGGTCCTTTAATCCAAATCCTATTCTCTCTTCAACACCACTTTAAGTGTAAACATGTTCCTGTCTTTAAGGTTTCACCTAACCATGCTCCTCTCTTTTTTTTTTTTTTTTGACCAGACTTTTTAGGTTATTTTTACACTGATGCTTTAACTATACACCTTTCTGCACAATTACAAAGGAAAATCATCAAGCACCTTTTTCACCACTTTGAACTCATGTTCACGTACTTACTCTGAATTGATTCTTGCTAGAATTTCCCAGCTAACAGACAGACAACAGTGATCAATTGCCTCCTGACTACCTCCCACAATCTTCCCCCAGAAACATGAGTCTTCCTATAAGTTGGCTGTGAAAGAAGGCTGGTGTGTCAGTACAAATGTTGCACCAGGAAAACTAAGTTCTTCAGCCTGTTTTTCTGCATCACTTCTACCTTTCTGTAATAAATTAAATGATTTTCTTAACTCAGTCTGTAACACCATTTCAGCTGTGTGTATTCAAATCCATTTAAGAAGCAATTTCGTTTTTGCTGCCTGCAAGAACTAGTTCATAATTGTGTGAAGGTCATCCTACATGAAAATGTATTAATGAACCAATTGTGTTATTAAAAAGTATAGCTTAACAAGTACAATAATTATCCTGACCACTATGGCTGTATCTTGCACTCATCTAGACATCTTTACTCATTTAGGCTGTTGCTTCTATGATACAAGGATCTTTCTTTTGGATGTGATGAGTATATATCCAGAAGGCTGTAGGACATAGTTTACAAAACCTTAATCATCATAGTTCATCTTGGTAGTAATAGGGAAATTGTCCTAAACTAAGTTCTTATTCTCAACAGCCCAATAATTTTTTATCTGAACTTTACAATTGGTTTTATATCCAGTATTTGTCACCTTGGAAATCTCTTCTAAAACAAAACAAGAAAAGTTAGTTTGTATTCTGTAATTTTTAATTTTACTGTTAAATTTACCTTTTAAATGTCTTAAATATTATGTGGCTTGCTGATCTCAATTAAACACCTAAATGCACCTGGACTTATTACTGTCATTCTTTACAACACTGTTCAAGCACATTTAGTAATTGTGTTATGGGGTGGGTTTTGTTTATTTGTTTGCCTGTGGATATGACTCTTTATTTTAAAACAAAATTGAAAGTCTACTCTCAGACCTAATTTTTGAGACTGTTCATCTGCTGAGTGATGGAAAGTAAGAAACAAAGTCAAGTGACAGGACGATAAATGCACTAATGTAAATTTAGGCCTCTTCAGTACCCAAGCTTTTCCCACGGAATCCAGTGTTGCTACAGATCTACTGTTGCATGCACGAGAGCAAATTTAAGAGGCGGTGCTTATAAGTTTCATTATTTGGGGAAATGATAATGAATTTTTTATCACAATCAAAAATATAAGACTAGAGAACAAATAAGCACATAGTTGACATAGGCAAAGACTTTGTTCTTCAGTGACTAGTGGCTACTGGAGAGAAAACATGGCAAATTACAGGAAGGAAAAGATGACCACTGAGCGGCTCTTCCTTGAGACAATCTGCATTACAGCGGCCAGAGAGGTCTTTTACATATCAGATGGTTAACTGAAAAATGAATGGCCAGTTTCTGGCCTCCTCAGATACCATAGGTCACCTTCTTTTGCTGTCATATTTGCATAATATCATCTTTGACTCAGAACTATCTAAAGACATAATTTGACTTCCGACTCCAACATTCCCAGGTGTAGCCTTCAGGGTATTTGCCATAGGTTATACTCATATTATATTCCTGTGCTTCTGAAGTTGACCTTTTAGTCAATTTTTACTCCATCTTATTTAGCAGCTTTGCACATCTATAACACCTCTCCTCCAAAGGTCTCAAAGGGCATTACAGCCATCAATAAAATAAAGGTGAGATTTTCAAGAGCACAAAGGGCACTTACAATGACTCTTCCACCTGATTTTCAATGAGACCTACACATTTATTTTTCACTTTTATACCTTTGGATATTTCCATTTAACACACCCGAGAAGGATGTGAAGAGGCTAAGTGTTATTATTCCCATTTGCATAAGGGGAAACTGAGGCACCATAGAGGTTAGTGGTCTAGGTGAGATTCACAGATGCACTTTCTTGGAAGAGCACCTAAGGGAGCTGAGTACCAGTCTGCTATCCTAACTGTTAGAGTACTTGTCTAGAGAAACCTTCCCATTTCCTTCTGTTGCCTCAATTCAGATGACATCCGTGACCTGAAAAGAAAGGACCCTTCTTTAAAACTATGCCAGTTTCTTCAAGTCCATTCTAGGTTCTCAGATCTATTTTTAAAGCTGACTCCATGGAATGTACCCCCCAGAGCCTGGAGCAAGCTTTTTTTCAGCTGTTCTAGTCTATTGGGTTCATATGTATTCAGGGCTTCAGGCATTTTATGTAGCCAGTTGATTAAATATATATTTAGAATTTTTTAATATGCATATTAATTACCCAATAGACTAGAATGACTCTTTAGGAGCAATTTCAGCCTATTGTGTAAAAGTATTATAAAAATCCTTATGAAAAATAGCAACTGCACATGCTTAAATGCTTCTCCTCTCCCTATGCCGGCCCCCTTCCCTTCTCCCTAACATACCAAAAACAAGTTGTATCATATCCTGGATTAATCACGATGAATTTCCATTATTGTATTGCATTGATGCAAAATCTCATCTTAAACTGGAATTTCTTCCCCTAGACTACAAACTAGCTAATGTCCACATGTGAAAATTGCTACAGGATCAGGACCCTTATAAAGTAGGAAATAAATACATCTTTATTGCTGTTATTGTTCTCATATATATATATATATTTAAATGAAGGATTTTTTTTTGGGGGGGGGTGCTGAGCACTTTTTTTATACACATTTCTCTTTCATTATAATTTGTACACACATATGAAGTTGCGGAGAGGGGAACAAGGGGGAACAGAACTGGACTACAGATACTGATAAGACCATAGGTATATCCAGACAAGAACAGCCAGGCAGAGAAAAAGTGGGGGGACGTGGGGGATTGGTGAAAAGATTAGGAAGATTTTATGCCACCTGCCTCTTGCCCCAGACCTCTTACTCCTTCCCCAAATCTCTAGACTATGGTGCATGTTCCCACTTCACCCACCATGGACATGATTGACATGACTGTACGTGCAGCCTTTCCTGTCTAACTACAGGAATACTCCTGATGTATCCTTCCTGGCTATACCTCCCAAATACTGTATTTTTTTTCTCTTTTTTCTCTTTTTTTTTTTCCTCTTTTTTTTTTTTTTTTCTTTCACTTCTTATAGCCCTGTAAGTGTTTGAAGTTGCTTTGGGACAGTGTTTTACAGAGAACCAAGAGATGAGGAAAGGCTGGTTGCAGAAAAGCATTATAGGGTTGCCTAGATCCTAGCAAATACACTTCTGTTCTGCAAAATTACTAAAGACCCAACAATAAAGATCATCTTTCCAGCAAACAGGTAACAAGTTCTCCCTCTGCTCACTGAAAAGACTAACTTATAAGGAGCATAATGCAGCATGGGTGATTCGGCACTTAACCCATTCCTTATTAAATTACAGGAGGAAGATCCCAGCACTTTATACTTTTTTCTTTTTAATCCAGTTCCTAATATCACTTCTCAAATTATATTTTTGCATATGAAAGAAAATTGCTTGGATGAGATGTAAATGCTACTCAGTCACTTGCAGCTGAAAAATGAGGTGCTGTGTACCTCCTCTTGGAAATCTAGTGAAGCATGCTGGGTTTAGTCTCAAACCAGTGTCTTGACATTCAAGAGTTAAGTCCTGCCTGCTGGCTTACACAAGTTTACAGCGATTTCTCAACTGACTGATCTGTTGGAAAAGCTTCAAAATGAATCCTGTGTTGTTTTAAAGCCCCCCTGTCTTTTTCCTGAGGGCAATGGGCAGAGCAGCACACTGTTCCCTAATACTGACTGTAAAAGCTGCACCCCAGCAAGTCAACTATCAAGGAAGATAAATGCTCTGTTAACCTGCTCTGCTGTTATTAAAGGAACGCAGCTGAAGTGCGCACTGATGGACCATGAAATCTAAGGAGAGACACAAGCCACTCAAGGTGAGAAATATGCGCTGGGAGGTCACACACCATCTTTGATGTTTCTGTGAAATTATCACACCATAAACTGACAGACTAAAATATTAGATTTTGACCTTTTAAGTCAATCATATCACTTTTTATCTTGAAGATCTTTCATTTGCAACTTGGTCACATATCAGAAAGTTTAACGTCCTTTTCGTGGTAAAAAACAGGTGCAAGCAAACTCTCTGGGAAAGGGTGAGCTATGAAAGCCATTCGTAATCTTGTACTCTTGCCACACTATCTCACTTCAAATGTGGTATGTATGTGTTAAGTTAAAGCATAAATAATACCATTTGTACATCTGCCTGAAAAACTTCGAGAAGATAGTATGCACTGTTTTTTTGCAGGCATGTTCCTTTCTGAAGTGCAAACTAAAGCCCACAGTGAAAGAGACTGAATCCTCAATAAATAATTACAAACACTACTTCTCAAATAAACATGGAATCCAAGAAGCCACTAATCTGAGTACAGAATAAGAGTAGGCAAACACCTTATCTTTTATATGCCTGAATTTCAGTTAAGCTCATTGGTTGGAAAATACAGGAAACTGATTAACACTTCACTTTTTCTTTGACTAAACTTAAGATGGTTCAGCATCTCCTCCTATGTCCTTAAAGAACAATCAGTTAAAAGCATCTTCAGCATGATTAATTCAGATCTGTAGTATTAATATCATTGGCACCATGATGGTCTAAGATTACAAACAAAATAAAAAAATAACAATAAAAAACTCTGTATTCTAAAATCATACATTTTACAAGAAAAATAAATTATTTCATTATACAGATCAGATAAAGATATTAGAACTACATAAACTGATTGCTGCTAAATAAAAATTCATTTTGGGAAAATGAGTGTGCACCATTATTATGTTGTCTTATAAGAAATTGACACTTTCTTTTCCCGTGAATACCCAGGAGGAGGAAAATGATCAGCAGGTGGTGATGATACCCCTGTGTGATCATCATTCTGACCACTGATCTGCTATGTAACTCTCACCAGCTTTCTTCCCCCCTCCGTGACAGGGTAAAGTTGTAAGGCTTCAATTGCTGTAAAATGGAAATTCTTTGATCATGAAACCAACCAGAGGTCACTGGCTTAGAATTCACTTATTTTATGATGGGTCAGTGACTCTGTAGACAAGGAACATTTGTCTCAAAACAAAGCCTGTATTCACAATCTGTATCACGATGCTATAATGTAATGTCAGAATAGGAAGAACTATGTTATATATGTTGTGTTTTGTTTTTTTTTTTGTTTGCTTGTTTTTTTTTTTCCTTAGATATCATAGCACTTTAAGGATCCTTTAGTCTCTGACTGAATTACATCTGAAATTACACAATTTCAGACTTGGAATGAAATCTTGAATTTAGATGGGAAAAAAGGGAAATTTATTTTTGTTGGTGGCTTTTGAGTAACTAAAAATGAAAAATTATAATATAAATTTGATGGTTACAGTATAATTAAGAACACTGAAAAGGGGAGAGGAGAGGAGAGGAGAGGAGAGGAGAGGAGAGGAGAGGAGAGGAGAGGAGAGGAGAGGAGAGGAGAGGAGAGGAGAGGAGAGGAGAGGAGAGGAGAGGAGGGGAGAGGAGAGGAGAGGAGGGGAGGGGAGGGGAGGGGAGGGGAGGGGAGGGGAGGGGAGGGGAGGGGAGGGGAGGGGAGGGGAGGGGAGGGGAGGGGAGGGGAGGGGAGGGGAGGGGAGGGGAGGGGAGGGGAGGGGAGGGGAGGGGAGGGGAGGGGAGGGGAGGGGAGGGGAGGGGAGGGGAGGGGAGGGGAGGGGAGGGAGGAGAAAAGAATAGCTATTCCATAACTTAGATTTCATTCAAGAGTGGGGACAAATGATCAACATGTTGATAGTTCCATAAGTCTCTGTTGGATAGAATGACATATAGGACCCACCATGAATATTTGGCAGATGCCACCACTAACCATTATGTGCCTTCCAACAGGAGTCAGAGACATGCATTATAGGCAGGAATCCTACAGCACTGCCCTATCAGCAGTTCAGAACCAGAAGATCAGTTCAGAATCCAAAATAAGGTAGTTCTGTTTATTTTGGGGTTAGCAGCACTCTATATACTTTGTAAACTTGTGATCTAATTAGGTGTGCTTTATTTTTAAACCATTTAAATTGGCATTATTTGATCAGCCACTCGGTATTCACTTTTCATCATTCTTTCTTCGTTTCTCGTGTTTAACTCTCCTCTAGTTTCTGTGGCTTGTGGGCTAAAAAAAAAAATAATAATATATATATATATATAATTTAGACAAATATCTGCTTTTCATAAGTTTCACAAGAGTTTGTTTTCCATCCTCATTTGAATTTTCCTTCATGGCTTACAGCATTAAATGCCTTCCATCTCATACATGATTCATAGCTGCCCACAGGACAGTCCTGAGTTTTCCCAACTCCTACTGAGTGATTGCCAGTGTCCTGGGACTGTGTGACAGCACAAAGCAGTAGATTTGTCCCTTCCCAACAGGTCTGCAGCCTACATTCAGCAGCAGCACTTCCACTGGTCACGGCAGGGGTGGGTGAAATCTAGCTGCTGTTGAGACAAAGAAGGCTAGACTTCAGGGAAACAAGGGTGAGTGCTTGGCCAGGCAAAGCACTTGCATGGCTTACAGAAAAAAAGCAGAAGGTCGAATGGTGACAGAACCTAAGTTAGAGAAGTCATGGAAGGAGGAGTTGAGGCACCAAGTTAGGCACAGGAAAAACAGGCAGGAAGGAGGAAGGTGGAAGAGAAGATAAGAAGGAAGGGGACATCACAGCTCCTGAATATTCAGGGACATTTAAAGGAACTGACAGAGAGATGACCAAAATATTTGTTGGCTTGAATTTCAGGCCCTATAAAACCTTAGGGTAGCCTTGTTGGCTTGTAAGTTCATAACACACATGCATTGTGGAATAATTCCCCTTTAAGGCAATTAAAGTTGTCTATGCAAGTATCAAATATGGCATTCAAAAGTGCTATGTACTTTTGAAAACTGTGATCAGTGAAATCATTCCTTTGTTGTATCAGGCTTGACACTGAGACAAGGTGCTTGGGAATTCATGCCGTGGTGTCTTCCCCATACAATGAATGCACACAGGCCTTGTCAGTCTGACTCAGAATGGCATGAGCTTTGTCATGAGTGAGGAATGTTGGATGTTCATCTCATAGGTGTAAGCCCAGGTGTGAAATTAAGTGAATAATGCACCTCATCACTTTGAGGCACCAGCTTTAGGCCTCAAGTGTAGTTCCATGATTTACAGCGGAGGCTCAACTCCACTGACCACAACAATAGTCATATATACCTTGCTATTAAATTAAAAAACAATGCAGAGGAGAAAAAAAAAAATCAGCTTTCACCAACAATTTCCTTTCAATAGATGAAGAGAAAATTCTTTTTCTCTCCCAATCCAATCCATAGGTACTGTGTGAATGGAAGTAGAGATGAATGGTGGATGGCATTGCATTCTCCATCTGATCTGAGTTCAGGGACAGGAAGTGTGAGTCCTTTTTGTTTTGAGTTTGCTATTACATCTTTAGAATAGGATCTTAGGTGCTACAGCCATAGATCCTGGAAAATAAAGCTAGTGATGAAGAAACCTGAAAGCCCATCTGTTACATACAGATGTCACATATTGTACAGAGATGAGAGGCTTTGCAGGGTGTACGTCTTTCCTTTAAACTAGCGGGAGGAGTTTCTTATAATTGAGAACAGATGGGAAAAAGAAGGGAAAAGCACCCAAATCATCCTGTTTACTGTCATTCTTCAAGAAACATGGTTTGTAGTTTGCATTTTATTCGTGTACCTGGGCCTCTACCTGACAGTGTGTTGTCCACTGTTTAATAACAACAGATTTTTACAGAAACTCCCTATTTTAAGACACATGAGAAACTACTAATACACTGTGTAAGGTGCATAAGTGTGGTTTCACAGGAAGTGAGCTCTAGCACAAACTAGGAAGTGGTTGATCCACCCTAAGCAGGGAAACCTTACAAATTATTACTGTATTTCTATAAACTAAACTATATGAGCTTATTTTAGCCTCTCTAATATGACCTTAGATTGGTGCAGACAGCATTAATAATGGATTTAAATTGTAGGAGAGAATTTCTAGTTTTTTCAATCTGTTTCCTTGTGGACTTCTGTCCCCATTGTAAAACCACGGAAGCCACAATCTCATTTAACAATACTGTGCAAATAATTGTTATTGCACCTGTGGCTTGTTTCTCAGAGATTATTGCAGACAGTAGAGCAACTTCTGACTATAATCTCTTCTGTTCAAACATTTTGGTTTCAGCAAAACTACCCCAAGTTATCACGTACTACATCAGGCACAAAAGCTGTCATTCTGTAGTGCTGGAATAGATATCTTCATTAAGAGTCAAATGCATCAAGCTCAAGGGCTGGGTTAATAGACGGGTGAGGCACTTACAGTGTGCAGTAATTAAGGAATGTGCAAACTCAAAAAGATTCTCTCCCTCTCTTCCTCGTTTATTATTTAAGCACAGTTTTCTGCCTTCTTCAGTGCAAAATAGCCAAAGCAAAGCTATGCTGTCCAAGTGAAATCCACATGTGAGAACCAAACTGTTGTGTAGCTTTTCAACACATTAGCCGGATGTTCACAGTGACGTACACAAACACACACAAAGAGCAATGGGTTCATGACAATATTATGTAGTTAGCTGGTGGCAGGTAGGACACTGGAATGAACTATCATTAGCTCCTGCCATCAGTGACACCTTCTCTAGCTGCACCAGGGGCCTAGCTCTGCATGGCTGTTCATATTTGAAGACATCGTGGTACGCGCTGGTGAGCATGGAGAGTACCCCATCACAGCCATACCACAAGGAGCCGTGCTAGATTTGCTGCTGGAAGTTTCCCTTCACACTGCTTACATCAGCTGAAAATAATCATACTTAATCCAAACAGGAAATGGTTTGCTCACACCACCACAGCCAGCATGCAGGGCAGGGCGTTCCTGTCAGTGCGGAGCTCAACAACAAGGTTCAAAATAAAGATAGAGGAAAAGATATGATGCATTACCTCAGGTGCAAATATATGTGTCAAAAGAAAGCAAACGATCATACTAGTTCATTGCAAAGTCTACCTGTGCAAATGTGGCCATAGCCACTCATGCTCCATTTCTTCACGTGTTGTAAGCCAGGTTTTGTCCTCTGCTTCTGCAGTAGGGAGCATCCTGCTACAGGATGGGTTTTGAGACAGATACCATGAGGTGAGGTGGGTAAGCAACCATTTGCAAAGCAATCAAGGTTTGATTACTAAAAAATAACCCTTAAACAGTGTATCTGGAGTGAGGACAGATACAGAAATTTTCAATAGTTATCTGCATTTCCCAAATCACCTTCAAGTCACCAACTACAGCCACTTATCAGGATACTTACTATGCACACTACTAAACCTGTCTTATGTAGACATGTCCCTGTCTACACAGGCTTACTGGGAAGATGAAGGTCCTAACTCTCACTTCATTCTCATTTCAGTGTGATTGCACATCTTGTTATTCATGGACTGCATGTATACAATTACAATACAATATACAATACAAGAAACTTTTTTTTTTTTTTTTTTAATAAATTGAGATGCTTAGGTACTTATGTAGGTACATGCCAAGCTTTAGGATCCTTAGTAAATTTTCTGCTTTGTAAATCCTGTAGAACAAGTTCCGCATCTACTAAGACCACAGAACCTTAAAAATCTCTATCTCTAAGCTACCTCAGAATTTAGGATTTCATAATCCTCTGAATGTGCAAACTCCCAAACTCTTAGATACACATGAAATTATAGTCTTTCTCAAAACTATGGATGTTCTGACAATCTAAAGGACAAACATTTCTGCTTTCTACTAGGCACAATCAAAATAGTTAAAGTCCCTGACCAAGCAACTTTTCTTCCTTTTGATAAGCAACTGACTCAAATGTTCTCTATGTCCTGCTGCCTGACCGTGCTCATTGTCAGTTTTATTCATGGAAGAAAGTGAGCTTTAACATCACTGTTAATGAGAGAGCTCAACTGCAATAATTCCCTGCATGATCAAAACATTTAACAAGCTTTTAAGACAAACAGGACTATAGATCTCTGTTTACATACACTAAATTAGGGATCCCTTTTTTTTTTTCTGATCTACATAAAAAAGTTTTTTAAAAGTTAAAGTATCTTCTAATTCTGTGGGAAATGCTAGTGTCCATAATTCTTCTGGTTATGACCTGCTTTTTCAATTTTTATTGTACCCTTTAAGTCTTCTTTATCTCAGGAAAGATTGATAACAATGGTTATCAATCAATGGGTTTAACAATGGGGTTAAATATTACATTTTAATAGCAAATAGAGCTGTATTTCCCCTGCCAGACCTAATGTTTATATCCACACAGGATTCTTACATAACGATTTTAGCATTGGTTTTTTCATGTCTTCTGTTTTCTCTATAAGATTTTGTATTGTCAAAGATGTTTAAAAGTGTTCCTTCTATAGATGGAATGAAATTTTACATTATGTATATTTGTGTGTGAGAGAGAGAGAATAAACTAAAAGAGTCAGGAGTTTACTGAATTAGCTTCAGAGACAATATCTATGCTTGCAGCCCAGAAAGCCAACTGTATCCAGGGCTTCATCAAAAGCAGCATGGCGAGCAAGTTGAAGGAGGTGATTCTCATCCTCTGCTCTTGTGAGACCCCACCCGGGGTTCAGCTATGGGGCCTACAGCACAAGGACATGGAGGTATTAGAACAAGTCCAAAGGAGAGCCATGATCAAAGGGCTGGAGCATCTGTCCTATGAAGATAGGCTGAGGGAGTTGGGGTTCAGCATGAAGAAGAGAAGGCTCTGGGGACACATTATAAAAATCTCCCAATATCTAAAGGGAGCCTACAGAAAAGGTAGGGAGGGACTCTTTGTCAGGGAGTGGAGTGATAGGACAAGGGGGGATGGCTTTAAACTAAAAGAGGGTAGATTTAGATTAGATGTTAGGAGGAAATTCTTCACTCAGAGGGTGGTGAGGCACTGGAACAGGTTGCCCAGAGAAGCTGTGGATGCCCCATCCCTGGAGGTGTTCAAGGCCAGGCTGGATGGGGCTTTGGGCAACCTAGTAGGAGGTATCCTTGCCCGTGTCAGGGGGTTGGAACTAGATGACCCTTAAGGTTGCTTACAACTCAAATCATTCTATGATTTCATGATTAACTGAATATATTTGTCTGATTTTATTGCCTGTGCTTCAAGGGAACTCTATTTCTTGGCATTTTCATTTATTCTGGAGAATCTTAACCGTCCTCTAATAACTCACTCTGTTCTGTATCCCGGATAAAGCCCCCTTGAAATCATTGAATCCCTGGTTCAATACCGGTGAACATGGACCAAACTGCAAAATTCTGTTTTTATTTACATTGACAAATTTTCTATTTAGGATCTTTATTTTATGAGCTTTCTCATTGAATAGTTTGATCTAATTTAATTGTTGTTTTTTTTATGTATATCATTTGTTTATTTTTCAGTTCTAATGAGAAATTTTATATTACTCATATTTAATGATGAAATTTCAATATGTGGATGGCAACATTGTTGTAATTATTTTATGATTATTTTAACTGTATAATTTGGACAATGTGAAAATAGTTTTGTCCTAATTCTTTTTTTTTTTTTAAAAAAAAAAAAGGTAGAAGCAACAATTTTTCATGCTTTTTTTTTTCTTTATCCAAACGGTCATTTATAGATATCACAGAAGTGTTAAGTTATGCCCTATGCCCTTCTGCATTTTAAATGGAATTTTAAATACAAAAATACAGTCACACAGCTGCAGAGGTGGCTGAAAATAATATATTTTTTTGTAATTTTTCAAAAAATTCATCTCATAGTTTTCATCCATGTTGTCATTTCAATTACACTTTCCAAACATTTTCAAAATTCATAAAACTTCATTCAGCTTTTGTATTAGTTGACATTAAAACAGAATAGTTCCATTTTGCTAGTTTTTGGCTATATGTCGCTATATTGTACATATAAATATGTAAAAGATATGCATATTTTAAGTAGAACTTAGCGTAATCATCTTTTTAAAGCAATATTTTAAAATTGTTCGCTATTCTGTTTAGTAACAACACGTCTCTGAAGGCATGATTTTTTGAGGTGTATCCAGAACCATAAGGTCCTTATTTAAGAAATCCAAAACCATGAGACATTTGGGCAAATCTTAGCTGAGCCACTAACCTCTTTGAAGTCAAAAAAGAAACATCCTTTAGTGACATCACTTGTCAGAGCTCTTCTGTACTCAGTGAGTAACATTTTATGCGTTTTACTGCAGACTATTCACCTAGGAAATATCTTTGTCAGAATATCCTCTTCTCTGTATGCACACAGATTTTCTCAGAGCTGACTATTGTTTAAATGTTGAACACTAAATGCAATGTAATTTAAAGCCCAGAAAGACATTGAACAGAATATGACTGAGCATCTTGTGATGCAAGAAGCAGAGGCACCAGAATGATATATTACCAGTGCAAGCTTTAGACATAGACCAAATAGTTGCTTTTTCCCTTCCCAAGCAGAAAAAGCTGGGTGTTGGCTTTTCTGGAGCAGTATGGCCCCATTCCTACACCTCTCTGCTCAGAGGCTGCTGGAGGACAGAAACCAGTGGGGCAGGCAGAGTGGAGTTTCACTTTGGAAAGGATGCAAATACTTGTGAGGGGGGAAGGAAGCTGGAGAGAATGTTTGCTGAAAAGCAAAGGTATATAGCTGTGCAGGGTGAAGAAATGAAGGGAAATGAGGGGAAAAAAAGATGAAGGAAGAAGAATCCTGTGCTTTAAAATGTTCTGAGGAAGGGAAGGCTGCTGGGAGATGTGAACCTGAAAGAGGTGAAGAGAGAGGTGAAGAGAGCGATAAATCCTTGCTGGCACACATGTACCTCCAAAACTTCCATAGCTCTCTACAGTATTTAGCACTATTTTAACAATTTCTAAAACTTTACTCGGGTACCACAACAAAATCAATTTTACAGTCTAAACAGGAAGAAAACATGCTCTTTTGTCTGAGTCTTTGCTATGACAAACCTCAGCTTAGCCTGCACTGTGAACAAACTGGGAACTCTGCTGCAGGTCAATGCCTCATTTCTCAGCCTACCCTTGGTGCACTCACAGAAGCAAAACAATACTTAGTGAATAAGGAAAAGTTCAGGAAGAGAAATCACTGCCAGAAGAATTTGAGAGGGAACAATCTGCAGTCCTCCAGAAGAAATACTGTGTGATTTTCTGGGTGGGAACATGCTTTCACCTCAAGTACCTATATTCCCATCTAAATTCCTAAGATCTCACCCATGGATTTAAAGACATAGGCATTTATATGATAAACAGAAGGAATTTTGTCTGATACAATGATAGATCAAATAACAGTTTCAGAACCCTATTTTATAATATTGCATTCACTGATGGATAAACTGTGAGGTATTGAAGAAAACAATCAAAGTCCAAATGGACTGAGATTAAGAAACAGAGGATAGCAATTTGAGAGTCTTGTTTTCCATCTGCTCATACCAGAAGGATAAAAAGGAGAAGGTAGGGATCATGTACACTAAACAGTCAAGCAAAGGGTCAGCTTACTCATATTAATGCATCTGAGATTAAAAAACAAAATTTAAAAAGAAAAAAAAAAGTATGGATGTCTTTGTTTTTAAAACCAAAAAGGCAGATCTGTTTGAATAAATAACTAGTAAGTAAAATTCTGCTGTTTTTGTTTATCAAATCAAACGTGGTTTTGCAAAGGCATATCCAGTAGCAGTTAAAAAATTTTTAAAAGAGAAAAAAAAAGAAAAAAAAAAGATTTTTAACCTAAAAATATTTTTACCCAGAACCTCGTATTTAGTTTAACAAAGCATCAAAAATTGTAAGAACAGCTTTTTGGTCAGGGACCTTTACTATTTTGGTCATGCATGGTGCAAAGCAGAAATGTTTGTTTGTTAGATTAGCAGAGGGAGTGCAACTTTACTGTACCTAAGAGCTTGGCAGTTTGTACATTAGGGAGGTTTTGATGTCCTAAGTTCTGAGGTAGCTTAGAGAGAGATTTTTTAACAGAGCCCATAGGACTTGAAAAACAAGGGGGCCTTGAGATCGGAAACATGAAAATGGCTTTAAAAATATCAAATGTTTACCATGAGTTGTTTTTTGTTTGTTTGTTTGTTTTTCCTTTAAGCTCAAACAATGAAAATATTCAGAGTGGGTATATCTGTTATGATGAAGACCCCAAACCTCCATTCTGGTAAAATTACATCAAGTCGAAGTTTAAACTGAGTCTCCCTCTTTTGCACAATTGCTCAGCCTGAATCTAGCTGGGATAAGCAGTGTCTTATCACCAGTTTGACTTGAAACGGGAAAACATGTGAAAGGACCTAATTTTGCCACTCCTTAACAACAATGCAGTTTAGCTCTGTCAGCTGAAGAAGATATTCCAGTAAAACAGGATTAGTGAAAGGAAATTAGCATTTTTTTCCTACTAACACGTTGCATTTTGGGTTAGACCCAAATAAACAGCAGAGCTCTTTCCCAGTTGTCCTAGGTTGTACAGATTTGACGTTCATGGTTTTGAAATCAGCCAAAGCAGTTTTAAAGTTTAGCATGCACTCTTTTCACTGTATCAAATATATTCATAAACTGAAAAGATCTGTGAGAAATGAGCAAACTTAATAATATAAAACTTTCCAGCAGCTTGAGGTCAAGAAGACAATGGACATAGTTGATATAAGTAGCTTCATTACTCTCTCATAGATGGCTGTTATCAGATATGGGTCTGATAATAATTATGAGATTTATCAAAGAGCAGATTGACATCCTAACAGTCATTATTTTCATTTCATGTTCAGCTGGGAGCCTCTGGAATACATATTGTTAACCTCTTTTTTTTTTTTTTTTCCATTATCTCTCTCAACTCTATCCTCAAATTATTCAGCCCCTATGTATGCTTTTGTGGGAAAATCTTAACTTCATCTGTATAGCAGATGATGCAGAAAATTCTTTTGTGTGTGTGTGTGTGTGTGTGTGTTTTAACTGGTTTTAATCCAAACAAATCACAAAATTATTATCTATCATCAGCAGTTGGGATGGAAGCTCAGAAAACAGATGCATACTATAAGTTTGTGTTACTTAGCGTAAGCTGGGCAATGATCTAAAGTAAACCTTCTTCTCACGATGAAAATAAATGCACTTTTCTGTTCTGCATAGCAGTAAGCACTATGTCTTTTCTTGAAATACTGCAAAGCATAACACAAAGTGTGGGCTTGACAGAAACTCTATCACTTTTCTCCTGGGCCTCAGGTGCTTGAAATGAATTTGGATTGTTTACCAGAATACAGTGTTTTTTACAGTTACAGGGACATCTACTTTCTCAAGTACATCCCTGGTGTTGGTTGGAAGGCAATCTGGATTGTTTCTCCCTCTGCTATTTTTTCATTTGTACTAGGCTTTACAGATAGGTGTACATGGTCCATAGTATAGATCATTTGTTAATGTAAGCCTCAAGTACCTGCTCCAGGCTAACAGGCCTCTATTTCCTCCAACATGACCACTATTTTCTCAATCATGTGCTGATTCTACCCTAAGGCTGAGTTAAAACAAACAAATAAAAACTTATTTTTACAACAGGGTAGGGATCTCTGGGTTTAGGCCAGAAGAGTGTATAGCCGTTGTCTAAGTCAAAATCCTCCTACCTAATATGGCTGGGGATGTTTTACTTCTGTAAAATAAATTTTATATCTGATAAAGAGTGTGAGATAGGTTGATTGCTTTGGAATTTAAATTAGGAGTTGCTGTGAAGCCTGGAACATCGCTTTATGAGTGTTCACTGAAGTTTACAAACCCATTCAGCAAAAGTCGTGGCTGGTGAGTGAAACTGTGCCCCTCAGAGCTTCAACCCACTGCTGAGACATGAGGAGCTCTATGAGGCACACAGAAGCATTTAGTAGAAATGTTGCTGGTATTAATTACTAGAAGAAAACCAACTTGCATTTTTTAGGTTAGATCGTAAACCCTCCAGCTGCTGAACACATCTATAGGTATCTTCCTACTGCATTTATTTGCCTCCTAAAGTAGCACAATGCTGAGAAAATGGCAAGAATTAAAATGAACTAAAGTAAGTTCTTGCATCTGGATGGCAACTGAGAGTCCAGATAAATAAAGTCATGAGGGGTTTTTTAAAGATTCAGCTTCTGCAGTTGTTTATTCAGTGGCAGTTTAGGCACCAGGCAAACTAATTGTTTCTCTCTAATGCCTTAAATTAAACTACAGACATCACTGACCTCAGGGTAAGGAAGAGACTTTTACCAAACTTGCAGACTCCAGAAGTGAAAAGAATTCCTTGCTGCTGCTGTGAAGGAAGCTTTATGCCAGAGTGCCACACTCAACAGGAGTTTCATGAGAAGGAAGGAGGGGAAG
This sequence comes from Anser brachyrhynchus, assembly GCF_964034855.1. Lineage (NCBI taxonomy): Eukaryota > Metazoa > Chordata > Aves > Anseriformes > Anatidae > Anser > Anser brachyrhynchus. The sequence goes on from NC_137699.1 coordinate 52,717,268, forward strand.
TGGAGGGGGAGAGGGAGAGGGAGAGGGAGTGATGAGGGGAGGGGAGGGGAGGGGAGGGGAGGGGAGGGGAGGGGAGGGGAGGGGAGGGGAGGGGAGGGGAGGGGAGGGGAGGGGAGGGGAGAGAAAAAAAAAAACATTGTTTCTAATTAGGGATTAATTCTGGTTTATTAGAAGTAGGTTCAGAACAAAGAAAAAAAAAAGAAAAAAAGAAAAAAAAAAGAAAGAAAAGGAAAAGAAAAAAGAGAAAAGAGGAAAGAGCAAAAGTTTGTTAGAGATCCAGATCTGTCCTCTCACTCCCACCCTGCACTGAATTTTTCAGTCCTTTCCATCCAGCTTTTAAAGCAATACAAATGAAAAATCTATTCATTTTCACAAAGCAAAGCTGTCTTCTTGCATCCCCCAGTTATGGCTGATATATGTAGTAAATGACACCAGAAACCCTGCTACTCGGCGAGGGGTAGAGTTTCTCGGTCTCCCCAGAGTGTCCCCGTCCTCCTCCAATGAAAACGCAGGAGCAGCTGAGTGGGATCTGCTGCCTTTCTGTGAGTGAAGCCAAACATCTGCTTCAACCAGGCGGTTTTGTGTGCCGTCCTGCAAGCACTCTGTGAAAGAAGCCCCTAGAAAGGGAGTCAGGCCCAGATTCTAGATGTAAGATAAGATGCTTAGATAAGAGCATAACCTTGTTTCTGCTGCCCACTTGATGATCTTACATAAGGCTGATCCTCTCACTTAACAGTGATGAAAATTTCATCAACAATATTTGTTTTGCTTTGCCAAGTCATGACAACCTCAATTGGAGCAGAGCTAGAGAGGCTTTTGGGTGATTACATCAGTCCAACTGGATGTCCTCTTCTCCCCGTGATGGCTCTTTCTATGCCATCCTTTGGGTATTTGATCTTCCTATCCGGATTAGGGCAGCTGAGGAGTGAGAGGAAATACAGAGTAGCTAAAACATTTCTAAAGAATCTGCCCACAATCATGACTTTCATTCTTCATTCATTTTTTAAGCTGTAAGTAAAACATGCTCTAAACCACATGGCAGTCAGATCCAATTTTGCTAGGTCTTTGTTGAAAGCTTGATAATTCTGATGAATGCAATAAAGAAAATGCATTATATAAAGCCTACCTTCCTCAGAAGGGTCTGCATTGATGGTCAAGTGATCTTATTTTTCTTTTCACTGCTATCAACAGTGTTTCCTTAATCTTTTCTTGTACTTAGATATTATGCTCTGTTAGTTCATTTTAGAAGTTCCATTCCACAAAGCATTTAACAGTACTGAATATTTAGCTTTTAATCAACGGTTTATATGAGGGTCTAGTGAAATACTGACACGTGGAACAGAAGGTAACAGAAGGATTAGAGACATTTAGATTTCTTTCTTGTAAACAAACCAGAGAAATAATGATTTGTAATGAAAAATGAATGAAGTGATAGTCATCAACATATATTTTAATTTAGTGTTCATCTTTAAAATTGTAATTATCTTAAAACTGAGTGAACCTCAAACTCATGAGAAGGTGTAAATGGCAAATGAGAGAAAGAGAATGAAAGAGAGAAGCTGAAGAAATTTGCTTCAGATTTCTTTGCATTATTCTTTCTTTATTTTTCATTTTATGTCTGCTTTACTAAAGAGATGAGACTAATATGGTCAGCCTTATGTCTGTTCCTGCACAATAACCTTAAATTAATCGATTGAGAATTTCAAATAAATTTGAAAGATGAGGTGAAATTTGAAAGATAATTAAATTCCTACAACTTTTGTGAAAATTCACAAATAGCTAGGGGAAAAAAATACAAAAAGAAATGCCTCTACTGAAGTAAATACGGGTACAACTCAGCTATTATACCTTCTGTCAGAAACAATCAGCCAGCCAAGGAGTAGAAAAAAAAATAGGCTAGTCAGTCAGGGCATGTGTGTTCATACTACTGCAGTTACTGCATTGTCACGGTACACAGGTGCATTTATTGCAGGTAGAACAGGGAACATTTTTAGAGTACAAGTGACATGCATTCTTAGGAAAACAGGTTTTAGTAGTTCAGATGCTTGCAAAGTTAGTCTTCTGTCTTCACAGCAGCACATCTGAACATTCTTCTATAATAGAAATCTTCTATCATATCTTCTATGATAGAAACTGGATTTTTCTTTTACCACAGTGCTTAGGTTTTCATTTGAGTCTCTGTGAGGAAAAGAGCCATTTGTAAACTTGCATCCCCAAATCTGTGCTTCTGTTCTTACAGAGAATTCTGTTTTTCCTAGATTTGATTGTGACACATGAGTAGCTCTTATAAGGACATTACAAAACCAAATTAATAAGTGCTGTGTCTTACAAATCACTTGTCACTGTGGACATCTGGACGGGGTAAAGAAAATCTAGTTCTATAACCACATTTTTAGAAAATATTTTCCTCAGGCAAAGCTTTTTTGGAGCTCAGATCTGTACAAATCACAGTAACTGCAGTGAGTTGCACCCACTCTTAAGCTCCAGAGTTTGATGGGCTTATATTTACAGTTATCTTACACAGTTGTTTGAAATAGCCATTGACTGGGCTAGGTGACTAATTAGGTTCATTTTAGATAAGTTAAAGAGGCTCAATGAAAAGCTGAGGTAATGGTTAAAGTATTAAAGAATGGGTCTTACAGTGAAAGGTTCAAGAAGCTCAGTCTGTTCCATTTATAAAAGGTTAAAGGGCCTTTTGTTCACAATCAATCATTCCTTTACATAGGAAAAATAATAACAAATTACTTTAATCTTAAAAAAAAAGAAAGAGAGAGATAAAATGATCTAAAGGTTGAATACTGTAGTTATGTTACTGAGACAGAAATAAAGAATGCTTTTAAAATGCTGAAATAATTAGTCACTTCACCAAAGACTACTGCTGAAATACCAGATACTGACCTGCACCCAAATTAACAGAACTGCCTGACAGTCAGCTTTGTTGAACTCATGCAGTAAAATACTATAGGTTTAGCGTTACTTTATCAACAAATCCAAGAATATTATAAGACCTGAATTTAAAGGTTCACATTACCACTCTCTTCACAGGCTGTCCACAGGAATATTTTTGCATTCACTTTGGATTCACACTTTACAAGACACATAGCTGATCAACTAAAAGTTTTACCCTTAGTTGCTTCTGTCAGATAATCACTAATTTATTCCCCCCACTCATTTTCCCAGACTTCCATCCCCAGAGCAATAGAAGAAAACCACAATAGTCGAGGAACTTCATGCATATCCACATCCTCTGTAGGTGAACTGTTACTACTAAAATTCCGTTTCCTGTCCTCATGAGCAAAAAGTGTAATAGTCTCCTGAACACTAGTTGGCTGAGACATAAAAGCCCAAAGGTGTGTCCACCTTATAATGCATTGTGTTTTTCTTTTCTTTTTTTTTCATTTTTTTTAATGCAATGATGACCCCAAGTCAGACAATGGGGAAAAAAAAAAAAAAAAAAAGAAAAAAAAACAGTCAGCTATTGCCTCTGCAAATTCACCTCCATGAGGCAAAATAAAAGCTGGAATTAATGTGGTTGTTGCCTCTACACCTGGTCTCCTTTGAAAAGACTTTTGGTTCGATTGCTCATAGCTTCTAGACAAAATCTTTTCCCCTCATCCTAACCCTTGAGATATTCCTTTATTTAGAAATAAATCCTGCTTGGCAAAACATGGGTCCTGCACAGAAAGAAAGCAAGAAAGGACAGAAGCACCTCCCCATCTTTCTGAAAGCGAAATACTCTAAATAGAAGACTCTAAGTGCAAGGAACAGGCTGTAAGTAGTATTGCTGGTGGCTTCCCCTGGTCAAAATGAGATTGTTAGGGGACTGAGATCCTAGTTATTAGAAGCAGTACCTAAGTTCTTAGAAAGCATATATTTATTTTGCCATCATCAGGCATCTTTTCCATTCCTACTCCTGCCTCTACCTGTAAGAGACATGTTTCTGCAAGAACAATTCTGCTACAGGTATAAACATTTTGGCCTGCAATCCCTTAAGCTTTTGCCACATAACAGCATTCCCAGAGATGATGCAGAACACCAGCACTACCACTTCGCTCCTGCCACAAGCAGGATTAGGAACAGGACACAATTTTCCCTAAGGGTTAATAATCATCCTACAGTATGGCTTATTTTTCCTTCTCTGAAGCTGCCATTGTTAGATAAGCAGAAGCAGTAGCTTCTGTTTGCACTGAAATTCTGCACTTCTGTAGCTGTACAATAGCAACAGCAATTGAGAGGCCATGCAAGGCTCAGTGTGTGCAAGTGTGACTGTCTTCCTCCACCCTGCATCTCTCTTCAACCTCTCCTTTTTCTCCATTAAAGGAAACGTGTCCTGCAGCCAACATAACCTATAAAGCAACGTACTTTTACTTTCAATTTTTAAAACCAGAAGTCAAAGCCACTACCAACTCCCATTTTGAGTGTTTGTATCAAACAGAAATATTATACTAGACTGGAGACTTGCATGTCTTTTTAAAGTCATAATGACTGCCATTATCATTGACACCACAGTGTTTAGGTATCCTAATGTAGAACCATACAGAAAAAAAAAAGAAAAAAAAAAAAAGCAACAGATCTCTGGCTGTCCTCTATTTGTTAAGCCACTTACTTCCTCTGTTAAAAGACAGCCTACTTGCCTACTTCATAATGCCTAATGCCTAATCAGCTCTGACCCCAAATCTTTTACAGATTAAAGGTCCTATACCTGCAAAATGTGCCACCACCCTTCCTGATAAAAGTCCCCAGCCAGCTGCTTGCCAGATGTCAGTCTCTCAGTACAATAAAAAGGACCCTGACTTACTCTACTTTCATTCTCTTTCATGAGCAAGCAACCACTAAGAAATGTGTTTTATAGGTACGGAAGTCCGGCTGTGAGGAAGTGGCTATCAGTCTCCCACAATGCTGTTGAAGTTGAAAGACCAGCTTCCCTGTATAGCCAGAATAAGAAGGACTGACCAAGTGGAGAAATATTCCTATATGGTAGTTGGGAATGTGATGAGACAGCACAGAGGGAGATTGGCTCTCCCAGACACCCAGGAAGGATACAGGTGCTCGTTAATGCACAGGAGCCATCTCTACAATTTTTAGTCTTGCAATTAGGAATGAGTGAGTCCCCATGGAAATATTTAAAAAAAGAACTGAAACTGGTTTTAAAACTATGAATAACATGTCTCTTGTCATGCTCCTGAAGAATGATTTCTGTTTGTTTTTCTTCATAACCTAAAGTTACGAGCTTAGATACATTCTTTTTAGACCCTAGACTGTATTACAGATCCCACTATGGCCTAGGACTTGTGAAGGTTGGACCCCCAGAAGGTCTAAAATATATTTTTTGTACTCCCTGAAGTTTCACTAAAGCCACTCTGGTAGCACAGGTAATGTCATGCTTGAATTTAAGGAGGTTTGATATTTTTTTTTTTTCCCAATGGTAACTATGCATGATGGAGTAGCTTAATGCTAAGTAAACTAAATGCTGTGGCATCTCTTTCAATCAACAGATTTTTAATGTCATATATTTTTTTCTTTTTATTTTTTTTTCTGTTATATGTAACTTAAAGACTATAACAAGAAAGTCTGCATTTCATTTGAGAAATCCTTCCTTCCTATAGCATGAACAGATGATGAGAATAAATTTCTGACAAATCAAGATTTCATTATATTCATATTTTTAACACTAACATTGTTGACGTTCTTCAGACCATCATATTAATTATTTGTAAAAGTTAGTAAATATTAAAAGTCCTCTTCTACAAGCTGTCTGTTAAGTTCAGAAAATCACATCTTAGAAAAAGAACAGGTTCATTTCTATCAGTTCTACACCTATTTAAAGACTGTCATATGAGTTTCTAGACAAATAGAAGAATTATTTTTGATTGTATTAATAAAGTAATTTCAAAGTGTAGACTTGATAAAGTATCTTCCATTTAAAATACATTTGTGCCACAAGGTAAATTCAGGACGGGAAAGGATTTTATATTCCTGGTTTACTCACAAGTATAACTAAGGCTCTGATGCATCAATACAGAGCTTAGAAAATGCTTAATAGTGTCATGGATTTACTGCTCTGCTTACAGTCTGGCTTCAACCATGTTCACTTTTTCAAGGTCTTCATTCTCCAAGCATAAGTACAAAAAGCAGACATGCTTTGTTCAACTCAAGCAGGGCTTCTGCAGAGATAAAAACTACCATTAGACATCTTAATGCACATAGTTTAAATGACAAAACCAAAAAACTCAGTTCAACACAACTGTGTAAACTGATGTCCTTTATTAAAATACAGGCATGGGAGGACTCTGGAATGGGTAAAGACTAAATTATTCTTCTCGCCAGATGAGTGATCCTTTCAAGTCTAGGTTTAAGTTCACCAGTGCAGCAATGGGAGTGAGCCATCCCTGTACAGTACCTCATCTAAAGACAGATAAATCTTCAGAGCTCTGCAGGGAGACCAGGTGCCATGGTATATTTTATCATCACTCTATAAACCATGCTCTGCGTCCATGCCTTTATAATGAGCACAAGGACATGAAGACGAAGAGCCTTGCTGCATATGCATCATGTAAATCTATCAGTTTCATTGCTAAATTTGAGCAATTCTGCTAAGGTCAGTCTGCGTATCAGCGTCTCCCTATTCCTCTGTGTTTACAGAGATTGAGAATGAGCTTTCTGTTGTCTGTTATGGAACACAGTATATTCAAATACATTTTTATCATCTGCTATGCTTTGCAATAGAAAAGTATTCTGCACAAGAAAATCATTCTGTCCTTTCTTTCTTTTCTTTCTTTCTCTCTCTCCCTTTCTTTCTCTCTTTCCTTCTTTCTTCCTTTTTTCCTTCCTTTCTTTCCTTCCTTCTTTCTCTCTCTTTCTCTCTCTCTTTCTCTTTTCTTTTCTCTCTCTCTCCCCCTTTTCTTTCTTTTCTTTCTCTCTTTTCTTTCTTTCCGTCTGTCTCTTTCCCCTTCCCTTATAACTGTTCTTCCTTCCTTCCTACCTTACTTCCTTCCTCTCTTCCTTCCTTCCTTCCTTCTTTCTTTTTAAGTGGTAGAAAATGTTACATACTATATGTCTGAGCATAAAATGTCTAAATATCTCCTGAGCCTGAATATTGCCTCAGCCTTGTCTCTCCCTTACATGGCACAATCCCAAATGTGATCCCAGACTGATCAGAGAGTGAGAAATAGCTTACAAAGCAGAGGCATTAGCAGAAAGATACCAGGGAGGATGAGTTAACAAGTCAGTCTAATCTGAGAGGGAAAAGTCATAATGAAAAAGATACTATGCTTCTTTGAAAAGATGTGTCACCCGGCCTCCTGCACCGGGGCCGACAGCCTGCCGTACTCCACACCGTGTGCTCTGACACCACCTCCGACTGCTGCTGACATCCTTAATGTCAAAACTTTTTTAGACTGCATGTGGAAAGCAGTTGATAATTGGAGTTTCTATGAACCTAAAGCTAAAAAAAAAAAAAAAAAAAAAAAAGGAAAAACTCCAGGAAAGATTGTTGTCAAGATTTTTGCTATCCTTTTTTCCTATTTTTTTTTTTAATGATTAGTATTAGTGGTATGACTTGTATGACAGATGTTACCACAGCTCCCAGTTATAGCAGGCCAAATAGCATAATTTCATTCATGGGAGACTTAACAGTTATTGAGATAGATAGATAGATATATAGATAGATAGATAGAATCTCTCTCCCCGAAGCTATTAGGATTTCTTTTCATTCCACATTTGACAGAAAATGATCCTTTTCAAAATCTGTCATGATAAACTCCTTGTGTTTGAAGACCCACTCTTGGTTTTCCAGGGGCTTTGTTCGCAGCACCATGCTCAGGTACTGGGATGGATACTGCGACAGGGGCTGCTTCCCTAGGTACAGAGCCCTGGATGTGGCCATAACCCCAGCAGCCCAGGCTAGCACCTCTGCAGGACAATTCTGAGCACTGTCAGGTGAAGGTAACCATACAAAAAGAGCTGCGTGAGGCAGTGTAGATGCTAGCTGTAGAAAACTAAATCTAACTGCAAATCTCTAATCTAGACACTTTTCAAACTGTATGTGTATTTTTTAAGGGGTGTGTGGTGGGATGTTTCTTCCCATTACATGTTTCATTTAATGAGATAGATGAACACCAGAGACCTCGGTAGAAACAGCTTCCTTAGGGTAGCAAGAAATCTTACGCTGAAGCTACATTGTATTTTATTATCAGACGCAAGATTTTAATTTATTTTACTGTTGCTTAAGTGCCCAGGGTCCCATTCTCAAGGGATTTACTTATTTATTCTAGTCAAGGATAACTGAATTCTTTGGTGATATCTTTGCCCTGTGCCCCCTCAGTTAAGTCAAGGTGTTTACTTTCCTTTGTTTGCTTGTGTATCAGCTGAATACTTTTTAATCTCCATCATCTTAGGGCTTTTTGTTCGAATCTTCCTGAAGTATGACTGTCTTCCTGCTATCTCTTTCAGGAAATAATGGCTACAAGGCCATGCAAGGTAGCCATGTTGAGAGACTTGGTAAGTGCTCTGCACCACTGCAAGGATAAAGCAGGCTGAAGGAAAATGGGAGAGCAGGAAAGAAACGGCTCCTCACCCAGATTTAAAGGGGTGAGCAGCTGCCAAAGCCCAGATGGGCAGGATGCTTCTTGCCCTGGCCAGGGTAATCCAACTCCTGGGACAGGATGGGAGCCGGGAAGATGGGATAAAGGAGTCGCAGGGATTTTAGGTGGAAAAAAGAACAGTATTTTGGATGCCATTTAAGAGCTAAGTAGTACCAAAGCACATGACTGGACCCCCTTTGCTTTATCTGAAGTGGCAAGAAGAGACAGAGCCTTGAAAATAAGAAATAGTTTTGAGTAGGTGACAGCCTGAGTTAAGATCCGTTTGCTGATTATAATGAGCCTGTGAAGTACACCTAAAAGAGCCTTGAGTGTACTCCTTAGTTATATTGGCTCTCTGCAGTGATTATCTGTTTGTCATCTGTGCCTATTTTGGAAAATTATATTTTAGTTACTGCAAGTTAGTCAGCAGCTTGCACAATAAACAGCTAGTCACAATGAGAGTGTCAGACTCCTACTGGGTCCAGTTACAGAAATGTTTCCACCAACAGGATTTATAAATGAAGTACACAGAAAGCCAGCCTCTTAAACACAGGGCTGTGGTAAGTCTGTTCAGTGCAGCAGTGGAAGGAGCAATTGTTTGGAAAAGACTAGACAGAGAGTTGAACTGGAATTTTCTGAAAAACTGTTTGGATTCTGGAAGTCTGGGACGGGGGGAGGTGGCAGGAGAGGGACCATCAGTTCAGGAACAACAGGAAGGATTATTTTTGCATCACACAGCTCGAAGGAAAGAGCATAGCAGAATAGCAGGGAGGTAGCAATATGATCCAGCGCTGTTTCCAGGGAAAGCAAGATATGTATTTCTCTTCCATGTGCTCCCAGTACCTATCACTAGCATGGTTTTGATCCATGAATCAGTCTTTTAGGAACTGCTGCAATACAAATGAATCATTGCAATCTATTCTGGAAAAAAGATGTCAATAAAATCCCTGTGATATGACTGTTATCTGCTTATTTTGGCCTGTCACATATTGCATTGACTACTCTGGAAGTGATTCATCTAATTCAGAAGCCAGTGCCACTAACTTGAGATTGAAACATTTTCCAAGGACTGTGAGGAGATGGAGGAAGGAAGACTGTGCCTGTGTGTGCTGATGGACTCTAGATGAGGGAGAAAAATCCTACTGAAAATAGGTGACCTGAAATAATTTTCAAGCAGTCATTTTGTTAACATCCCTCAAAAGTGCAACATCTTTCTTAAAGATTTCATCTGTGCCACATCCTGTTAATAACACCATCTCATTACCACAATGGTAACAGTCACTTGATGCTCATTTAACAGAAATCTTTCAAAACAACAGTATTCGATTTTCACAGTTGGCTCTGTATGATACAGGTTAGCAGCTTCTTAGCTCTGCTTTCTTAGCATAATTACATAATTTAGAATTACTCACTTGTGTTGATCTTTAATATAATCAAGCATTCAACATTCATTTTGGATAGTTTCGTTGTTGTTGTTTGTTTGTTGTCATTAGCAAACAGTGAGCTGCCATGAACATTTCTGCCACTGGCTGACAGTATCATAGTGGCCGTGTAAGAGTCAAGGTGAAGTGCAACATCTGTACTAGTTATGCCCATCCTTTGAACAACCTGGGTTCTCACCAGCACTCACATCTGTTAAGGTCCAGTCTTATCCTCTGAAAGAAGTAGCTTTCATCCTTTCATCAGGAGCAGAATCGACATGTTTATAAACATAATGATTTTACATACAGCAGATGAAGGGATAAATTCTACCCTGGAATACGTCTTGCCAAGCTCCTGCAGTTACAGTTTGTGTATATATGGAGGATGGTAAATCTGAGCCCTGCATATTGAAGTTCTTTTATCTCAAAAGTTTTCCACAGGCAGAAAGCACTCTGACCACCAAGAAAGTTGCCCCACATCTGTGATGGAATTCAGCAGCTGTTTGCATTTTTGTGCTTAGTTACCTGGCTACACCCTCTTGGAAATCAAAAAGGTTGTTCTGGGGTAACAGAAAGCAGAATGTTGCCTGTAGCTTTTAGCTAGTCCAATCCACTGTGCAAATATCCCACACACAGTGGTTTGAGAAAAACAGGAAGAAGCAAGATAAGCCAAAGCCTTGGTGACTGTAAAATACACCTTAGTAAGTCCCTAACTGATACTGTCTCTTATCAGATGAAATACCTTAGTATTAATTCCCTTTAATTAAATTCATACTTGATTCTCTTTCGTGTATATTTAAAGGTACTCTTCACTGTGGTGTGGTGCACTGAGAGTTACAGAACTGCTTAGAGCATTGAGATGGGCATTGAAATACGTGTTACAAAAATGTGAATAGGGGTGTATGTATCTAAGTATACACAAACACATTTGCATCCATACAAACATATCAACATCACATGCAATACAAGACTAGACACTGTGTAGATTTACTGACTGCTAATTTTACTCTCTCAGGACATTTTCTGCCTCTTTTAGTATTTAATGTGCTCTTTTATGGATGAGGTCAAATTGCATAATAGCCTGCTGATAAATTGTAAGGTGCCTGTGAGGCAGACAATCTTTACCAATAATTACCAACTTTTGACACAGCAAATATTATTAAAAGATCATGAGGCTAAGGAGTGACATGACAATGCTGAAAGAACCACAGCAAAGGCAAGACACATATAAAATTTGGATTTTTTTTAAATTCTTATATTGTGCAGTGAGGTTTTGTGAAGCATTGACTGTTTCTTGTCTTCCAGTCACAATGTAACTTTTTCCATTGTCTTAAGAAAAAAAAAAAAAAAAAGACTGGAAGATGCAGGAAAATTGTTTGCAGATCTGTATGCTACCTGTCACTGACAGATCAAAATGTGCTTAAGATCTTTTTATAAATATAATAAATATTTTTTAATGTGTGAAGGAATAACTATTTATTTTGTTAAGATGCATCCTATCCAAATAAGACCACGACTAACAGCACACTATGTTTTCCTGTTCGGTTGCTAAAGCAAGTGAGTTACAAAAATCTCATTTTATTCATCCTTGCCTCAGCAAGGTATGTTCTGTTGACTAGATGGACTAGTGGTCCTGATCCTGGCAAACTTTCAGAGAACTATTGTTTCTAGATCAAAATTTCTCAGTGTACCATCTCCTGCTACAACTACAAAAGTCCCATGTAATGCTATTACAAATTATAGAAAAGAAATTATACACATATTGCTGAACAGCAATATGATAAGCAAACCAATTCCACTTCTAATAGCCTCCACAATAAGTCAGTATTATGTAGAAAGATTAATCATGGTTAAGGACTATTATTCTGTGGCCAGAAGACCATACTTATCACCATCGTTTGTGGCTGTTTTTAAAAGGGACTCTATGATGGGCCTGGCTAAAGCCTTATCTTTGTGGTTTGTGGTCAGATGGGCCAGCTGGAGCACCGACCAGAATGTATTTACACACTCAGAGCAATATCTGGTGAGATTTCCTCAAAAACAACAGTTAAACCAGCTGTTAAAGAAGCAAATGAATCCTAAGGTTAAAAACAATATTTGTGAAAATAAGACTGTCCCTGTTTGGGAATGGGAACAATCTGGATCAAATATGAAAAAATATAAAAATATGATCCAACTCCATTATTCCTTAGCACACTATCAATTCACTGTGGCAAAGAAATAAATTAGAAATATAAAATTAGAAATGTGCAGCCAGCCTACAACCCATCCTTTTTTTTTTTTTGACAAAATACTTTTTGCTAGACAATACCACTTTACAAAACTCAGATCTTTCCTCAGTAGTTTATCAATTTCAGTGGAACTGCTGCAAAAAAAAAAAAAAGGGGGGGGGAGGGGGGTTCTCAGGGCTGAAAATGGAACTGTAAAACCTGCCTTACAGAAATGTAAGTATGAGATCTTTCACCTTGTGTATTGGAGCTGTGGGTTGAAATTCCAAATGAGGGAACTCAGAAACTCTTAATACGGATGTAGACAAATGGTGAAGTGACCATTACTAAAAAATCCCACAAATTCTTTAGTATTCACTCTGTTAAAATACAAAACCAAAATAAATTATCCCAACTTGAGATTCCAGTTTTTTAGTCATCTTTAGCATGTACCTCCCAGTAGAGATTTATCTTAATGCCAAACTGATGCTTTTGAGAAACCTGCCCGCATCCTGAAGAGGAACTTGCTTTCTCATTGTGCAGGCAATCAAGTCTGCACCTCAGCATCTGCGATTCAGCTTTCTCGAGGAATGCTGAAAAGTATTTGTCATCTTTGGTGGCTCTTACCAGGCTGGATGTTTTAATTTGTTTTGAGCTCGTAAACTTGCCTGACTCATATTTAGGTGAACACGTATTGCAAAATAAATATATATATAAACAAAGAGCTCCTGTCACCCTGACTTTGACAGGAACTTTCTCTGCATGTGAATGTGCTGAAGGCCCAGATTTTGGAGAATTGAGGCAATTTCTACCTATGAGAGGATTAGCTCATCCATTTTAGATACCACTGAGGCTCATTCTGGAGAATTTCTGAAATAAATCAAGGCTTTCTGTAAGTCCATCAAAATAAACTGAAGCAGTAAACACTGAAGCAGATATTTCAGAACACCTATGCTCAACACTGAGGGCAGTCAAAGTGGTTTCAGGCAGCAGTGTATTCCCAGGGGCCAACATAGTTAAAAGAAAGCAAGTCTTACTGCCAGCATGCCCCAGTTGGCTGATTAGCAACCATATAGTCTGCTTTTGTGCTTATATCATTTCATCTCACAGCCCGTTTTCTGAGGGTGCTGGTCAGTGTTTACTGTACATTGTGACACTTGGAAAACATTTCTTTGCAGGGAGATAATTGTCTACAAATCCCAGCTAAATAGTAGGCAAAGAGATTTCTGATGAGCACCTAACAAATTATTTAAGGGATTCCTAGGATCATGTTTAAAAATTTGAAGGCTAATGCATCTATATGTGTTTCACATGGCCAGACACATTTTGGCATAATAGTGCAACTCTGTAAAATCTCTTCATCTTTACCTGATAGAATTCAATACAACTCTGTAAGTATTATGATTATCTTTTACAAAATACCTTGGGTATATTTGCTATATTCGTATATGTCTGTGAAAGAGAGAAGCATATCTATGCTCAATAGAAGTTGTATTCTGTGAAGGAGAAGCAAGCCTTTTGTTTCAGCCTTGTGTAAGTATTGGCATGTAGCATCTGTGCTCTAGGAGAAGCCCTGAAGGGGCTGTCCTGATGGGACAGCGAGTCAGAGAATTCCCATCTCCTCTCTCATCTCCTAAGGGAGTCATTTGTTTTAGTTCTTTACTGATTGCAATTAATTTGCCTCCTCTACCCACTTCCTGCCAACCTGCCTGCCATTTGCACAGAAATCAGAAGACTGGGCTCCCCATCCGTTCCCACTGCCTGCCACTCACCTGTGGATGTTCTCACATATGTGCCTGGCATTCTTTATGGGCAATGGCAACAAAAGATGGTAGAGAGGCTACCAATGCAGATAAGAAAATAGGAGATGCTTACGACAAGAAAGGACATATTTTGCATTTAAAGAATCGGCACTGCAGATGCTCACATCAGCTCAAGCAACAACATTTACAGAAGGTATCCTTTCATAGAAGGAATGTCCCTAATGAGACGTCATTATACCCATTTTACAGATGGATTTCAGTTGCCTGAAATTCCAGGATGCCTGAGGTTATATGGAAAATCACAGAGGTAACAGTTTGTCTCATCTTTTCCTTGGTTGGAAATGTAGATACATTGGATGTAAAATAAAGGTGTAGTTGTTCACGTGCTGTGTGGTGGTTCTAGATAGGTTACCTTTTGAAAAGCTGCCAAAGTACGCAGAAATTATGCCAAAGCTACTGACAATATTAGGTCCAGGAATCCTTAATCCCAGTCCCCCTAATATTAACTACTACCTAATACTCCCTCTTGTGTTCATTCATACGTTGCTCATGGCTATGTAGCAGAGAGATTCATCCTGAAAAACTTCCAAAACTTCTGCATTTTAGTAAAATTAGAAGAGGTCACTCATTTATTAAAGGGAGTAAAATGACCCATCCCCAAACCCTTTGGATAACTTTAGAATCATGGGAAAGTCAGTAAAAGGGCTGGTTCCCTACTCTTGGGCACAGCTAAGGAGACAAGCTATATATAATAATGACTCTGGGGTCATTATAAAGATGGTGTCCAAAAACTAAAAATACATGAATGACAGCACAGGAAGAGGATACGGTTTGCAAAGCTAACTTTTATTCTCTAAATTAGCACAGTAAAGGCTATAGAAAGGAAAGAGAATCCAGCATTTTAGGAAATTATTTATGAAATGTAGATGGGCCTTCAGTTGGGAATAGGGCTGGGCAAAATGTTAGTGGTTCTTTGTTCTTGCAGCTGGCCTGTCGAATTACACAGAGCCAGCACAGTAAATAATACTACTATTGTCTGCCTGTGTCAGAGACAGACAGAAGGTACATTTGGACTTGGTCCAAACACCACAAGGGCCACTCATAGCCACAGTGTCCAATTACTGCTTGCTTGACTATAAAATGCACTTTTTTGCTGAGCTAATTTAAGAACAGCAGCTTTTAATGGGGTTTGTATTAAAAGGGGACTGCTGCACTGGCTTTTGCCTGCAAAAAAAGTTATAGACTGTACAGGAAGCATGAAACACATACACAGTGAAAATAATCAGAGTATGATAACATTTGCATAGCAATAACAACAGAGATAGCAATGTCAGTGCTTTGCAAAGGAAAAAAAAAAATCAAGCCCTTCTTGAAATAGCCCTATGCAAAACATTAAAAAAAGTGCACTCTATCTAGAATGGCGAAACAAGTGCAACAACCCTAGTTCTCTGCAGATGCACACATATTGCATAACTTCTTTTAGTCTTTCAAAGAATAACTGACCACAGATTTCACAGTCTTTGCACAGATACTTTTCTTCAAATTTCAGTTGCACTCATTTTTGCTCTCACTGCCAAATGGTTTGGAGAGCAGTAAACTCTATGATCCATTTTGCAAATGGCCAAAAATTATTTGTATTAGAAATAACATGTTTTAAATATATTTATAGAAGATTATTTCTACAGGAGAAAGATCCCATGGGATTAGTGATTCAGAAGCTCTCCACTCTGCAGAAAGTGCATATCAGGGCTTTGATTTTCTTTGCCTATCTATTAGCTAGAGATAAATTTAGGTCTCCTGTTTAGAGCAATCTGCCTACAGTGCACAAAAGATCAGTAGTTGTCAATGATCTATGAAGACTTACTGTGTTTCTCTCCTCTGCCATGCTGACAAGGTGTTAATTTCTTTCTTGGAATAGCAAGTAAAAAAACCCCAGCAAACTGATAAATTTAGGCAAAGCTCAGGCAAGGACCACATCGCTTTTTAAGGCTTCTTGCTACCACTGTTCCATCATGGGAGTTTTACAAGTCTTGCATAAGAATCAATAACAGAATATGATTATTCTCTAACTTTAAAATCTTGTTCCTTTCTGTGTTTTTTATATACACACTTGCACATGCACACATGCTATAAGTGTTCACAAAAGTATTTTCACTCTCAATTGTAGAAGGGTTTTAAAATATCTGCCACAGGTACAGAAATATTATCAATCAAAATGTTAAAGCCTTCATAAGCTCTATGTAGGTGAGTTCATTCTCCTTCTCTTTTATCTATGAATGTCTTGCAGAGTGCTTCATTTGGAGAAAGACCTAAAAGCCACACTGGGTAACAAGAAGGGATAAAAGGGTAAACCTGTCTGTTCATATTTGCCAGTCTTCAACATGGAGAACACAGCAAGCATTCTGTCAAGGAAAATGAGGATATTCTTTTTTGCTTCTTTGAATCCTCAAAAGATGCATCTTCTTTGTAATAGAAAAGAAGTATCTCAATACTTAAGTCAAAATAGCAAACTTTTCAAAGGCCAGAAACTTGGAGCTGGTCATGCGACTTGTGAATTGCATACTATAGGTTTGTTTGATATGGCATAAAACAGAGAGAACCTGAAAAATTTCATCTTCAAAATGATGGATATGGACAGTCCTTTCTCCACAAAGCAACCTTCAATTATTAACAGCAGGACTTGTGCTCAACAGAGTAAAAAAATCTTCCCACTATCTAGAGTGAAGCTCCCTCCAACAGTCATGGTTGATTCTTTCTCTTATCTTATACAGAGACATTAATTCTTCCCTAGCACATAAAACTACTCACATAGAGGGAACTCTTCACCTACAGAGAAATATTCACATACACACTGTTAAAGTCAGGTTAAGGATGTCACTTTCCCTGATACACTCACATAAAAAAACAGAGAGATTCAGTGTTAAAGCACCTGTTTGTTCCTTAATTCATGCTTTTGTAGGAAAACATATTGGTCTGTGGGTTACATAAGCTGACTTATAACACCAAGACATTTGTGGTGCTGTGAGTGAGTACGAAGACTAAGGATAGTATCCTCATAAATGAGGTTAAAGGAATTACTCCCATGCAACTAGCTGTGAATCCAGTCATTAGGATTATATGACAAGTTAGTTTGTCCTCGTATTTTATTTATTTATGGGCTTAAGAAATAAAGAAAGATTTTTTTTGTCTGTGTTAATCTTGTTAATTAAATCTCAGGTGGAGCTCTTATTCTTTTCAGATACAATATTCAACAATTCCTGTGTATAGACTATCTAGTAATGTAAATGCCACTCAGTATGTACCAAGTCCATTTTCTGTAATGTCAAGGACTATGGTACCACGGGGGCCCCTTAGTATGTAAATTATTGACACAATAGAACATAGTAACTCTTTTGAAGTCCTTATGTTTTATTGTGTCAGTGTCTAGTTGAGGACTCTTTAATCTAAGGATTCTTGAGAAGATAAAATCTAATAGTTCCTCTGGAGCTATAAAGGTCTCTGATGTCATAGGCTATTTGGACACTCCTTATTACAGTATAAAGATTATTAATACACTGTGTATAATGACTTTGTGACTCCTTTGTGGTCTATTGTGTCAGTCTAGAGTTTTATAAGGCTAGTCATCACCATGGTATGTGAGTCTTCACCACAAATTTAAAACCAAAAAAATCTTCCTCTTTCTTTCTCTTTGCCATCCACCTTGTATGGATACAGTAACATTTTGCTGGTCCATAGATTTAAAAACAAACAAAGAAATTAAAAAATCATAATTAAAAAAAAACAGATATAGTTTAGTGTATAATTTAGTTTAGTGTTTAGTATAGTGTATAAAGTAGTGTTTTGAAACACTTTACAAGAAATTTGAGTCAGACAGATTCACTTTGCATTTAGCTTTAAGAGACTGTGGTGGCCGAACATATTTCATCTGATGGTGTCAGTGGAAATTTGCCCAGTATAACACTCTTTCCAGGCAAAGCAACTTCACTCTCTAATTCTTTTTATGGAAATTACTTGCATCCTTGTCCGGGTGTCCATGTCTGTGCATGTCAACATGAATGTTTTACTACTATTAACTGTGTGTTTCCCTCCAGATCAGACACCGAGGAGAGTAATAACTAAAAAAGGAAAACCAAATACAGCAATTTGCATTTCACACTGATGATCTGCCTCAAAACCAGAAGCTCTGAACTCTGTTCCATCTTATAAGCTGTAGGAGCTCTTGCTGCATTTCCCCAGTGAAGCTGGAATTTGCATAGCTATGGACTCACAACCCTTGGCTTACCCTATCCTAAATCTCTTTGGGACTGATACTCAGCTGAGAGCCAGGATTACTAGGATTTAAATATATATAAAATGCAAAAGTGGGGAGGTGCAGCAATTTCTACAGCAGCTACACAGGGTGAACTTCCATGATGTGTGACAACAGAGCCTCTGCCATTTCTCAGCTGGAGAGATATAGGGCAGGACTTTTTCATTAGTCAATAAGTGGACCTGTATGTGTATAAAACTGTTTTGTTTGTTTGTTTTCCCTTTTCATTATTGTTGTCCTTTACTCAGCTTGCACTCTGAATGTATACAATTTTAAAATGTTAATGTCTACAAAATATGTTCAATTTTGTGCTGATTTTTTAGTTATTTTACCCAGGATGTCATCTGAAAATACACAAGCATTACTAAGAATTTATTATTTACATACTACCAGGTGAACACATTATTCTATGTGCTCCACAAACAGACAACCAAAAAGACAGTCTCAGAGATCAGCAACAACAGGACAAACAGAAGTGGCAATACTAGCCAGCAAGATAAGAGATACCTGGTATGAATGCATCAGCAGCTTCCCTGGCTTCATGTTTTCAGTAGACATTAAAGCAAGTGCCTTCAAGAAACGTCTTGAAAGAGCACAATGTGAACACCTGAAACACATTAACCAGGCAGGAAAAGCAGAAGGAAGGACATGTGTTCCACTTTAAATAGCAATTGATGGGTGTGACTTTCTGGGCCAGGGACAACATCCCAAAAGAGAAACCCAGGAGGTAAAGGCAGCTGGGAGGATTTTTGGAAGTCATGAGAAAGAGCTTACATTTGACTGAGCATAGAGAAATCTATTGGCAGGATCCAAAGAAAGAGGGGACATGAACAGTGCGTTCATTTCAAAAATGATCTCCAAGAAGCATTTTAGGTGAATATTGGCCTTGCAAGATTATATTTGTCAAAGCCAGAAACACATATGCTGCATTTAAACAGAATGCAAAATAATAAGAACATCAATGAGAGTTTCACTGTGTGAATAGCAAGGAGCGGTAATAGTCTTAAGACATTATGCAAAAAGTGTATGCAAGATTTGAACCATACAGCTAGAGGATGAGGTGATCACTTCTTTTTCTGTGTAAGCCTTTTGTGTTTTGCAGAGTTTGGAGAGGGTGCTAAACAGAGTCCTTTTTTTGTGACCTGCAAAGCCAGCAGTTTCAAACTGCTGAATCTTTTCTGTGTAGTACTGAGAATCCAAGGTGACAGTTGCAGTTTCTTTTCAAGAAGAGCTGTGCACAGTTGCTTTGGGAAGCAAGGAGTGTGGGTGTCCATTGTGATTCCAAACTTAAGACACTTTTCAGCTGGTAGCTGAAGCACACCAGCAAACTACTGTCTTATCAATATACGATAGGAACTGTCAATGTCTTTTGCAAACATTCCTCAATATAACCCTTGAACCACTTCCACTTGTATTATATCCACTTAAATATGCACACCGCATATATAAAAGCATTAGGAAGTTAGTGTTCAGTCACAGAGCAAAATTGTCATATTATGAAGAAAATGAGTAAAATCCCTTTGAATATTTTTCAAGCCATTTAATGGCACTCAAAGCATTGTATATTTGGAAAACTTCCAAAGCAGCAGCATGCACACACTGCATGTGCTTTAGTGTCCATATAACCCTTATTTCATGTGCAAAGGTCAACAGATCTCTTAAAGCTGTTAAAATTCAACATATATTATACGCATATATATTTAGGTTTTTTACCTGCTCTATATGCTGGCTTTAAAAGTTTTCTAGTTTTTAAATATTACCAAATTTATGATGCATCACCGAAGTTAACATCAATTTTACCTGTCCCTTCTTTGTCAGGGAAGCAGCTGTCCTTGAGAGCAGTTCTGTATAAACTCAAATTCTATCTGTTTGTTCATAAACTGCCGGAGCCATCAGAACCAGGTCACTTACAAAAATAGAAAAAAAATAAAATAAAAATTGTATCCTTCTTTCATGACCAGAAAGGTCATGAACCAAAATAGGTTCAGCATTTCTTCAAAATACTTAATTTTGGATTATGCAGACAATTTGCTAATGGGTGGGAGTGGGGGGTGGGGTGAGGTGGGGTTTGTTTTTTTGTTTGTTTTCCCCCAGCTGGATTATGCAATACTTCATTTTTCAAGATCCCTAGATTCAGTGTGTGATAAACTTGCCTTTTCTTACTTTATTATGAACAATTATCCTCTGGTTGAGTTAACAACATTTGCTTCCTCTCAAGCTGTGCTTATTTTGATTAAAAGCATTTTTCAATGGTAGACCAAGAACTAAAAGTAAACTTGTATAACCAATGTATAATTCAGGTTATGCACAGAAGTTAAACTTGCAGCTCTTTGTCCCTGAGATGAGGAAGGTTGTCTTTTAGTAGTTTTGTTTCAAGTCGTATAGCTTTTTCTGCTCCAATATTTTATTTCTTTGGTTTAATCTGAATGACATGAATCATGTCACTACTCAAGGTAATAACTTAAATGAAGACTGGATGAACCAATCACACCCAAGACAAACCATTCCAACTCCTGACTCCTTTCTTTTCTGCTCCTCCTTGACTTATAAGAACAAATCTTTCCATTTATAATTATATTTTCTAGTTTCTCATACAGAAAAAGAATATATGAAACTGATAGTCCAAATTATATTTCCATTCCAAGCAGAGGCCAAACCTCTTCTAGACACTGAAAGACAGATTGTTGAAGACTCCACCACAGTCTTCAACATATCACCATAAATTCAAGGGGGTTGAGACATTATATGAGGTGCTCTCTCTGAATCAAACCTGTTTGAATTCTGGACCATATTTGGAAGCCATGGCAAAGAAACATCTTCAGTCCATTAAGCAGAAGGACAACCTAAGCTGATTGTGTAGAAATCCATCATTGTCAACAGAGAAAACAAGCATTTCTAGGGCAAATTTATTTACTTTATTTTAAAATAGCTATCTCAGACCTGAGAAATGACACCATAAAGATACACCCTTCTCTTTCATAAGTGTAAGAGGCCCTGGAGTCCAGATTTGGATAGTCCAAATTTGTATACCCACTTTTTAGAAAATTGAAGCAGGTGAAAAAAGCTCCACTTCATACCTTGTGGGCAGAGTAACGTCAATTCAAACCAATTCAAACCAAGCCTTGTGTGCTGCTCATTCCTTATCTTAAACATGATAGCCTGCCTGGTGGACCACTTAACTTTTAGAAAAGTCATGTCTCCTCTTTGTTAACAAAACAGAAGTTAGCATATATCTGGACCTATTTTTAGTGGAACATTTTTCTTCCAATGCATTCACTGGTCTACTCAACAAAACACTTAACTTTAGGTGAACCATACCATCTATTCCTGTTCATCAAAGCACTTGATTATGTAGGTGAAGTTAGGCTGGTGCTGAGTTCATCACTGAATTAGAGGGTCAGGCTACTTTTTCAATGTGCCTATTCATTGACTTGAACTTTCACAAGGTGAACAGATACATGTCCCTTATGAAAAGTAGCCAAGATATCTTCTGCATTTTTTCAAATCTCCACGCTGGGGATGCTCTACTGCAGAAATGCTCTAATGAAACCCAGTTAAGTCTCCATTAAAAGATTCTCATTAACTTTCACAGGACTGAGATAAGATCCTTGCTTACCAAAATCATAAATCAGTTCAGATAATCTTGCAGAAGTTGCAAAGGAGAGGAGAGGAGAGGAGAGGAGAGGAGAGGAGAGGAGAGGAGAGGAGAGGAGAGGAGAGGAGAGGAGAGGAGAGGAGAGGAGAGGAGAGGAGAGGAGAGGAGAGGAGAGGAGAGGAGAGGAGAGGAGAGGAGAGGAGAGGAGAGGAGAGGAGAGGAGAGGAGAGGAGAGGAGAGGAGAGGAGAGGAGAGGAGAGGAGAGGAGAGGAGAGGAGAGGAGAGGAGAGGAGAGGAGAGGAGAGGAGAGGAGAGGAGAGGAGAGGAGAGGAGAGGAGAGGAGAGGAGAGGAGAGGAATACCCCACAAAATCATACATTGCAGGAGGTGTGGATTAAATAATAACAAATTATCAAGAAGTCTTCTTTTCTGGCAATGATAGCAAGTTAAAAGAAACCAACCAGTTAAAAGAAAACTGAAGAAATAGTTTAATTGCATCCAATCACCTACATCTTAAAATTAAACTTTTAAAATTAGTACACCGATATGTTAATAACTATACATATAAAATTAAATTAATTGTGGATAATTAAATTAGAATAAAATAATAGTCAAAATAATGGAAGATATGTGCAAGCAAATGAAAAACATCCATTCTTACTGCATTACAAATACTGTATTTGCAGGAAGAAAACCCACTAATGCTATAAAAACAAAAACTAATCTTTAAGAGAAAAAAAAAAAAGACTGTGCGGAGCAGTGTATGCACTGGAAGAATTAAACATGATTAAGGGTGCTGGCAGCTATGAGACTTCACAAATTTGTGGGAAAAGGCATGCTTTTATAACATTGCATGTTTAAAACAGAATATCAAAAACAAACGGAAAACATATCTCAATTTTTTTGATTGAAAACATCTGAGTGTTGTGGGCTTTTAACACCAATGAATATATTTTCATCAGGTAACCCATGAAATCAAGAAAAACATTAACAATTTTCAATCAAATCTACTTTGTAGACACAAATTTATCCATAGAATGACACAATAAAGCAACCACACAGTACACAATTTTATAGTTGAAGAAATGTAAACTTCCGAATCCTTAAATAAAACTTCAAAACTATAAAGTATCCCAGAGACACAGTTCTGCATGTGTTGTAGAATCTGGTAAATCATGTGGCAACACAGTACTCTGTCCCTTCTTCACTGAACAAGGGTAGCAATACATAAATATTAGATTAAGAGAAAAAGGCCCTCTGATACCTTGGAAAATAAAATTAAAAAAAAAATGGCTGGGTGGGGGAATTGATATAGTGCAGCAACTTATTCAGTCTTTGAAAGTAAAGAAATATTCTTTCATTTGTCAGTTTTGAATGCAATTATTCCTATAATTTTAATTTCAACGGTGCCTTGGGGTCCTAAGTGAGATCAGATCCCCTTTGCAAACACAGTCAGAAAGTTCTTGCCTCAAAGATTTTTCAGTCTAAATAGACTACGCAGACAAAGGACAGAAGCACTGTGGTGTGCCACAGCAGAGCTGCCAACAGATTTAAGGTTTCTGCCCCTATATTTGCAACTTTGACCAGGTTGTCTCAAGAATAATGTTCTCTCACGTTGAACTGCAAATATACATGGCAGTATAATACTGAAATTTAATGTGAACCATGCCTCTGGTGAGAGCCCATATTCATACACATGAGCAACATAAGTTTCACATGGTCATAAGCATTTTCAATTTAGGAAAAAAAATAGCGTTACAGACTTTATCCTTTTAGCATTCAGCCCTTATAGCTTGTTTATAAGCGGCTGCTGAATCTCAAAATGACACTTGGAGCTCAGAGTACCAGTAGCAAGTAGAGATTTGCTTGCAAATAAAGCCAATTGATTCCTAGGGGGTTCTCTCTGAGCACTGTATAAGTCAGTCATGTTATGTGGCAAAAAAGCTTGCATATTTACTTACAAATGGTTAACTCCATAAGTTCACACTTGATCAGAATGCAGTTTTAAGAGATCATAAATTTTTCTGTCCAACATGTAAGTTTTCTTATAAGCCACAGCTATATCTGATACTTTTGTTTTGTTCTTCATAAAACACATGACAATAAGAGTGACAGATTTTTCAAATTGTGTACAAAAAATGCTTTATACATTATTAAGGACCAAATAGTGACACTTCTCTCACTCTAGAGTCTATGGCCTCACTGAAAAAATCCTCAAGTTAAATTCAGTAAACTGTTTTGTGAATATGACTTTATATGAAGCAAATGTATTATAACCTACATTTGTACCAGTTTTACAATTAGTGTTATCCTTTCCATATTAGGAAGACTGGCAAGATGCATTTCTGTAAAGTATTTCTGGTACATAGTGCCTTAAGAACAAAGCCTATAAAGTTCTAAAGCGGACCCAAGGAAAGGATTTGCAAGCTGAGAAAATAGCCAATCAGCAATTAGGAAGTCAAAGGCTGAAAACACAAACTACATAGGGTGGCATACCTTGCAAGAAAAGCTTTTTTTTTTTTTTTCACTTGCCTCCTTAGATTATTGGGTTTAATTAGGTGTCTTTGTTAGCCACAAAAATTTACTAGATTTCATTAAGGAAGTCCCAAAATAATCCCAAAAACACAAAACAGGGAAAGGCATATCTCTGCGCCTGAGCTGTGCACTGTCAGCTCCCACTGGTTCCAGAAGGTGATCAGAATCTCGAAAAAGATAATCATCACCTTGCACGAATGGGACTTTTCACTGGAATGCTGAGGCTGGCTCTCAAGGAGTCAAAATCTCCACCCAGGTTACTCCCTGAATTCAGCCTACAGCTTTATCTAGAACTGGTTATTCCAAACTCAGCACTGGAGGATAAAGCCTCCCTTTTTCTTATTTCCCCTATTAAGTACTCCTGTGTACTTTTCCCAGACTAAACAAGCAACCCTGACCTGCAGCCATTTACTCTAACACAAACAATTAACTTAAAGCATTTGTCCTAACACGAATTCTGGCTCCACAACAGCTCAGCATTCCTATGGGAAACAGCCCAAATTAATAACAGCCTTCTTTCTGCAATACCTGGAGTGCCCTCTCTTAAAAGAAAAAGATAAGAACACTTTTTTTTTTCTTTCATTTTTCTTTCTCCTTTGGACTAAAACAATTGTTTTTAGACCTAGAATGGCCTCCTACAGAACACTTGTGATATCACTGTATTGAATACAGACATCATTTATGTCCCTGTATCACATTGCTGTTTTCCCTAAGAAAACATGAGAGTTAAAGCATTCATTTGATTTCCAATATAAGAACCCATTTTCACATGCTCTCACTTGTTATTACATTGTTTATGTGGATTCTGTCCAAAAGAGATGTAAATGAGATGGGTTTGTTTCCCCCCACCTCCTTCAAAATTTGAGACAGGTCCTTTTGGCATTTCAAATCATATCATATCGTAGCAGATGATAAAAGCCATGTATTTGTTCCCATAATTTTGAAAACAATTTCAAAATTATTTTGTTTCTCTAAATAAGTCTGCTTGCTTAATCACATCAGTAGCATCTGCCAGGCCCCATGAGATGAGCACAAAGCCAACTTCTGTGTATCTCTGAGGTGCTGATGTCACTGAGAGAGGTCTTCTCCTTCTGAGCACTCCTCGGGTGCACATGAACTCACAGTTCAATTGTAGGCTCATGAACATTGCAAGAGCATTTGTGTCAGAGAGTGTCTGGTCTCCACTTCCCCACTGTAAGCTACAAACTCTCTGTCTTCTCCATTAAAGCACATTATAAAACTACAGATATGAGAATCCTCTGCCTTCAGCTATCTTCAAATCCCTTAGTGCAGCATCAGCACTTTCTTCTTCTGTGCTTCTACTGACAAATGAAATGTCCTCTGCACTCACCACAGACAAATTCAGATTTGTACCATTCTGTTCCCTCCCTTGGTAAAGCCTAAGAATGACCACTGGCATAGGGCAATAAGAACAGGTAATTCCCTGCTTCTTAGTAGAATATGCTTGTCTTGCTCTTTTTATTCAGATGCTACCAATGAAACTCTTCTGGCTATCAGTCTGTTGAGGTAAGGAGTGCTTAAAAGCCCAGGACATGATTCTGTGAACTTTAGGCTGGATTATTCTTACTACTGCTCTGAGTTCTACTGATTTCAAAACCTTACAATGTCCACATAGCATGCATTGCAGCTTTTACACCAACACCTACCAGTGTGGTCCACCATAAATGGTGAAAAGAGCTGAGAAAGCACCTGGAGTTCCCCATTATGTGCTGAGATGTATGCAGGCTACCTTTCCTGCAGAAGGCTCCATTTGCCATCATACCGTCACTCAGCCATGACACAAAACATAGTGTCATAAAGGGCAAGTCTCCCTCCTCAGGTGGAAGGCCAAGAATTAGACACTGGGGATGGGATCTGGGAGCAGTTCTTATTACGTGTACCTTCCTCCCAAGACCACAAAGTAACAGGGAAGAGAACTCACTTGTGAACCAAGACCTCATTGTTCGGGGTACGCAACACAGGCAATGAAAACTTTAACAA
Organism: Anser brachyrhynchus; assembly: GCF_964034855.1. Classification (NCBI taxonomy): domain Eukaryota; kingdom Metazoa; phylum Chordata; class Aves; order Anseriformes; family Anatidae; genus Anser; species Anser brachyrhynchus. The sequence goes on from NC_137699.1 coordinate 52,743,680, forward strand.
TGTGCATCAAGAAGGTTTAAAATGAGATGGGTTGTGTAACTCAGTCACAAAACAGATGGAAAAATTAGACTTAATCTTCAGTTCCTTGTTCAGAGTTACTTAGGTAAATTCCAGGAAACATCAGAGGAGCTTCTGGAGGTAACAGTTTCCAGTTTGGCCTTTTGTTGTAATTGCTACTGCTACAGAGTTACAATAAAAATGTAAAATAATACGACTCCTTTGGTGGTGTTAATTCAGATGCCTGAACTTCTAGAGAGTTTTTCCTCATTTTCAAAAATCCCACTATACATACCCTATATAATACAGAATGTTTCCATATGCCAACTAAATACTGCTTTGCCAGACTTTGCTTTTGTGTCTCCTAATACCTTTAATTTATCTATATAACCTTAAGTTTGCATTCCCATATATGTGTGTGTGTGTATATATATAGTTTTTTAATTCAACATATTAAAATCCTGCTCCAGGCTTCTCCTGTGATCATCCTCTTCCCATTTATCTTTCAGACAGCAATAAAAATATGTAAATATTAGCCACAAAAACTGTATTACTGTAGTGTTAAGGATGTGACTAACACCCGCAAAACGCCAGAGGTTTCAAAGTCAAGGCTGCATGTCAAGCCTGACTCTTTCAACACTCATGTTAAGTAAAATTCAATTAAAAAAGCTCTGATGAGTTGCAGATAAGACTATTTAACTACCACTACTACTTGTAATAGTTGAATTATGGGAATGCTCGTAACATCAGTAATGTCCATGTACCATGGGTCAGAACCACAGCTTCAGCTGAAATGAAAACAGACTAGATTTGAGGGAAGCTGCAAAAAATGAATAAGTAGCCGTCACCCTATGTCTTTGTGATTCTGCTGAGCACAGGGTCAGCAGAAAACAGCTTTTATTTCCACCAATTGTCAAAAACCTCAGAAAAACAGAAGGATCAGTAGTGGATGGGTGAAAGCTAGCAACATCTTTTTACAAACTGAGGCTCTGCACCACTAGGAGGTATTCACTGGACATGAGAACAGCATTCATTTAATGGACAGGATAGCTTGATAGGCAAACTTCCCCAATACATTGTACCAAAGCTTTACATACAGGCAGTGAGAAGAAATTAGAAGCACCTGGACTCTTCTGCATAGAAAAGACTTAGGACTTGCACACCTGAGTGTTCATTTACACCCGTGCAAAGTAAGCCCATATAAAAGGTCTTAATGCTAATAAGTGTGAGTGATAAAGTGCAATACTCTATATAGCTATCTTATATGCTTTACAATATTAACTGATTACGCCTCCCACAGAACATTTGCAAGTATATGTTATTATCTGCAATTTACAAAGATGGTTTTAAGTGACTTGCCCAAGGTTGCAAAACTAGATTGGCTCAATCAAATATTCTATCCCAGGCAGTATATACCTTGCTGGGTAGAGTAGATGTAATGGGAAACAAAATTCTGCTATTCTCCTTTCTATTTTGAACCATCTCCAAATCCCTCTGTGGAAAATAATGGGATTGCTTAAGGAATGATATGTAAGAAACTTTCTAGAATAAAACTAAAGGAGAATCTTTCCCAAAACAGTAACCTTTGAGGCTAGGTTGATAATTAAAATTTGATTTTCCAAAATATGCTACTGATCTAGCAGACCTATTATTGAATTTTGTTCAGGTTTAAGTAGGTGAGCAGCATTCTTCTTGATGAGGTGAGCCATATGAATTTTAATTTTCCTAAGTGGCTTATAGGTAGATTGAAAAACACACTTCCTTCTTCCCTGGAAAGCAACTGTAATCAACACAGAAAAATTGCTGAAAATATCTGTAGATAATTAAAAATATAAAGCTAGTGAAAATGCATTGTTTCATTTACTCTTAAAGGAATTACCAATATAAGAGGTTAACACTTATCTGTTGTTTGCAATTTACTACAAACTGCCCGCTTCATTGGAGGGAAAGCTTTGCAGAATCAAGCCGAAGATAATAATTTATTGCTTTTTATCAGCCATCTTTGAAAATCGGGCCCCAAAGTCCTAATTAACTAACATTAGCGGTTTAGTACCTCTTGGAGCAAACAATATCAGATCTGAATTACAAATGGGTAAACCTTTGCCCCAGACCTATGTTCGATCTCTGATAAAGAGTGAAGTCGTAAAGACAATAATGAATTAAAGTAAGGTGGTTTTTTTATAAAGTTCTCTTGTGCTATGAGTTCTTAGTGAGAAACAGACTTTTTTTTTTTTTTTTTTTTTTCTCTCTCCAAAGGCCAATGTAAAAAGGTAGCAAAAAGCAGGGAAAATTGGATTTCAAGTAGTAATAATTATCCCTCTATATTCTTTATGTTACTTTTGATATTTGCACTGTGGAAACACTTCTAGTATAAAGGAAAGCTGAACAATGATATGTGGAGCAAACAACTAATTCAAAGCAGTCACATGGAAGTCTGTGTCTAAGAGTCAGCAAATTGTAGGCACTACTAGTTTTTTGCTGTCAGATGCAGAGAATAGCAACGTGTTCTTGAAAACTGCTTTATCTACAGAAGGAAAAGAGGCAGCAACACAGATTGGTCCATAGATATTAGTGTTCCACCACTCTCTGCTAGCCCTCCATCTAAGAAATCCCCCATTAGCTGGGCCCAATAGGCTTGCAGGGAAAGGCAGAACAGTGACATACAGTCTCTATCTATCTATTCATAATTTGTTTATTTATTTTAATACTGCCTCATTTTCAGCAGGAAAACTCGTATGCAAATTCTCATTTTGATAGGTGATTAACATTTAAATGTGGAGACATATATGTAGTAGCAACCAGGTATGGACCAGTAGCTATGCAATCACTCATCTCACAAAAGAATATTATTACAACAGAAGGACTTTTGTTATCAGAGCTCAGATGATACAGCTATAGGCCTGTAAGCTATATCAAACAGAAGAGTTATTCCATCAGTTACAAAACAGTGTGTTAATTTGCCTTGAAATATAAACAAAATATATGAGGGAGGAGTCAGTTTGCAATGACTTCTTTTAAATTCCTTCCCCAACAATCCCACACAATGCACAGTTATTGGCATTGTAGTGGATTAATCTTGTCTGTTCTCAAACCACAATAAATATCTTGGTCATGACCTTAATGAAGTACATAGTTCTGATTTTGATCTTATATTAACTTTTCACAAGTCAGGAGTTCCTCTTGATTTAAACTAGTATGTAGGGAGATCAGAGTCAGACATTTATCTAGAAATCTGCTATAGATTTCTCTGGGCATAACTCAACACTGCACAAAGATATACATGTTGTTGGGGGGGTGGGGGAAATGTTTTTGTGTTTTGTTTGTTGTTGTTTTGTTTTGCTTTGTTTTGTTTTTCTGGCAACAATTGTGGTCTCCTTCATAAAAGGTTGTGAGAGGACATAGATTCAGACATGCTGGAATGTAGTCTAATCTCTTCATTTTGATCTTTAGAAAATAAAGATGTCTTTATTTACTTTTCTTTTTTTATATACATTGTCGTTCAAAATATAAATACTTTAAAAGAAGCAGAGAGAGGTTGGAAATCTACAAAAAAAAAAAAAAAGAAGACATTGTTTTAATTGTCTAATCAGCTCAACCTTTGGGAGAACAACCCTAACCCTTGGACAGATGCCAACAACTGCCATTTAGGTATTTACATATGTTTATCCTCTCAGTCAAATGTCTTTTGTCTTAGGTTTGACATGGGAGTACAAATGTTCTGACCCCTACAAGCGGTTCTCAAACATTGGATAAAAGACTTCTTTTCCCCTTTTCTAAAAGGATGAACACATACTTTTACCCTCCCTTATTCTTCTTTACCAGTTCAGTTTACGTGTGTGACTAGAATTTCTCAAAGGGTGGACTTTGCAGCTAGGCTAAGTTAACCCTCTACAAGTCTATCTGAAGTCTTCAACATATGCTTTTACTTTCAAAATCACATATTTGTGTTAATATTTCCACATATAATATACAAAACTTAGGTCCCTCTTAGAATTTGGGGGAGATGGTTGTGAGATCTAGAAGTATATCTGGAAAGAAATTCCACGTAAGTACATATCCAGGGGCTTTCTTCTTAAAAATATATTTTATATATATATATAAATCACTATTGTTCACTGTGCCTGGCTTTTTGTGTCCACATGTAATTCAAGACATAGTTAAGGCAGTAAAAAATAATTATCGGAAATGGCAGCCTTTGTGATCCTTCTATTCCCTGGCATCAAAACTGGATTTTTCTGCTTAGGTACACCGCCTTGCCACTAAAAAAGCCATCATTTAAGTAAGTAAATAATCATAACTCTATTGTGGTTTTAAAGAACTCAGTGAATATCATGTTTCAGCAATCACTGATGTTTTCTTCAGGTTTGGTATGAAACACAGCAATAAAGTTATCTCTCAGCTTTATAGAACCCAAACTATTTGATGGTGTCTCTGTAAGATCAAATGGAAATTAAAGTCTGCGGAGGAAGTTCAAATGAAGCTTCCAGCTAGAACTGCAACATAAAAAGCTCAAAGTTAATTGACAAACTCCAGGCAGAGAAAGAAGCCTCTAGGCTTGGCTTGGCTGTTCTCTCAAACTACAGCAGTCCCAATGACTGCTTGGCTTTAATCATACATCTAGTTGGAAGGAGGACCAGGAGGTCTACCTGAGCTCTGCACCTACAGGCTGCGTACAGAGCCTGACAAAAGGTAATTTTGGTGAGGTTTTCAGGGTTACTCTCTACAGTCAGTAGGTCTCACCTTTCTGTCTAGGGAGGAAAGAGAGATGTTTCTTCCATTGGTAACCAGTGAACTCTTTGCAAACTTTGCCAAAGTTTTCACAGGAAAAGCTACCACAATTTATCATTTAATTTTCATAAAGAATCAGCATGGAAATTTATTCCCGGAGAAGATTTTTTTAAATCAAGGGATACTAGAGAATATGGTCCACAGCACAATAAACCTTCTTTATTAGAGAACAGTTTGGAGTTGAGTAAAAATTCCTAGCAAGAAACTTAGCTGACAGACTTTTGATTTGTTTTGTTTTGTTTTGTATTTTTTCCAACTCAAATGTTGCTAATGTAAATATATAAAAATTTTCATTTCTGATTTCATATTTACCATGATGTTGAAGATGTCAACGACAAGTGCTGGCCAGACAAAACCCATAAAATTGGTGTTATAGTGGAAATGTGGTTTCTTACTACAAGATCCCATCAGTTTCACTAACTATCTTTGAATTCAGAGAAAGCAAAAAGTACAGTTAGCAGGGTATTCACCCTAAACAAACCAGTGCCCTAGGATCTCTCTGTGGTCCAAAATAACAGGAATTTTCATTCTCCTAGTTAAGAGTCACACTCCTTACCAGACCATTACAAAAAATAGAGTTCTCAGAAGTCTAGGTAATATGCTGGAGTTCAGTTTGTGGTGGTTTGGTGTTTTTATGTCTGTGTGTGTGTTTGTGTGTACGTACTGGTTTTATTTTTTTTATTATTATTTGAAATTTTTGCCAGGAAATGAAAGCTAATTGAAATGTGGAGTTACTTCTGTCATTTAATAATTAGCAAGCACTCAGAAAATATATTATTCATTTTTTTTTAAACATAAATAATTAAGATGTAATAATGACACTTTTATAATATTTCATTCTCTGTGAATACTCTCCAGGATTTCCTTACATCCTAAACCTTCACTTTGCTCCCAGCTAGTAAATGTCTTTTCTGCAACATTCATTTTAAGCAAATGGGGCAAAGGGATCTCAACTTCCTTCCCATTTAAATATCTGTGAGAACATCCTTAAGAGCTCCCCCTTCCCACCCCCCCCTATACATAGAAAATTAGTCCTTTTTAAGTAGCCAGACTTTTAGGCATTCTTATTATGCAACTAGAATGAGTTACAACCAGAATACATCTGAAATTTTTTAATTTTTTTTTTTAGCATGTAAAAGCATGTAAGCATTAAACACCTATAATTTTGGAAGCCTAGAGTTTACAGACTAATGAAATGGGTTATGACTAAAAGTGACAGGTCTATGTTTCAGTTAAAGATTTTGTAGTTTGTTTGGCTTATTTAGAAATTAATATTATATAAAGACACAGCTAGGCAGAATTCCAGGAAATCATGTTCTCTTACTTTATGATCAAAGATCCCAGTCCTGCAGACAGCAACTGCTGGGTATAGTCCTGGCATGTTCCAGTCTCCTCTCTCTTGCACCCATGTAAGGCCATTGAACCTGAAACTATGGCCTTCTTCATGCTGCAGTGGCAGCATGAATATACAGTGCTTCAGAGCAGTATAATAAAGCTACAGAATAAATGAAAATAATCCCAACCACTTAATAATTTTTTTCCTGATTTATACTTTTGTAAATACAAGGAAATCAGGCCCAGAAATACTTTCTGGGAGTATTTGTGGTTGTAAACCCTTTAGAATTTATTCTTCTTTTTTCTGATAGTATAAAGCAGAGTTAAAGCCAATGCAAATGTAATTTACGTTAAGAAACTTTCCTCTGTCAGTCTTATGTAAGCATATATTAGCATAAATGGGAAGCACAAAAACTGCAAGTGCAAGCTTTACTGTACTATGTCATGAATCAACTGTATATTTTTGTTAAGTTCTCTTATTCTTATTTTAAAATAACTTTTTAGTATCTAAATTGAAGCAAGTAAAATCAGTGGGTAGAATTGCCCACTAACCAAAGCGCTTGAAACTCTCCAAAGAGTGCTGAAAAACACCAGTAAGGATTCATGAAAACTCCCCCAGTGGAAAAAAATGATAATAATAATAATAATAATAAAAATGTTTGGACAGGGGATATTACAGGGTCTGCTGCTGCAAGGCACAAAGAGCCTAGGAAATCTGACAAGAACATGCCCAAGTTGAATCAGTGAACCATGAGCGTTAAGGTTAACAAGAACCAAAACCAGAGGATCAGACCACCGTGACCGATAGCCAAATTAATGCCTTGCAAAAAACAACAAAAGGAGGCAGTGGAAAAGTTTGTCAATAATCTGGTATATCAACTGAATGATGACTGCAATCTTGGTGCAGCTCTGTCTAGCCCAACCAAATGGTTTGCTTCACTGATGCCAGCTACTTTATCAGGTATATCAGTAACCATATCAGTTGTAACATGTACAGAATTGCTGAGATCAACAGAAACCCAGCTCTTGGAAAGAGTTAAAACACATGATTAGACACAGGGCCAAAATCAAAGGGCTTTCTCCCATCCTACGGGTGGTGCTATCTCAAAGTATAATCTCACCCTGGGGTGGCATAATGCTATTTATCAACTAACTTGCCTATATTTGAGATGGGCAAAACAGAGACTTCTGTTTAGCATGCATTTAAATGCTGCCAAGCAAGAACTGTGGCCGTGACAACTGTCTTGTAAAGTTCCCAATAGGAAAACAAGAAAGAAATGAATCAATGAATGTAAGGTGTGTGAATGTGTGGACACATGGTGTCATATACCCCCTGCCATAAACACTGAATGGGAGTAGGAACAGAGAGAAGGAACAAGAAGAGTTGTAGAACCGGGTGATCTAAAGCTTTTACCCACTTTTCTACATCTGTGCTACCTCCCCAGCAAAAGTCTAAAGACTGTCTAAATTAATTGGTCTGCTAGTTAGTGATACATAACTATGCCAGCCATGACTGAGTTACAGAAAAAAACATAGTTCATTCTCCTCTTGTTCTGGTCTGATCTGCAGCGACAAAAGGGAAAGGAAACTGTAAGAAATCCTATGCCTTCACATGTTACCATGAGATGTGCCTCATGTTACCAGTTATAACTTTACGGTCAGGTTCAGCACAAAGCTCTCAGAATATCTCCTTTAAAGGTGTGTGTTGAGAAATAACTAGCAAGACTCCAAACCTTTCGAGAACCCCTTAAGAATTTTGCCTGAAGAAGACAATGAGTGGAGTGGGCAAAGCTGAAAAATCAAAATGCATGAAAGGTATTAGTATAAACAGTACCTGCCTCACCAAAAAAAGAGAGAGAAAAAAAAATAATTTTCAAAGTACGTTGGCATATTGTGTAATTTGATGCCATAATAGGTCACTAAGTCAAATACCATAAGTGGATTTTTTTAAAGGGTTGTATGTTTCATGACACCTAGCAACATTTGAAGCTATCTGAACTAAGATAATGAGGATAATCAAATCTCATGCTTCAGTCTACAAAATGAACACCTATAGTAGTTGAACAAGGATTTTTCTTCCATGTGCTAAGTGCACAGTGGTTAGGTCGATTTATTTCCTTGCAAAGAGGAAGATTTCCTTTTCCTCTGCTGCACTGGATATTTCCTGTGCTGAGAAGAGGATACCAGCTCACTGTGCCAGGTATGCCAAAAACTATTTAGAAATCTAACTCGTAAGGAAAATCCACTGCATGTGAATTTAAGCTAATACATTTTATCTTGCAAATGGGGCAGAATAAGAGAGCGTGCACAGTTGGTTACAGCAAGTCAGCTGACAGGCACTAACTTGTTAAGCTGCCGTAATGCAATCTTATATCACACTGTGCCTGCATCCTGAGGAGTGGGACAAATAGCTGAGCATGCTAAGATGCCATGAAGTAAAGCCATTTTTTTGCTGTATGGGTTTTGTCTTTTTTTTTTTTTTTTCTCCACACACTTTTTGGATTTTCACAGACTGCCTACAATGTACAAACAAGTCCTTTTCTCATTACTTTTTAAAAGCTGACTGCTACGTAATTTTGGAATCTTCCTGTTCTTCTCCATTTCTTCTTATAAAAACCTACACAAACAAACACACTTTTATGGAGATAAATCCCAAATAGCTATATTTCTTTCTCTAAACTGTCTGATAAGGTGAATATTAAAACTCAGATGGAAATTCTCCTTTTGGTGAATTCTCTGCAAGTGTTGGAAATTCTTCGCACACATGTCCACAACATCCGCAGCTCCACTGACAGACCCAGGTAGACTGAAAGAGCAATCAGGATACCATCTGTGTTTGGCAGAAGATTTCTAACCACTTTGCTGCTTTCTCTCTCTCGTCTCCCTTAGTGTGAAGAGACGGAGGAACCCATGGAGATTCGGTGAGAATTTAAACAGAACATATTGAAGGCTGCACTGACAACTGTGGATTCAAAGCAGATGAAATATGAGTGCTGGAGCAGCAATGGTGCGATGGATTCAAAAGAGATCTCAGAAGTGGCTAGCACAGACACCAGCTATAAGGGCTCAGCATGCTCTCCTCGTGCTCCCACATCCCCAGCTCTACTTTTGTATGCAAGGTTTTACTGTTCATAGAAGCTCATTGCTGTTGATACTAACATGAGCAACTCCCTAAAGTACACAATGAAGCAAACATCATGTACCTTGAATGAAGAGTGTTGAATTCATCCACTTTCTGAAAATACACATATTTCTCTATTTTCATTTACTTTTAAAAAGGTGCCAATTTAAATAATACAGAATGTTGTTTTTTTTTTCTTTTTTTTTTCCTGTTGTCTGTCATGCTAGTATCATGCACATATAATCCTCACATTTTCCATAGCTATGCACGATTACTTTATTTTGCATAACTAAAAACTGGGTCATGTGTTTTTGAGTTTCTTCTGGACAGACTTGGTCTAGATGGACACAGATCCACTATTGTCACTGGAATGATGATCTCTGCTACCCCAGACCTGAATGTAATACTCTGCCTAGGAAGATATTATCTACAGAATTATAGGAAAGAGGAGAAGGACAATAAGCAGATGGAAAACCTTATATTCTTTGTAGCTTTCTAGACACAAACTTTTATGTCATGCCAGTAGGACATTGGTGTTGAATTCAAAACAGATATTTATTTATTTTTTAAGGGGGGGGGGGAGGGGGGATGAAGGGAGGAGGAAGAACGAACTTATTTTTGTAATAGTGAATTACTTTTCAATACATCTGCCAGCCTCAGAGTATCATACCACATACAAGTTAACATTACTGCATTACTTGGCAAATATATGCACATAGCTTGTATGTGTGGTCTTTTGCCAAGGCTTTTAGGGCTGAAGAAGACCAGAAATTTAAACAAAATGTCCTGCAACCCAAATCGGTCATGATATGTCCATTAATTTAGAGTCTTTTGAATTATATGATTCAATTTGTCGTTCTGTTGGGAAACACATACGGTTTGTGTGATTATAGCTAGAAATGTGACTCTGTAAAAGAGGCCAGAAAACAGTGAGCTCAAGCCAGTTCTTGTTCTGCTTCCTCAGCAAAAATGTCAAACAAATTCTGATTGCAAAATTTTTATTGGGCGTTTTGTTATTTATTTATTAAAATATTATAGGTCAAATTGAGATGGGCTGTAAAGAGATCAGCAAAGCTCACCAAACTAATAATAAAAAAATCAAAAAATGTACTAGGGATGTGATCTATCTAGCCCAAAGTAATGCTTTTCTTTCCAAATAATTACTTTAATAACCTGTAATATCAAAACTCCTTACTACCCTTAAGGTAGGAGGAGAGGGGTAAAAGACAGAGAACAGTTTCATTTTTGAGATACCTGCCTGAATTTGCAGAATGGATGACTTGAGAACTTATCAGTTTGCTACAGTGCATAATTGATCCAGACATCTTAACACTTAGGATGCTGTTAAGTATTTTACAGGGAGTCAAAGAGATACAATACTGTCCCAAAGATGCTAATGTCTCCGTGAAATGCGACAACCAATCTGAAAATTATGGAAAGTAATAACGACCTTCCAAACATCATTTTCAGAGTTGTTTTTTTTTGTTTTTGTTTGTTTGTTTATTTTCCTTCTGAGATAAATTAAAACACTATAGCCTGCTTACCTCATACTCATATTAAAAGCAAAATTTTGAGGTTGCAGCATCCACAAGGTTGAACAGGTTTTAAACCACATTCCATTTTAAATTTATTTATAGATAGATGGGAGATTGTTAAATGATGTTGCACTTATTTGAAAAATTGGCCCAGAGTGCTGTAATCAGAAATTACTGAGAACTAAGTACCTTTGAAAATCTGCTCTTTATTTAAGTACCTATGTGGGAGTTGAGCTTGTTAAAAATCATTTTGGTTGCTTAGCAGATGCAAAGGCCAAAAACTTCACTGAGATTTTACAAAATACACGCTATCAAAATTGTCTGAATTAGTGTCTTCGAGGTTTTTTGATTTAAGAACCCCTTAAAAATCTTCCAAAATAAATGGAACCCCATTGTGAAATTAAGTTTATGTGCAACAGGTGATTTTTTCTGGTTTGTTTGTTTGTTTCTTAAACTTCTCAGAGTCTAAGAAAAACACAAAAAGTATTTGGACTACATACTGAAACAGGTATAAATCAGAAGTTACGAGTAAATGTTCTTGCAATGGAAGAGATCAACTGTGAAATTCTGCAGAAATCAGCATATCTCAATGCATTCAATGATAACATGGCAAAAGGGATAAATGCTGGGGTGATGAAATATTATATATGTAGATACATATAAAGTGAAACATTGAGAAAAACATTCTTATATACAATACTTTACTACTCAGTGGACAAAGCTTGCAATTAAAATAGAAAATTCTACGAAAAATATCTGCTCAGTAGTTATTATGAAAGTAAATCAAGTGTTCAGTATCTTTAGGAAGAGACTGGAGAACAAAAAGGAAACCTCATCATACCACAGTATAAATCCAGGATTGGCCAATTCCTTGAGTTTTCAGGGTTCAGATTCCAACCCACAAAAATAATATGTTAAAATGGTAAAAGATTATGACACAAGTCAGAAGGATTTCAGTGTGGAATAGCTTTTCTACAGGAATGCCTGAGGATGTAAGAACTATTCTGCCTGGAAATGGGGCAATGTAGGGAGGACATGGGAGAGGTCTACAAAATCCCAATTGTCCTGGAGATGTTGGGTAATGACCAGCTATTTCCTATTATCTTCCTGTTCAAAGGGCCTTTAAAGAAACCACCCTCTAAACAAACAGAAAGTGTTTCCTTATGCAGCAGATAGCAGCCTTGTGGAGCTCCTTGCCAAAGAAGGCTGAAAAGCATTTACATGGGTTCAAGAGATGGAAGAAAGACCTGCCAATTACTAGACAGGGATCAGGCTCAGGAAATCCTTTAACATAAAAAGAATCTTAATTTGAACATAAGAGGATTCTTGAGGCATATGACAGTGGAAGATCATATATGTTTCCCATGTCTTCTGGTATGTTCTTACATTTGCACTTACATCTACTGTTTGATAAAGCATACTGTGTTGAACGCACCCTTAGAATGACCCACTGTGGATTTATTTATTTATTTACAGTCTATTAATGCAACAAGACTCCACTTAAGACATTCCTGATTGGTCATTTGGTGTATACAGTGTGATACCCAGGAGAGTGTTGCAAAACCATATTTGTTGAGAGTATTGTGAAATGTCTTGTGTCAGATACCAAAATGAAAGCAATTGCAGTATCGAGCTTTTGTTTAAGCATAATTTCTTTGAACAATAAAATAATAGAAGAGTACAGAAAAGAGTGAGAGGTGTCTATTGTTAATATAAAGCATGCTTTATTGGAACTCCCATGGTTAGATACCATAGCAGTACATTTCATCTCACAGACTATGATGGAAGGAGCTAATACACCATACAGAAGAACAATTAGTGAACTAACCAAAAGGTGTATATTACAATGCTTTTGTGCAAAACGTGGAACTTGGCACTTCACAGGGAGGTAAGAACGTGTCTTTGTATTTATTAGGTGCATTAAAAAAGTCAGTCTCGAAAAAACATCTAGGTTTTCCTGTCACCAGTATAGTAGGCAATCAGATGGAATACAGCAGAAATGTTTCTAAATAATATAGTTGTTTCTGAATAATTTCTCCAATTTACCCACTTTTCAATGAATTTCAGAATAACTACCAAAGTTGAATAGCTATGGGTTTCATGTCATCCCTGTATTGATGCAATGGCAGCTGCATAATACTGCCTGGTACTGCAATATGTAATTTAAATTAGTTCTTAAGAATTTACTAATATAACCCTTTGTTTAAGTTCATGGGCCAGCTTCACCCCTGATGGCAACCCAATAAAAGCACTGAATTCGAATAATGTTAATATTACGCGTTGATTTAAAAATGTTGACAGGATAGCATTTCAGACATCAAAATCACAGAAGTTGGAGAAAGAGCTCTGGAAATGTCAAAAATGAAGAACTGCCAGTGTTCATTGGATTACCAGCATTTGCAAACCACTACCCGGTCAACAAGAGGCAATATGAAGAAATTTGTGATCAAAAGAAATCTCCTGGCTTAATCAGCTAAAATCCTATATGGCTAATGGCAGAAGTTCTTTCTCATGCACTCAAAAATACTTGATAGGTCCATGATTGAAAATAAGTTTGATTTTTTTCATTTCATTCAGATTGTGACTTGAACAATTCTAAATTGTAAGCAGGCTGGGACAACAATGATAGAGAGAGAAATTCGAATAATCTTAAACTTTGAAATGTCTGACCTGAGAATTATATGGGAATGCCTTCTGCCTATCCCCTTGCCATCTCACAAACATGAGGTTACAGATTTACAAAGGAACTTGAAAAGTTTGAGGTTAAGTTTTCAGCTGGCTCTGATGTTGTTCAAGTTCAAAACTTCTGGCACTTCTCCCTTGTCCTCATTATATCTCACTGATCTAGATAGCAGGAAAAAAGATATATTACCACACTTGAACACACTGGAAAAGGAATGTGTATTTGAAAATTAACCTTCCTTTGAAAAACAGTAGTAAAAATTTAGAGGATAATCAACTTAAAAACACCAAATTATTAATGTTAACAAGGTTGCATCAATCTCCAAATACCATTGCATTTTCCCATAAATGATAGTGTCTTACTTCATTTCATCATGTTGCCAAAGCATTCTGAACTTAGAATTAATTGTAATATTTCAATTCCTTGTTAACTCGGCATCAGTTACTGGAAAAAAAAAATCAGTGCTGCAAAGTTGTTTTATCAAAAGAAAGTGAGACAGTCATAACACACACAGATATAATGTATATATATGTGTTTGAATTGTCATAATATATATATATTATATACATGTGTGTATTTGAATTGCCTCAGTGAGGAAGAATAACATGATGTGCAGAGAAAAGGGAAGTAACAAACATGGTGGTTAACCCACACACTAAGAACACTCTGAGTGTTCTGGCTAATTACAGAGAAGCCAATTGTTTCATCTGAAAGATGGCTCATTATTTAAGTATACTCAGAAAATGGTTAATTAGTTTACTTAACCAACTGTACTTTTACTTCGCCTTATTCTTTGTGCTCTGAATGACGTTAAATGTATTTTAGTTAATCCATGCAATTGGATTCATTTCCCTTTAATTTTGTTACAAAATATCAATGTGAATCACTGAAACATCTAACTACATATCTCTCTTTGGGGTGAAAAATAAGCAAAGGAAAGAAAAGTAATTTATTTTAGCCTTAATAAGCTGTGGACTGATGTTTACAATAAATCAGCCACTATTACCATCCTTACTAGTTGTGAACGAGACAGAGCAGATGTGAATACATCTCTTCTCTTCTTTTTCTTACTCTTAGGGGCTGAATCTTACTTACATTCTTCTAAAATGAGCACATGTGTTGCTCAAGCGGGTGTAGAACAGGACTATTTTATAAAATAAGTATCAAGGCCAACGGTCTTTTAGTTCTTCAGGTTTGTTTTCTTAAAAAGAAGATGGATGTTCAGTTTCCTTGCAACATTTAAACAGACGTGACAGTCTATAAACAGCAGGAAAAGTGAAGAAAAGATCCTTACAGGTTAAGTGTTTTCATTCAACTTGTGTGTAATATCCTTATACAATAAGACAGTCCCTTAGAACAGAATTGTAGCTACACAAACCCTATTGGTTTCAGTTTACAAATCTATTTGTTCTTGATTTTCTGCAGATATGGGAAACAATGGTAATAATAATAATAAAAATAATAATAATAATAATAATAATAATAAAGGCTTTTCTGAAAAATCTTTCCAGAAAAAAATAAAATAAAAATCCAAGTAACACAATAACAGTTAATATTCTGGTCATACAGCAGACACAGTTTGCATTAGCCAATGTGTCTGTACTGCAGGTGTCAGTCATGAAAAATATAGAAACTAAATGGGGAAGAATTCTTTTTCAAAATTTCTTACTCTAACCAGCCTAAGAATATTCAGAACTCACCTTATGTTTCTACAAGATTACTTCCTAAGTAGTTACATCTCTGGAATTACACCCAGGATGAGTTACACTCTCAGCATATTTTTAGAAAGTTTATGAGAGCTGAGAAAGGCAGAGAGGAGGAGTACACAGGAAAACCAAAAATATTTTATGCTTTTGCAAGCAATTAATTCCACAGTAGAAATGTCTGAAAAGGGAAAAGGGCTGGATAGCAAACCTGCACGCTAATGCATACCAATATTTTAAAACTACACAACGTGCTTTTTTATCCAAAGATCTTTACAAAAATGAGTATTTGTTATTCCTCTTTAGAGACATTGTGTTTTGCTAAAGGTCACTCAGCAAGCTGAAACATGAGCAGAAGTGAGGTGTTCAGTCTCCTGTGTCTGTATCCTATCCACCACAAGGCATCATGGCCCTGCTAAGATGAACAGCTATGAAGAGAGGCTTTTGTCTGATTAGTCTTTTGTCCTGTCAGGTTCACAAAACCCTTTGCAAAATTGTAGTTCAAGGTCCTCTGATGTTTACCTTACATATCACCACTTTTTTTTTTTTTTTTCCTGAGATTTTTATAACTCAGGCATGAAAAATTTGCTCCAGGGTGAAAGTTGGCATGAAAGTGTCTCCAGTCAGGAGCACAGTTGTGTTTTATTATTATTATTATTATTATTTTATTTTTATTTATTTATAATTACTGTTGTTATTTGGGGGTTTTCTTTGGTGAATACTAACTGGGGAAAAAAAAAAAGAAAAAGTGAAAATATTTCCAAGTGCAACAAGACCATTTTCTCAAAACATTACACAGTTACACAGGCAGAAATGTAATAAAAATAATGTCATGCCTTAATTCAAAATTAACCCACTCTTAGTCACTCTGTCTTCTTTTCCACCTGAGTTAAGTAGGATTGGAAGTAGGATTCTGTTTTTTGTGTTTTTTTTTGTTTTGTTTTGTTTTGTTTTTATATTGCTGTTAGTTTGTTTTTGGTTGGTTGGTTGGTTTTGTTTTTTGTTGTTGTCTTTTTGTCTATTTGTTTTTTTGTGTGTTTTTTTTTTTTGGTGGTGGTGTTTTTTGTTTGTTTGTTTTAAAGTAGTCTACTGTGGTAAAACAGCAATGGCAGGAGTGCTGTGAGATCTTTTTACTCTAGTGAGTAAAGTCACTAGAACTCCCAGTTCATGATGATTTGGCTGAAGTTCTGCCAAAAAGGACAAACATTCCACTTCCCTCAAATTAAAAATCAAGTTCACCTTCAAGTGGTGGGCCCCACCATAGCATTAAGGAGGGTACTAAAATTTGCCCTTGCTCCACATTGGCTGTGGGTATCCCAGAGCATCACTGTATATCCTTGGGAAAGCCACTAAAGCCACTCAGCTCAGCCATGGGAGATGTGCTTTGCCCAGGGTTGGGATAGAAATAAGTTCTACTCTGATTTAATATTTTGTGTGTTTTTGACTGGGTTGGTGCCCAGGCTGCCTCAAATTCACAACCATTATTACAAGTTTCAGATGCTCTTTCCAAACCTCATACTCCACCTCTCTTGCAGACATGGTGTGAATGATAAGAGACAGGCTTCAGTTTTTCCAGTGAGGAAAAGGGCCTTTTATTAAAGCTTCTAATATGGAAAATATCCTACACGCAATGCTTTAGATCACAGATTAAACATGCTTTATATGATTACTTACTCCACCAAGAAAAGTGAAGTATGCACTACCAGAGGAAAAACAGAGTCCCTGTACCAAAGAGGTTAAAATCTGACCTTACACACTTGCAGTACTGGCAGCACATGATTGTTTTTTGGTCCAGGTCTCAACTGCACAAGCAAGAAATATACTCCGACACTTTTTTACACACAAAAGGGATATTTTTCAATGTAACAAATGTATCTTTAAATAAGCAACCATCGGACTTCCAAAATTCAGGACTTCATACGAGGGAAGTCTGGCTTCAATAGTGATAATTTTGGAAAGAATTTTATGTAATGTACGGGAATATGGATATTTAGGAATTCAGGAGAATAGGGATGTGTTTCCGCATTTCTGAGATATTTATTTTGCATTATGTTGTCCTATTTGACTGCTGTGCAGACTTAAGATTCTGAAGGTATCAAATCTCCCAAAAAGTACTATTTTTTTTGTACATAAACCTCTTAGCCTATCTAAAATGGGGTACAAAATATAACACCATTGAATAATGGTGCTGTCAAAATTGAAAGACATTTTTCCTCATAAAAATTATATTTCTGCCCTCAACAAGACAAAAGACAAATCTCTATCTTAATTTTAGTGTCCCTGAATAAGAGTCTAAAGATTTCCCATTCTTAAACTGTCTTTTGAAAGATCACGTGGTGACAGGCCACACCAAAATGCCTACAGGGACAGCCAAATCTTCTACCTTTTCTTTGCCCGAAGATTACTGCTTTTCCTCATCTCGTCTTTCTTCATTCCAATGCCATAGGACTTATCCATCCTTACTTTGTCACAATGGCTCTTGCAAATCCTTCTTGGGACCAGCTTTTGCCAAGTTAAAGACTATTTACTCACTGCTAGAGTACATACAGAGGGAAATTTTCAAGTAACTTGATATTTACAGAGCTGGAGCACCTTCCAGCGACAATTGGTTAAAACTGTATGATTGTATAGTGGTCTGAAAGAAGGGAATTAGTTTATTACAGAAAAAAACATAATAAGTTGTACAGTTTTAACTTTATAACCAGTGTTAGAGTTACAACATAATTTCCAACTGTGAAAAGTTGCGAGGCAGGAAGAATATGTAGGCCCATAAGAGAGGATAAATGAAAATTTGTAAGGAGATAGTAAGAGAGATCCTTATCCATTTCCAAAGATGGTAAAGTTATTACATTGCTAATTGGGACAGATTTAGGGTAGCCAACAAGTATTTTGAGATCAGCTTCAGTGAAATGAGGATTCACCTAGGCCCTTATTCTTCTCAGCAGGGAGCTCTGTAGCTGTTCATGCTTTCACAGATTACAAAAACAAAGCTTTTTAATATGTGTATTTATCATCCTCAACATCAAGAAACAACATGAAAAAATCCTTGAGATGCTGATAGCTTTGCAGTGTAAAAGCTTACTGGCTTCTTCATATTTTTCCTGCCTAATAACTTTGGATAACTTCCTGTTTACTGTCAGTGCATCTAATGCAAATGTCAGCCTGGTGCAGCACTGACATGATATATGCATTAGACCACACACTGATAGCAAAGAGAAAGTTACTCGATTCTGACAGGACAAGAAAATTACCCACAAGCAGTAAAATATAGGGTTTCCATGTGACTATGTTCTGCTTCAAAACCATGTATCACATGGTGATAACATAAGAATTAGGAAAATGTGAGAGACGCTGGAACTGCAAAACCAGTTATCTGGTCCCTTTGCCTGTATGTGCCCTGCATTAATACACATACCTGGTTTAATCCCACTTACGTCCTGATGAGCTGCTGAGTTTTATTTTATGTTACTGTGCATTGTTTTCTACCACAGTCAGCCTGATTGCTACACCCCTTGTGCATTGTCTTTTTTCCCTTGCAGCACTAGGTGACTGCACCTTTGATGCAATTACTTCTGTTTGCAATGGCTTTGCTGTTCACCTACCCACACACACCTTCTGGTCACAGTGCCTGCACTGCCCTAAATTTACTTGCCAGACTGAAAGAGGTAACACAGTCCAGAGGAAAAAAAGAAAGGGGGCAACAAATAACTTACTCTCAATAATAATAGTTTAGTGTCCTCCCCAGAAAAATGCAGGATTGCAGTGATTTAAGACTGAAATTCCTTGCAAAATTGTTGAGATTTTAATTGGATCTGAAGTATTCAAATCACCAACCCGATGAAATTAAGGAAGAACAAAATTTATTATCTACAGAGTAAACAATACAGTTAAGGTATTCCACATGTTTCCTAGGCAAATTCTGGCATTTTATTTAGTTAATGTGAGTTACTGAAAGGTAAGTCATTGGTTAAAAGTCCTGTACATGTATTTTTGCCTTTACTGTGATTTGCATAAATGCCGACTGTGCTACCTGAAAGCGTTCCTGTCCTGATTTATGGGTGTGTTTGTATTGCTCATATCATAAATCTTCTCCTCTAGGACACTTCTGTTCTGGTATTTATTGACCAAAGACAATTTGCGTTAAGAATGTTTTGAGATCTTGCCAGATATGCACTAGGGGATATTTGAGAAAACATTCAGTACTCAAGTGAATGAATCTAGGCAAGTGTATGATCTCACTACCCAGATAAACATTTTGCCATAATATTTTAGTACGCTATTTTATTAAGAGAAACCTATGTCTCCATATACATCTATTTACCATAGAGTCAATTCATTTAGGCCAAATAAAAATAAGTGCTGTAAGAAGATAATTTAGGCCAGCAGCCTCAGGTTGGAGATTACAGTTCACTGAGAAAATCTTCAGCAGGGTCGGATCTTCTTTTGCTAAATCTAGGTTGAGCCTAAGTACCACCCCACACTGAAACAAAGTGCCCAGACATGCCCTTTGTGCCCTATTTCTATTCTAAGAATTTTGTTTAGAGATAACTTTTTTTTTTTTTTTTAAACCAATTATTATTATCAAACCTGAAAATACCTGGAAAGCTTTAATTGAAACAGGCACTTTGCACTGCTGGTTGTTTCCTCACAGTAAAGAGTTAATGAGCAAAATAAACAGTCCATACAAACAGTGGGGGAATTATGTTAAGAGAAACCGAGGCACAGGGAGATTAAGGGATGCATGTGCAAGGGAAAGCCACTATGCAGCACTGGGTGGCACAGGAGGTCATTTCTCCATGCCTGTCCCACGACACAGCCCTCATAAGATGTCTCCGCCTGGGACTTGGGGAAGGCAGCACAATGCTGGAAGCATAAGCCTCCGCTGTGAGGCCTTTTGTGGCTCCATGGGGGCTGAAGCCACCCTTTCTCTCGGGACTAGGCACCTATCCTTTGGAAGGCAGAGGGAGAGGGAAGAGGGCAGAGACTCCCTGTGTTGTTTCCTCTCCCCTCCTGCCCACCCTGCCTCAGGCAAGGTCTTCCAGAGTCTGCTTAAGACTCCCAGGGTAGCTCTGCCCACCCGTCACTCCGTGCTGAAGTTCTCAGTCCCTCCTGCTGAAGCTGTTTCACTTTGCAAGAAACATTTAGAGATTCATTTGGTCAAAGAGAAAAAGCAAGACCGAGCATGAATCTCTATCCTGCTGGTTAGGGCACTCACCTGGAAGGGAGGAGACCTGGGCTCCAGTTTCTCGTTTCAGTGAATGTTTATGTGGTTCATATCAAACAGCCATTGGATAAAATACTTAAGTAGTCATTAGAACAGGGACTGCAGCCCAGGTTTGCCCCCTCCCCTTCCAGGTGAGAGCCCCGAACCACCAGAGAGTCATGCTCAGTCTTGCTGTCTCCCTATCTCCCTATCTCCCTCTAATGAATCTGTAATTATTTGATGCAAAGTATAACAGCTTCCACAGCAAAGATGGGAGAGCACGCCTCCCTGGCTGCCCTCCCCCTGTTTTCTGGGGAGACGGGAGATGTGGGTTCAAAGGCTCTCTGGCAGAGCAGGAAACTACACCGAGGTCTCCCTGTCCCGGCTGGCAGCGGGAGAGGTGGCACTGCTCCTCCAGCGGCTGTGTTTTGAGCGGAGCTGTGAGGCATGCTCTGAGATCACCTGGCAGACTGAGCCCCTGAGGAGACCACACACAAAATAATACCTCATCTGTAGATCCCCATCCAGCCAGGCATGAATTAGGTGCTGAGCTACCCGGGACTAAGATGCTTCGTGGCAGACCCACCAGCAGAGCTGGAGGCACGGGGGGTTCTCCACAGTCAGGTGTGGGGAGCACTGGGATGGTGGCAGAGGAACAGGGGTTGGAAGGGGCTCTGCCAGGACAAAAGTGCCCACATCCTTGCCTGAAAGCAACCCCCAGTCATTTGCCAAAGACCACACAGGGAGCCTGGGGAAGGAGCGAGACCTGAAGAACAATCTCCTGAGGCGCAGCCCGGGCTGGGGCAGGCAGGCACCTCTTTGTTCTCAGGCACTCCTGTGCAATCGCTCAAAGACTACCGGTAGCAAGAGTGGACAAGGCAAGCTGTATATCACCCAAAAAATTGCAGCTAGCAGCCACTGCCATTTCCAGTGGATATATGTAATTAGCAAAGCATTCAGTAGACACTCCTGAATGAAAAGCACAAATAAAGCTGGTGAGTTCCTGGTGGAACGATTGAGTTATCTTTCCAGAGGAAAACAATGTGTCTGTGTGTAACCTTTTAACTCTTTTTCTCTTTCCTCCTCTCACTCTTATACTGGATAATTATTTATTTTGTAGCTTAATTAGCTAATTATGCATGTGTTATGGTGCTTTTAAGCAGAAAGTCACTTTGTTTAGTTGGTGGTGGTATGTGGCTTTTGTTCAGCTTTTGTGATGTCGGTTTATAACATAATCATCCCTACTTGCAATGGTCTGAGGTGATGAAGTCTGTTGCTGATGCTAATATTTTAATTATCAGAGTAATGTTTGAAAAAGCACTGTAACTGACAGGGAATGCCTTCACGTGGGTAGAGGGTAACCAATGAGTTTGCATAAGCCCCTGACTGCCTGTCTGTGAGGTACAGTCACACTGTTTCCCTCTAGAAGAGCACATTTTGAGGCTTTCCAGAAAGGACTAAAAGGCACTGACAAGAGTTCACCAAATCCACTTATGAATTATTTTTTCTGGCAATCACTGTTGTTTTTTTTTAAAATAAAAGGACTTGAACTGGATCCCCATCCCATCAGCTCAGCAATAATGGGGTCTAGGCAGGACTGTTTTTTAGGAAATATACGCAAGTGGAAGCATATTGCAGGGAGCAGAGGCAGCTTACCTTGCAGCCTGCTACATCTTCACACAACAGCACAAGTTCCACCTGCCTTCAAATAAGCACAAGTCTTGTAAGTGCAGGCCAGATGCAGAAGGCTATTGCAAGAGTTAGTGACTCAATATCTTACCAAATGCCCTTCCATAAAAGCAGCTACAGTATGTACCAGTGGTTATTCTCCACACCTGTCCAGCCCTTTAGTTTGTCTTATTCAGAGATATCCAGCATGGTGCCCTGTGCCAGCTCTAAACCCTGACAAATGTCTCTTGTTTGAATTCAGTTGTCAGACATAATGTATGCAGTCACAGACCTGCAGTAACATTTATTCCTCCCTCTACTGAAAAGATGAGTAAGGATCTTAGGCTCATTTCCCCAGTGGTAAATTCTAGCCATCTCAGTTAGGACACTGGTCTTCCTCAATTCCTTATCTAGTCAGCTGAGCTGCTCACAAGCACTATTCTGAGCATGTGAATTAGGTTCTCCTGAGAACTGCCCTTTAAAAAGCCTATCTCATGCAGCAACTCTACAGCTACTATCTTACATTCCCCTTAACAGTGTTTTAAACTCTTTTTTATACTCACAGATTAATACTCTACACATTTCTATATGTTAATATGTTAAGAAACACACTTTCCTATGAATCTATTAATTTGTCCACTAGAAACTACTCTTGCTACCTAATGAATGCAGAAGGGAAAAAAGTATAGCTTTTGAATAAGTCCCTTAGAAACCATAACATGTACAACAGTTCCTACATGATCGGCTTTGAGACTGAAATGTTGCTTATGTTTTTAAGCTCACTGACAGTTTTATGATTTAAAGGCATTTTTTCTGCCTCTTTCCCACCCTCCCATTCACGTATTCTTCACGGTGGTGCCTGTGCAACAACACTCAGTAATAACCCTTTTCCCTAAGGGATCAAGGAAGGAAATTCGACAAGTCACTGCCTCTCCCCTTTCTTTCTTTTTTTTTTTTTTTCCCCTCTCTCTCTCTCTTTTTTTTTTTTTTGTTTGGTTTGGATGGTCTCTGAAATGGGCTGGAATGCAAATGGAAGATATTTGGCAGGTTGACATTTGTCTGCAAAGCTAGGCACTGAGCCAGAAGCATGGAGCAAGCTGGAGTGGGTTTACATAAAGTGGGAGCAATGGTGCCAGAGCACTCCAATACATTTTCCCCTGAGACACATAGGCAGCCCACTCAATACTTCATTAAGGGTGAAATCCAGCACTATTTGAAGAGCCTTAGGAAAAGGCCTATGTACCAATTAAGTTCTCAAGGCCTCTGCACTGGTCTGAATTTCACCCAAAATAAGAACTGTTAGCCGAGGAAAAGATGCTATTACCCAGATTACTGTCTGCTCCTGTGAGGAAAAGAGACTGTTGGCATATGGTTGGAAGCAGCACAGTCCTTCTACACAGTCCTTCATAGCTGCATCCTTGCAGCATGTTTGGTGCAGACTCTTGTCTGTCCATGAAGACCTCTTACAGTGTGAGAGAGTTCAAGAAAGGAAGAGGGCAGGATATCTCCAGGAAAGACCTTAGAATCTGAGCTTTGTTAAAGTGGGAATACAGGAGTCACTCCTACAGTGATGGGATACAATGAGACTGACTGTGGTGAGGTGGCTCAGAACAGCACCTCAGAATCATTTCTTCATCTATAGATACGTTGCAAAAATACACGATTAAAAAAAAAAAAAAAAAAAAAGGATGGCCATAATACGGAATTTACTACAGACAAGAATTATCTGCTCTCCCTTCAGTAGGCTGGAATATAGTTTTTACTAGAGAAGAGGTTAAACTAAATTGTTCTCTTTTCCTTTTTTTTTTTTTCATATATATGTATATATATATAAGGCAAACAGGCATTTAGTAGCTCTCTATTGCAGTAGGAAGTTAGTCTTAGATGGAGGAAATCTTTCTATTAACAAGGTCAACGCCATTATTTTGCATGGGTTACATGAACGCTCATTTGTTTGCATGCAGTGCAGAGAACACTGCATATTTTAACTTCTAAACAATGGGGTGGCACAATGTCAAAGAGACACAGAGGGACAGGGGGAGCATGGCGAATGCTTGTAATGCCCCAGAGCCTTTTCACAGCAAAACAGTGATAATACAAGCTAATGGTTTCTGTAATATGAACCAGCATAAGGTCAGTTTAAGACTTTTTTTAGCTTCCATCAGAGGGCATCTGCTCCATAGATAAATCTCTTTACAAAGTGCATTAGATTGAAATGTAGAGTTGAGTACTGAATGCTGAAAATACGTTTTTCAATTAAAAACCTCTTCACACTACACAGAGATGCCAGAGAAGCTGAGTGCAGGGATAGGGACTCACCAAACAATTTGTGAGATCAACCCATCAATTGAATATTAGCCCCTTGATGCACATGCTTAACTCCCATTAGTGGCACTGGGAGTAACAAGACTGTACCAATGGAGAGAATCGACCTCATAGTCTTTACACAAATACAGATGCTTCCCATTGAAATTAAGGTGCTTTTAAGAATGTGGGGTTAACAAAAATACAGTCTACACAATGCAAGTGAATCAAATGTTTACATTATATAATTGCTTTTGCTTGCTTTGACAAGGAAAATTAGCTCTGTAAAGTGCCAGTTCTAAAATGCATACTTGAATACACTTGATGAGCATAAGATCCCTGCACACCTAAGGCTAGATTGATAAAAAAAACTCACATATGCAATTGAGATATTTTTTTTTTCCTCTTGCAGTTGCTGTCAGGAGCCTGTGAATTGAGGCAGTAACTCTGTAATTTGCAAAAGTGTCAAATGAAAGGAAATATGCTTTAGCATGTGGGCAGGATACATCCAGCAAGAGACTGATTGGAGAAGAGAATAGAAGTAGTCTTGCCGCAGGTCAGCAGTTGCATGGTCTTCAATCAGGACTTTGGATTTCAAGGTCAGAAAGAGTTATTGCTATCATCTAAGATACATTGCAGGACTTAGGTCTTTCTCAATTTAAATGCTTGAAAACACAAAAAAGGTTTTCTTGTATGGAGAATCCACTGCAGCACATTATAATTACTCTCCCTATCCAAACAATAAACAAACAAATAGTCCCACAAAATGTGTACCTTTAAAAGTTTTCATCTGAATTTGTCGGCTTTTAAGAGCTGGATTTTATCATAACTTGGGTCCGCTGAACTGAAGAACTCCTCTCATCACGAGAAATGATTGGTTTTTTTTATTATTATTATTGTTCTCTAGTCAACAGCAGAGGGAGAGAGAGGACACTCATTTGGAAGGTGGGACACCCAAGTTCACTTCCCAGTTTTGCTTGAACTGGAGTGGTGGAATTTGGGTTACATTCCCACCACAAGACAGTGGGTCACGCTGGAGGCCAGAGTAACCTCTAAGCTGAGCTAGTTGTGTCAGCTGATAAAAGCATTTTCCAGTGAAGGTTGGAAGATTTTCTACCTGGATGGCCAGTAAAGTTTGCATAAAACTCCTGTGAAGTTGTAGGTTAAGTGGACAGCAGTAGAATTGCACTCACCACCACAGGCTTTTGAGAGCAAGTAAAGTCAGGGAGAGGAAGTAGAGTCATGAGCTCTATAATAGTTTTAGTATCAAGGCTACGTTTCACTGTGAGGCAATGGCTTGTTTTCTAGGGCTGCCTACAAACACTGACACAAATGGTGCAAATTGCAAACAATGAGTGGGAGAAGTGTATGTACAACCTACTGTATTTTCTTCACAGGTTTTGTGTGTGCCTATTTCCTCCGTGATGTTTTGTGAAAGCTCTCTCCAAGGTGCCACAACCTGAATATTATTTGTTGCTTTACTTGTAATGTAATTCCTCAGAAAGTAACAAAATGAGGAGAAAACAAAAACAAAGGCTAACAGGTCCCAGAACATCAGGAAATTGTATTATTGTTATGAACCAGAATGCAGGCTGAGCCAGGTATCTTTCAAATTTGGGGGACTCACAGAGCCAAACACTGGTCTGACACACCTATGCAAACCCATTGCCCTCAGTGGGATCACACAAATATGTATAGAGAGACACAGTCCACTGAGGGATTATTTAAGCAGATGGCTAAATTTTGGGGGTGTACTGTTTGCCTAGCACATTACAATTCTAGCAAAAGGGATTTGTGTTACTTTTCTTATCAAGTTATGACCTGTATTTTCAAATGTGGGTGCTTACAGTTAGGAGTTAAATAAGTGCCCTGGTTTCCAGAGCCACTGAATACTTAACAATTCCACTGCCTGTTTTGTTGTTGTTTGTTTGCTTTTTGTGTTGTTTTTTTTTTCATTTGTTTGTTTTTGTTTGTTTGTTTGTCAAAATGCTTAAAATATCACTGGGTTCTGCAGAGATTTATGAATCATCAGGGATCTCAAAGATCGCTTCCTTAACCAATACAGCTGTTTAAGGTTCATCTTCAGAGATACAATTAGGAATTGATGAACTGGGTAACTTTCCCACTCACCACTTAGGTTCATGGGACAACAATGATCTAATATGCTGGTGGAAAGAAGAAGACCTACACCTTTACATCTGCCTTTCCAGAGTCCCTACTATTTTACCTCCACTCTAATTATGTCTATTAACTTTATTAAAAGTCTTACGGTCACAGAGCATAGCACAAAACTCCAAGAAATCTGATTAACTTATTAACAAAATACCGGTCAAAGGTTAACTCACCTTTGACGGGTATTTTGGACTAGATAGCCTCCTGATGTCCCTTCCAATCTACATTATTTTGTGATTCTAGTTAAATCATATGCACTATGGTTATGAAGATGACTTGGGGGAAAAGTCAGAAATGTTTGCTGAATAATGACACCTCCTGAGCTACTAAGAAGTTTTGCAAACCCCAAGTAGACATTTAACTTTGTAAGGCCAAGAGAGTCAACAAAAGGGTACTCAAGGCCTCCAGAGAACTATTAATAAAAAAAGTGAGATAGATTAAATCATTCATAGGGGAAGGTGGGTAGGAAGAGGAGATGTGAGAAATCTTCCAAGTCATGGCTGTGGAAGCAAGAGCTTCTATCAAAGATGGCATAATACATTGATCAAGGCAAAACATACCAAGGCACAATGAGCTGAACTTCAAAGGCATCAATTGCTTTTGAGCTCAGAAGGGAAAACCTTGAGACCACTGCACTGGCCTGAAATCAAACTGGAAAAAAAAATGCAGTAAGGAGTGGTGAGTACTATCTCTCCATTTATTAGCAGATGTGGATAACTGAAGAAGGTAAAGGTCACAGTGCTTCTCCAAAGTACTCAGCAGTATGTGAGGCCAGGACAACCAGCTCTGAAACATAAACCTCTGCATAGGAGAAACAAGGTTATTAAGTTCTTCTGGATGCAGGTAAATGTAGATAGAGAGGCAGCTGCAAGTGTTCAGAGGGGCTCTTTGTTCCCATATACAGATATGATGGGGCAGTTCAGGTTATAAAAATATATGAAGTCAGCATCAAAGCATGAAGCTGGAAAAAGAGAGATTTGCAATGTGTTTACTACTCCATTTGCTCACGTGAATTTCAAGCTCCATGCTCAATTTCCATCCTCCATGTTTATGCTACTTAATGTGACATTTTTCATTAATGGAAGGCCAATTCTCATTCATTTTACTCGAGTTAACAGAGATTGTTCTATTAACAGATGCAAGAAAAGTGTGGCCTCATAAGTTAGCAGAAAAGTCAACAGTTCTATATTTTGCCTTCTGCAGCATGTTCTAGAACGACACCTGCTCCAGAACTGATGGTCATTAGTGATGAGGGAAGGGAATTTCACAGACATGTTCCTTCAGAAAGAAAATACAAATGTTTTCATTTGGGGAAAAAAAAAAAGTTCTCTTTTCCATCAAGTATTTTACCATTCATACTGATAAGCTATGTTAACTGAATCTAAGCATGGTACCTAACTTATTTTTTTCTCTTTGTATAGTTCTACTCTATGAAACATTCTATTAACAGAGATGCAGCTTCTGTCTGAGAATCATATGACGATTAAAACACTACAGATCAGGTTTATACTGTTGAAATATATGAACTCAACCCTACATTAACCTAGAGCTTTTACAAAGTCCTGGAAGTCATGGCAGGAATCAGACAGATGTAACCTGACTCCTCTTTACTTAGATTTCCATGGAAACCACTTCTCATTACTAGACCAGGTCCCAGATTCTTTTTTTTTTTTTTTCCTAAGATACCAAGGTCAAACCATAATTAATGTTTAATCATCAGTACTGTTTTTATTTTTTAAATAAAAACACAATATTCCCTCTAGCGGGAAAAAAAAAAAAAGTAAGAGAGTAAGGTGTTTACTAACATATATTTATAAGCATTTAATACCTTCAGATCTAATAAAATAATGATAATTTTTGCTAGGCTATGTTATGCATGCTAAGTACCGTTACTGATCCGGTCCATGTTGAGACAGCTGACATGTCACAATTATTTCTATATCTAAGCATATTTGAAATTTAAACTCAGAAGAATTGGAAATATTAAGAATGCATAATCAAGGTTTAAATGTACAAGGCATAAGTGGTGGAAGCATATATTCCCCTCCCAACACTCTTGTAATATTCTTAAATAAATCTTTTACTCAATATATCTGTTTGGTGACACACAATTGATGAATATAGTAAAGTCCTATACACGTTTGATTCATATATACATTTTGTTATCTTTCCCTTACAGGTAAGTAGTGCTTGTGTCCATCTTTTCAAAAAAAAAAAAAAAAAGAATATATATATATATTAATACAATAGACATCATTAAATCCACATTTATTTTTTTTTTTTGCGCTGGTTCAAAACATGTTTAGATATGCCTTCCAAAAGAAGTAACTCAGTGACAAATATAAATACGTTTGGCCTGTTCTCTTCTGAAGAATCAATTAAAAGTTTAATTAAACCTACTGTAATCAAAGAGGGAAGATATCATCTCTCTTCAAGGACTTAAGTGGGAATTTTTTGTTTGCTTCTTTTTCTCTTTACTAGAAATCTAACTTTCAGAGGCATCTGACTTTTAAAATGAGACATTTTCTTTGTCAGATTAAAAAAAAAATAGGATGAGGCAAGGGAAAGATTCTCAATAGGTGTAAATTATCTATGTTTATTTAAAGGTGATGCAGAAATATTAATTTATATCAACGGGGAATCTGACACAAACACTATATACTTTATCTGGGAAACATTCTTGATTTTACAAATTATTTAGTCTTATACGTGGCGTTTTACACAATTAACAGACTTGTTTCATACAGTAAATGCTGTTGTTTTTCTTATTGGAAAATGTATTGGTTGTCATTGTTTTGTCATATATTGGAATTCATTATAAGGAAAAAAACAGTATCTTGATATAAAGGAGTTTGCTTTATTTCTTTCACAGCTATTAAAGAATCCAACAGTGATAAGGTATTTGGAAACCACACAGTCCAAATAATATTAATATGCAGAGGTGGGAAATGAACATCAAGTTACTCAAAATCAACACTGTCCAGGCAGAAACTTGCATCTCACAAAATAAATTACTTGTAAAACTAAATGTCTATATGAAATATTAAAGTTTAAAACCATTCTGTATTACCCATTTTAAATACAGTCACCCAACTTATGCTGCTTCTTCTCTAACCATATCTGAAAGTGAGCAGGCACACTGCATCAATCAAAAGAAGACTGCAGTGAGAAAAATAATCCCCCATCAAAGCAAAATACATAAATACATAAATAAGGCCAGTGTTACACAAAATATCTGCAGTACTGAAAAGTATTTAAATGAGCGTTTAAAAACTTAGGGGCGTTTTTCTCTCCCTCCTTCTGCCTCCCCTCCGTCACACACACACACACACAGCCTGCACTTGCTTTATTTGGCACCTAAAGAGTCTGGTTTATTAGGCAAATATTTATGAACTTGACTTTAACCAAAATCCTGTTCACAGCTGCACCTGAGAGTTACTCCAGCCTTGGATTGGAGCAACTCTTGGGGATCAGCAAATTGTTTGCACAGCCACGGAGGGAGAATTAAAAATCTTGTTGAATCAGGATTAGCAGTCCACATGAGGAGGAGAAGGAGAGCTTATTTCCATAAGCTCTTCATCTCCCAGGCTGCTTCTCAACTCTCTGTGGCCTGCAGACATGTGTGACCCAAAACAGAAAAAAGAAAAAAATAAAAAATAAAAGAGAACGTACGAGCAAGACAGAAAAAGAAAAGAAGAGAAAAGAAGAGAAGAGAAGAAAAAGAAGAGGAGAAAAAGAAGAGAAAAGAAGAAAAGAAGAAAAGAAGAAAAGAAGAAAAGAAGAAAAGAAGAAGAAAAGAAGAAAAGAAGAAGAAAAGAAGAAAAGAAGAAAAGAAGAAAAGAAGAAAAGAAGAAAAGAAGAAAAGAAGAAAAGAAGAAAAGAAGAAAAGAAGAAAAGAAGAAAAGAAGAAAAGAAGAAAAGAAGAAAAGAAGAAAAGAAGAAAAGAAGAAAAGAAGAAAAGAAGAAAAGAAGAAAAGAAGAAAAGAAGAAAAGAAGAAAAGAAGAAAAGAAGAAAAGAAGAAAAGAAGAAAAGAAGAAAAGAAGAAAAGAAGAAAAGAAGAAAAGAAGAAAAGAAGAAAAGAAGAAAAGAAGAAAAGAAGAAAAGAAGAAGAAGAAGGAAGAAGGGAAGGGAAGGGAAGGGAAGGGAAGGGAAGGGAAGGGAAGGGAAGGGAAGGGAAGGGAAGGGAAGGGAAGGGAAGGGAAGGGAAGGGAAGGGAAGGGAAGGGAAGGGAAGGGAAGGGAAGGGAAGGGAAGGGAAGGGAAGGGAAGGGAAGGGAAGGGAAGGGAAGGGAAGGGAAGGGAAGGGAAGGGAAGGGAAGGGAAGGGAAGGGAAGGGAAGGGAAGGGAAGGGAAGGGAAGGGAAGGGAAGGGAAGGGAAGGGAAGGGAAGGGAAGGGAAGGGAAGGGAAGGGAAGGGAAGGGAAGGGAAGGAAAAGGGCTTTTGCAATGACAATGTATTTGCCTTATCCCTTATCTGCTGGGCAGGGTCCAAGCTAGCCTTCCTGCCCCTTCAGTGGGACTTATTACCACCTCCCACCCTTGGAAATGCATACCGGTGTCAAGACAGATCCCAACAGTATGTCTAAGCCTTTGTTCCTGCCTCAAGCAACACTGCCAAGCGGGTTAAACTTTGTGGGGCCATGTTTATTTCTGCCTTCTGATTAATGGTAGCAGAGCTGCATATGCTGTCTGAAGTTCCACATCACTCTCATCTGTCAAGCCGCCTACTTACCTATGCCTCCCAAAGTCTGGACAAGAGCATGCTCTCTAATCATTAGGGATCCATTAGCTGCTTGCTATTTGCATGCACATCAACAGTGTTTAAACCCAAAACAAAGTGCGCAAATAGAGCATGCATCAGTGTCTTCCATGCTAGATGAATGGATAAAGCTGGATGGGGTTAACAGCCTTGTATTTAGCCTTAATCTGAAACTGTGCAATAATTTACAGCTTCCTTAAATTTGTTGTACTGTGAACTCTCCTGAATGTCCATGAAGAGAGGTTTCAAAGCAGCTGCAGTGAAAGACAGCTACCAGAGCAGGGACATGAACTTCATTTCCCCACTAAGAACAACAAAAAAGCACATTGTCCCTTACTGAAAAGGTAGAACAATACCAACGTCCAACCAAGGTATTCTGAAAAAAAAAAAAAAAAAGAGGTTGGGATGCTTGTAGAAACTCCATCACCCACTCAAGCTCCTTCATGACCACAGGCACCATTGGCACAGCCTCCTCTCTTGAGTGCAGCTATGATGTTTGAAGTGCACCAAGATTATTTCTAGACAAATCAAACCACAGCCAAACAGAGAGTATACATATGTAAGTTCTATTGATTATCAACAACAACAACAAAAAAGTGGTATTACGCAGAAAAAAAAAAGGAAAAAAAAAAAAAAAGCTGCATAGCTCTGCATAGCAGAATCAGATTCAAAACGACTGTGGATATCTGTGTGAAACCAAACAGAAGCAAGCCCTGCTTTATACATATACATTTCTTCTATTTGTATTTGCTGTCCCAGTAGAGCCAAGTGAACAATTCTTTCAGTATTAATTGGAGGTTATATAGCTCAATCTCTAATATAGTGTGCCCCAAACCATATCCTTCTCTGTGATAGTTTATCTATCAGCAGGTCTTCTAACAGCTGCAATTAAGTAGAAACAAAAGCAGAAATCAATTTGTGAAGTGCTCGAAAGAAGAGAAAAATCACACGTCCTAGCTATGCGGTCACTTCAATCAACCATCCTTTTAAGCTACGTTTATGACTCAAACTGAAGTTTGAACAGCTCAGGTTTGTTGACTTTGGCAGTCTCAGTTGTATTCACTAGAGTAGCTTGAAATTTTTGAATGAAAAATGTGTGTGCAAATGTTGCCCATTTTCAAAACTTTCAAAACTTGATTTATTTTTTTAATACTGCAAAAGCACATTAATGTACTTATGATTTTAAAGACAGCTCTTTTTTTTTTTCTTTTTTCTTTTTTTTTTTTGCTTTTTTTTTTTGGTACACGCTTTTCTTTTCTCTCTCCTACCTCAGAGAAGCTGCTTTTGCTTGTTCCTGAATTGCTCATTTGACATGATCTTTTCCATCACAGCCCCTACTGCTGCCAGCACTTACACATTTGAAGTCCATCGGAAGATCTCAGGTGTGGCTGTAGGACATTTTAACCACTACTGAAATCTTACCGCTCCTAGACTGCCTCAGGGATGGAAATCCTTAAAGTCACTTAGGCAACCTTTCACACCTTCTACATTGCAATTGCTCATCCAGGCTCTCTCACAGGTTGCTGCGGCTGTGTTACACTTGCCTAAGCTACCACCCTCCTAGAACTGCATGAATCTGGGTGCTCCTACTGTTGTTTCCCCCAAATCTGGTGGCTCCTACTGGCAGGAGACATTAAGGCCCTTCTGGGAGGTCCTTGTGACATTTTGTCCTTTTACTTGGCATAAAGCACCTGGACTGCAAGAGTGATAGTAATCTCTCTCTTTTTTTTTCTTTTTTTTTTTTTTAACTGTCCTTCACATCCCATATCTCTTAATTTCTTCCTGAAATCTCACCTCTTCAAACTTAGTAACCAACAACAGGCAACCTTCCCCACCACCCCTCCAGTTCCTTAGCTGGCCTTCACAGTGAGAAAGGCAATGGGAATCACCTCTTCCCCTTATTCTCTGCAGTGTAACTTCCGTTTCCAACACCAGCATTTGCCTGATGCTGCTCAGGGAACCTCCACAGACTTGGTTCACCCCTCCTCCAGCTTGCACAGCTGATGTTCCTCCAAACGCAACCACCATTCAGCAAAGCAGCTGAGACTTTCTGTCAGTGTGTGAAATGAACCCTAAAAGACACTAAACCCCAAAGTTGTTCAGCTGCCCATATTGTTTTCTTGGCAGTAGCACCAAGGTGACAAGGAGGTTGCTCTCCTAGTCATACCTAAAAGAGATAAATTGATAGATAATGCAGGGTGGGTAAGATCCACTTCCCAGAGATGTCTTCAGTATGTTTTTGCAGATGTTTTTTTTCTTTGCTTTTGTTGTCTCTAGGACTGGTGCAGTGGCACATTGCATTAGTGCAAACTGGTGCTGATGCTCAGAGGCTGTGCCCACTCTGTCAAGATTCAAAATATTACCACAATCTGCAAGTAAGCAATAAGATATGACAAGGAGTGTGATACAGTAACATAACAATGTACCTCGAGGGACACCTGTGAGGGAGGAGGTGAAACTGAGTGTATTCAACTGCCCAAGGTGTGATTTTTATCTCAAACTATAATGTAATAAGATGTGATAATAAAAAGGCACAGGACTGAAACAAACCATGTCTTTTTTAGAATGTCAACCTATTTATGTGGTATACTATAAAAAAAAATTTTGTGCAGTTTCCTGCCTTTTAAACAGACTAATTATAAAATCACCTGATATAATTTACATCAACAAGTTTCTTTAAAAATAAAATAAAATAAAATAAAGCCATTAGCCATGGTAGCCCTGGATTATAATTTCCTCATGTGGGTTCTTCAAGAACCAACCCCTTATGCACTCAAAACTGTTTTGCAATTATCAAAGACATGCTAGAACTGGGCTCAGTCATTTGTCTCACTTTATGTATCAGGGATATACCAGCACCATAAAAGATACATAATATACAATCAGTTCTCCCCTTTCCTAATAAGCCCTCTCCTTTCCTGTCATTATTCCACAAGTGTGTTCCCAGTGCGGATACTACATAAGCCTCAAACCCTCCCACAGCATTAAAAAAAAATAAATAAAAATAATAATTAAAAAAAAATTAAACTCACTTAAGGAAAACTAAAGCACAGTAACTTACAAACTCTTTGGGTATAATTTCAAGGGAAAGCATGCTCCATAATTTTAAGTTTTTATGCACCTACAACACAAACAATATGTAGAAAATATTTTTAAAATATGGCACACCCAATAGATGCTCTCAAAAGACTTGAAAGGTAGAAAATTCATTCTGACCTGCTACCAAGTAACCTCAACTCTTGGTGACTCCAGTCTCAGAAGAGGTGTCATGTTATTACGTGGTCAGGTCACTAAAGATTGGAATACCTTGAATAGCAGATGGTCACTCCTGCTATCAGAGGTCTCTTAACAAATCTCAGGGCTCTGTTCATTTTCAAATTTTAATTTAAGATTTCTCAGTATAATCAAATTGTATTTTAGAAAACATGTTCAAATCAAATAAATAAGCATGATACAGACAATGTTAGAAATATCTGTACAGAACAAGCTGCGTTTATGGACATTTTGTGGGGGCTGTATATAAATAAACCCTTTATTTCTGTTTTATCAGTATGACAAGCCTTTGTATTTGTTTTCTCAAAAAGATGTCATTGACTGCATTTCAAGAAAAGAGGAGGAGTCTCACTGATTTCGACAAATAAATTCCAGTTATGACCAAATGGAAAAAATAAAAAATAAAATAAAATAAAATAAAATAAAATAAAATAAAATAAAATAAAATAAAATAAAATAAAATAAAATTAAAATAAAATAAAATAAAATAAAATACACCCACAACTAACCAAACAAAAAGCTTAGAGGTCAAATTGAAGTACAGAAAATAACCACTGGAGGCCTTGCTATGATTATATGCAGTACTTATTTAAGCATTGAGATCCCACTGAATTGAAAATCTCAGCTCCGCAAGTATCTGTTCCTGTTATTAGCCATGCCTCAAGCCACTTTTTAAGCATGTGCATAAATGTAACCCCATGAACAGTTAAGTCCCATTGATTTCAGTGGGAGCACTCACAGCCATAAAGCTCGCAATGGTGTCTTGCATTGGGGCTGTTGTTAATTCTTCTTGCTGGTATTTTATGATTCTGGCCTGTCTAGTTTAGCTTGTGACTGACTCTTCAGCTCAGCAGGAGAGAATCTACTGTTCTTATTTGTGCTCTTCACAAACTTCAACATGAATTACTCCCCTTGCTCTCTAGCTCAAGTAAGTTGGTGTACCTGCACAAAGTAAAACTTTATTTCTCCATTTTTCTTTCACTTGCAGGGAGGGAGCCTGTTTTCATGACTCACAAGTTCAGCAAAGCAGGATTATATCAGTCCTTAGATGGGAGACCTACCTGGTGAAAAGCAGCCAGAAAGTGTGTCTTAGTGAAAGGTACCATTACTTCAAGACAATAATAAAGTTGTGTTTCCACCTGGCACCATTTCCATCAGTTGATTGTGGTATAGGACGTGTCAAAAGGAGAAATAAAACTGAGGTTTCGGCTATTTTCCACCATTAAAAACCTCATAGAAATTTTCACAAAAACATCTCCAGTGTTATGTCTGGTTTCAAATTGAGATAATTGCATTCTGCCTACCTCAATTTCTTTTCTGGGATACAGTTGGATAAACTAACACTTTTTTTTTGCTGCCAGAATTCAAATGCTGTTTAGGGGTGCAATCCACTTTTAAATAATTGTAGTTCTTCTCTCCAGAGAGAGGTTCATGTCAATTCAGATACCGCAAAGGTAAATATTAGAACAGTACATATAAATAAATAAAGGAATTTCAGGAGTGGTTGAAGTTAATCCTATACACACGCTCCCACACAAGCACATGACCCTTCGAAATGAGAGGCAGTATATGAGACACTACGTTGTAAGACATTGCAATGTTATTATGCTTTGTATGAAGGATGCTATATAAAATATTAATGTATTTCATTAAAATGACTCTTAATGTCAATATGTAGTGTGACTGCACCATGATTTCTTATGTTAGTAGATGCTTTACTAGAAGTTATAACTTTACATTATTCAACCACAATAGTCTCTGTAGTAAATGTATTGTCTCTGTTATCAACTTACTTATGCCCCATGAAAACCATTGCTATGGTGATGAGTATTTTATGTTACAGTATTCACATAATTATAAAACTGTTCTCTAGCAGAGGCACTAACGTTATTTTCAACAGCAAAATCCATTTTCAAAATTAAAATATATGCAAATAATTGAGCCATAACCTTCAGCAAACATTATTTTTGATTGATAATTATTTCTGCGTATTAAAAACATTGAGGTAAATGTAAAAGTTATTGCAATGGGTGTTTAAGAGGGCTTATTTTTATAACACTATGGCAATGTATACCTTTGTTGTTTCCTGATGGACTACATGTTGTTAAAGTGGAAAAGTTACAATAGAAATAAAATTATCCTATTTCTATATGAAGCATAAGATCATGCAAAAGAAAAATGCAAGGTCTAGGTTTATTAAGCATTTATTTGTAAATAGAACCATCCCTTGAAAAATGACATATTTAGTTCTCTGATTTTATTGCCACTTCCATGGAGCTCAGTGTTCTTCTTCAAATCATTATGATTATTATACTCGGTCTGAGAATTTGATAGCTACTGTTTCAAAACTTGATCACAAATGTTTCAGGATATATATCAGATTGTACAGAAGAGATGAATAAGATTCAGACTACAATAATGTAGGAAGATTTAAAAAAAAAAAAAAAAGTGAAAAAGTGAAGAAAAATGTTCTTGCCAGTAAGTAAAATCAGTCAAAACAGAATTGAGAATCTGGAGTTAAATTAGTGTTATGAAATTTTTAATGGAATGCTAAAACACACACACACACACACAAAACCACCACCAACAAAAAAGCAACCCGACTAGCAGAGGAAGCAATATTGGTTGAATCCTATATAAAAAACTGTCAGTAGGAAAGCAACAAGGCTAACAGTAATACAACTGATATTGAGATGGCTAAACACATAATACCAGAAATGCCTGAATGAAAAAGAATGGAACATCATTAGATAATAAAGGGTAAGAATAATGTGTGTAATGTTGTACTTTATTTTTATTTATTATTTAAGTGGGAAAAAGACAGAGCATCTGATATAATTT
This sequence comes from Anser brachyrhynchus, assembly GCF_964034855.1. Classification (NCBI taxonomy): domain Eukaryota; kingdom Metazoa; phylum Chordata; class Aves; order Anseriformes; family Anatidae; genus Anser; species Anser brachyrhynchus. Next base: position 52,781,061 of record NC_137699.1, read on the forward strand.
AATATCTACTGTTATAATGAACGTGATAGTGATATTTAAAGTTATCTTAAAGTCTCTTTTATTCCACTACTTCTTAGTTTGTTCTTCTTTTCCTCTTATTTATAAGTGCGTTTTAATAATTGCACCATTCATTTTGTACAGTATTTTTGAGATGCATGTTTATAAGAGAAGCTGCAACATATCAATCAAGTAATAGAGTATTGTACTGATGATTATTCAAATAGCATCATCTGTTATTAGCCTGTGCTTCCTGTAGGTTAAGCAGGGTTTCAGTTTAATAAATCATTTAGACATAATCTTAACTTTAAGCATGTGCTGAAGTCTGTCTGCAGTCATCCAAATATTTAGGCATATGCTTTAATTGGAATGAAGTGTGTATGGAGGGTTAAGCAGATGCTTTGCTGAACTGAGTCACAGATCCTAAAACTGTGAGACTGATCCTTGGTCTATTGAAGGCTTTCAACTCTGCTGAATGTTAGTTCTTTTATTATGTGCAAAGCTGTCCAGGAAGGATGAGATACTGACCCCAAAATGAATAACAGTACATTCAGCCAGTGTTTTTGCTCATGCCTGCTTTGAATAGAAATAGGATAAAATTAATGTATAAAATCTGCCATATTTTGGGAAAAAGTAAAAAAGGTCAAAACTAGGAGGACCTGCATTTGGATATTGTACCAGTTTCTGCCTTTTGTCTGAACATTACTGGTGTCAGTTTAGGATAAGTAAGGACTAATTCCAGACTGCTTTGTGTTCTATTTACTTAGGATTTTTATCCAATGTGTTGTATTTCTGAAGCACAAATACTGGCATTTGCATCATTTCTTTAGGAAACAGAGGTAGAAAGGAACTCACGTAATTATGTCCAGTCTACTGTGAATGGAAACAACCAGGTCACATAAGCCTGTTAATAAATTTATCAAACTGTTGGTTTAAACATGATGAGGTTGTTTTTTTTTTTTCCTTCATTGCCCCTTCTTTAAAACTGTTCCAGAACTTCAGTCTTCTGCTAGTTATAAATCTTCTCATTTCTGTCCTAGATGTGTTTACAACCAGTTTTTACCCATTTGATCTTATGCCAACACTGTCTTGGATTTTAACCCGTCTCTAGCTGAAGAAACAAAGTAAGAATTTTTAAAGGAGACAAAGGGATTGAAAATGTGAAAATATGTTATATTGACACTTTTAAAAATTTAGAAAACAGAATACACCTGCATCCTGACTTTTGGGAACATTGTGCCATTTTTGGTAGGACCCATCGAAATATAAAGCAAATATAGTTTTACCATTGTGTTGAAAAATATATTGGGAAGTCTTGAGCACACTGGCAAGAACAAGAAAACAATTGAGAATTTACACAAAGAATTAATTGCACTTAAACCAAGAGGCAACTTTGACATCTTTCTAGTCTGCTTAACACTTATTTTGAAAAGCCACTGGTCAGAACACCCTCTCTGGTGGTACACTTTGTTTCTCACAGTTAGAAAACTAAAGAAATCATCCTCCAAAATCTTCAAGGTTTCTGGATTCCACCAGTTTAAGGCTATTTACACAAAAGGGTTCTGTGAGGGCAAACTCTATCTTGCTCCTATCACTGAACAGGTCACATAACAGGGATTCTCAACTACACCATCCATTGGTCTTATCCCAAGCCTGTAGCTCTCCTGCCTTGTAGTGTCAGCAAGAATTCACAGGGGAAAAAAAAAAAAAAAAGTACAGAAGTTCAGTTCCTGATAGAAAAGGAAATATTTTCCAAAAGAGAAGGGTGAACGCAATACCTTCATATGATCATATCTCTTTTGGTCACAGAAACATACATGTATTCCTACATATATAGATAATTTTCAATACACTACGTATGTAGTAATAGCAGATTTTTGTTTAAGACAATGAAAATGTATAATGAATTTTCAAGATATGTAAAGCAATACAGTATTGTAAATGCTTCCTTAAATTGTAACTCAGATTTATAGGTTTTGATTTAAAAAATCTTATAGAAAGATTAAGACCTTTGAAAAATAAAGTAAAAGAAAGTCTCAAAAAGCTTGAACACTGGTGGGAGAGAGTGGCATAAAAACTGGAATATTTGCATTTCACTGGTCCTGTACCAAAACAAATAAGGTCATGGAGAAAGACAATACAAGGCAGCTTGAGACACTCGCTAAGAACTTAGCCTTTTTGGACTACCAATGCTATTGCTTCCTGTAAGTGAAGATTTACTGTTGGAAATGCATCCAATTTTGTTGGAGTAAGGATCATAGGAAGACACAACTGTTCCAAATGTTTAAAGCCTCTGATAGGACATTATGAATCTCTAAGGATATCTTCCAGATAAATAAGCTTGTCACATTGAACTCTTATCCTCCTTTTCAGGCTGCCAATGAATCCTGTAAAGTTAGTTCTACTTTCAAAGCATAGGGAATAAAGTAAAAATATCCCATAAATATTAAGAATTAAAAATGCTAGTGCCCAATCCTATTGATTTCACTCAGAGTTGAGGGCACTCAGCACCTTGCAGGAGGCTCTTGCAGCATCAGACGATCAAGCCCTTATGCAAAAGGAAATCTTTCATTGATTGCTCTTAACTATAAGCAGTGTCATTTCAGAGGAAATAGCATAGAATGTCAAATACATTACACTTTAGGCCCACTCTTGCAAACATTTATGCACAGGAGAGCATTTACACAGGTGAGCCGACTTGGTGAAGTCTGCCAGGCACAGGGAGCTCCTGCCTCTCTCACCTAACTGCCCATGGAGAACTGGGCTGCCAATAGGCAGATTTTCTCCACTCCCTCATTTTTCATTGCAAGGCACTTTGAAGCACATGAACCGGATGCACAGTTACTCCCTTACAAGCAATCTCATAAATGATTCCTCTCCCTCACTTTCTAAGTCATTTCATGCACTTACTTTCCTTTTATTAGCATGAACTTTCCAGTACGCCCAGCACCTGTCCCTTTAATATAGCACACAGGGTTCTTTCCCTCCATACTGTACATTATCCTCATTAACACATATCAGTCAAAAGCACTGTTAATTAAACTGGCAAGATGATTACACACGCCTCCATGTGCCCCCTCAGAGCATCCGCTTGCCAAGATTTTTTTCTCCCTCATCTAAAGTGGGTGGAGAAGGCCTTGAGTAAACCAGAAACTAATGCTTAAAAAAAATATCCCAGTGCATTGTTCTCTTTGAGCAAAATGGCTTACACATCATCACCACTGTCCCAAATAAATACATGCAACACTGACACCAGTCTGTAAAACTAACACATGCATATCTGATCCATACACACACTGCATACAATGACATTTCCTTTCAAAGCTCCTTTCCAGATAGAAGACTCAATGCACTGACCTTGAAGTCTGGATTAATGGGGACATCATAAATAATTGATTAAAGCAGGGCAAAACGCAACAGGTTAGGTGGGGCTGGGGTGTTTATTTTTATTTTTATTTTTAAATCTGAATGATTTCCCAGATTTTCTATTCACTTCCACTTGTTTGTGACATTTCTGATAGGAAATTCATTGGCTTCCAGCAAACATTTCCACAGCATTTCAAAAGTTATAACCATTTTTGCCACATTGCCACAGAACTCTTAAGAGAGTTTGCAATTCTGTAATGTGCTTTGGATCAAGCTCTCTTCAAGAATACTATTGGAATGACAGAGCTGGAGGGTACAGCAGTGTAGTATAAATAAAGGGAGGCAGTGGTGATCCCTGAAGCAAAGATAATGTACTTTTCTAGTACACAGACAGGCCTGATAGCTGCAACATAAGCCATCCAACCATCTTGCTAGCAGAATACAATTTTAAGAAGCTGTAAGAAAAAACTGTCTTGCAAGGAAGGAGGTGAATTTACAGAAACCCATCACTGAGGTTAAAAATATTTACTCCATAATAGAATATGAATACTCAAGCTCCTGGGAAATAGGACTGGAACTCAGCTGACCACTAATAACTTAATCTCTAACACAAAGATATGCCCTTGAATACTAAAGAAACAAATTAGGTGTAGATCAGGATAGTAAAGTGTCTTCCTTATTCCTTGTGAATTTTTCACCTGAATTTTATCTTCCCATCCTGTATTAGAACAAATCAAAGTTTTGAAAATGTTTGTGAGCTGATGCAAAATTAAGGAAAAGGGAAGAACAAAATAGAAGTTTTAGCTGAAATGATTTTGCAGTGTTTAGTTCCAAACTGTCCCTTGGAAGCCAAAAGGTGATTTACCAAAAGTTGAATATATGCTTCCAGCTGAATATATATATATATACACATACATATACATACATATATATATGTATATATACATAAATATATTTGATTTCATTTCTTTTTCTATTAGGAAATTCTCAAAAAATACCCTCTTCAACAAATATTTCTTAGTTTGAGTAGTCTGTATTTTCCATTAGAAATAGTCATATTTTTTTTTTTCAAGCGGACCATACATAGGTCAGTAAATGTTCATTTCTTCTCTTTGAACTTCAGACTTCAGGATGAAGAGAACAAGACTCTTCATATGACATAAACCAGTATTCTCATCCAAAATGCCAACATGCACAGTCCAGAAGCATCCTACATGCTGGTTCAGATGCTAATAGCAGTGCTTTTGAATCCAAGGTTGTTCTGTGACAGAATTTCAGCTACTGTAAATAACTGATTATCAATTTTTAATGGAAAATAGTCATAAAAATAATATCTACTTTAAAGCATTATGAAAATTAAATTGTTAATTTATTATCTAAAACATTGAATTCTGATAACTTAATTTCAAATTTGGTTGCTAGCACTATTTGGTAGCTATGTTCCAAGCTCTGGAATGAAGCCACCTTTGAGTAATCCAATTTCAGTAGGAGAGAGGAAAAACACTATGTGCCCATAGTGCACATACATGTGCATAAATGCACATACATGTGCATACATGCACATACATAGTGCACACATGCGCACTCACACACTGATAGTATAGGGCCTCATCATATGCAAAGAAGGTAAAGGAAAACTTCCCACAATATAGATTAGAGCTTTACATCAGTGCATAATTTACAGCTTGTTTTTTCTGATACTTTAAATCTAGATGCCTGATTCAAAGGCTCAGGTGTACTGAGGACACTTTCTCAAAGTGACCTTGGGTTATTTTTGGAGTGCAGGCAGAGTTTGCTAACCGTTGCTTCCAGTACTGTCCTTGAAGTTCCAGTCATGACATTTTCAGCCTATTTGCAAGCAGTAAGCATGCACTGAAACCACTGCTGGACCTGATTCCATCCACTTTGAAGTCAATAGCAATTTTTACATTGAGTTTCAATAGACACCTATGATGGAAGGGGGGCTGATGTTGCAGTTTAGTTAGCACTGCCACTTGTTGCAGAATCTGGGTTAAAATTCAACAACTGAACTCTTTTCTCCTATATGATCCCCTCACATCTTGTCTAAAAAATTGAATGTTACATATATTATTCTATGGACCGTTGTAGATCCACACAATTGGCAGAAAAGCATATAGATGTCACTAGTATCATTTTTAATGCATTTTAAGAACTTAGAATGAAAGAAGTGAGAAACGAGGAATACATTGGGGTTCTTTATGTTATCAAAAATTAAATCTCTTATTGTGTTTCTGCAAAAGTCAAAATTAGGCATTAGATGTTATTTAGAAAAGAATATTAAACCAAATCTGTCATTCTTTCTTTTTTCCTGCCACTACAAATGTTCACATTTTACATGTTTTTTGTCTAGTTAAGCAAACACAATACTTGTGCGGAAGCAGAATTTTTTAGTTGTTGGGATTTCTTTTATAGTTACCATTTGAGAAAGTGAGTCAGTTTCAAGAGTATCTAAAAATATCTATATATGTTCCTGTACTTATTAGCCTCAATAATATGCATGTAAATATTAAATGGTTCTATAAATGGACAAATAATATATTCCCCAATTATCCCCAATACGAGTACAAAGTACAGGTAAATTTATTCAGATGTGTCTATGTACCTAAAAAAAGCCTATGGTATTGATTAGCTGTTATTTTATCATAGACTGAGGCTGCTGCTCTTTGGAGGAATAAAGCATAGAGGAATAAAATAATCCATATGCCAGGGAAGTTTTCAAAAATATCTTCAGTTCAGTCTTGCGTTTGTATGTTGCAAGGACAAAAAATATGTTCTTCAGGAAGATCTTTATGATTTTGGTAGGAATATGTTATCAGGAGCAAGAAAAAGCAGACTCCAAAGTTGAACAGCTCTTGCTTCCTCAACAGTTAATTCATATACTCGAATTTCGCTACAAGCAAACTTCACAGTGATTTCCCTGATGTTTAAGCATGCCTGGGCTTTATTTTACTTTGGTGTTGTTTAATACATAAGCATTTATACTTATGATATTGTAAGAAATACTCTGCTGTGTCCAGATGAAACATACTTCCACAGGATAGCAACAAAACCATTTAGAAACTTAGCATTTAAAGTTTGGATGGGAACACAGATCCGAACTGCCCAACTGTTTATACAATAATCAGTACCCACTAGTAATCAAAATACTTTCTCTGGCTGAAGGTATCCTCCTTCAAATGGACTTCACTGTGACACATCAGTATACAGCACTCATACAACAGTATTGTAGTTTTTACTTACATGGAGTGACCCATTGTATCTACGCATTTATATCACAGCCTGTATATATGTTTCCTGTTAGTCATGAGGAAGGTAATTAAAGAAAGTGATGCACTAAAAAATTAAATGTCTATGTTGATGAAATATCTTTGTGCCTAGTACAAAAAGGACCAATTCTGGTCATGTACAATGAGTAGAAAAATCAGCTTGCTGAGGACAACTTAAGGCTTGGGTGAACACTCCTAGAAGTGATCCAGCGAGTAATGAGTATACCGGAATTAGAGAGTAACTGACCTCTGATTTATAAATCTCCCCTAAGTTTAATGTCTATGTCACACAACAACCCAGAAGTATAGGAGAGGTGATAGAGTGCTCACACCATTGGGATAGAATCATAGAATAGTTTGGGTTGGAAGGGACTTTAAATCATCTATTTACAACACCCCTGACATGTGGAACACCTTCCACTAGACCAGGTTGAGGAACACCACTTGTTACTGATCTCCACCTGAACATTGAGCCATTAAGAACTCTTTGAATGTGACCATCCACCCAATGAGTGGTCCATCCAAAAAATCCATGTCTCTCCAATTTAGAGACAGGAATATAATGGCGGACAGTGTCAAATGCTTTGCACGGGTCCAGGTAGATGATGTCAGTTGCTCTTCTACTATCCACCAATGCTGTAACCCCATTGTAGGCCACCAGATTTGTCAGGCATGATCTACCCCTAGTGAAGCCATGCTGGCTGTTACTAATCACCTCCTTATTTTCTATGTGCCTTAGAAAAGTTTCCAGAAGGATCTTCTCCATAATCCTGCCAGACACAGAGGTGAGACTGGCTGGCCTGCAGTTCCCTGGGTCCTCCTTTTTTCCCTTTTTAAATATGGGGGCTATGTTTCCCCTCTTCCAGTCAGTGGGAACTTCACCAGACTGCCATGACTTCTCAAATATGATAGATAGTGGCTTATCAACTACATCCACCAATTCCCTCAGTACCCGTGGATGTATCTCATCAGGTCCCATGGACTTGTGCACCCTCATGTTCCTTAGATGGTTTCAGATCTGGTGTTCTCCTACAGTTGGCAGCTCATCATTCTCTCAGTCCCTTCCTTTGGCTTCTGAGGTCCAGGCTATGTGAGTCCCAAGCTGATGCAAACAGATGCATCTCCCTTCTATGGCTATTTTACACAAGATATCCTGATTTTTATTTTATTTTATTTTTTTTGACCCAAGCATGCAGAAGAAACCCCTCTGACTATCACCAGTAGGTGATGGTTATGTTTGTAATGACTATGTTTGACTACATTTGATTGTTGGGAATACACCACAGTTTCAAAACACATAACAAGAGTAGGAAAAACAAGCTAAACTACGTAGTGGTAGCCTGTGGGAAGCAATGGAAGCAGCAGGTTTGATATAAACCCAGATCCAACTGAAAGTGATTTATAGTTCCCTGAAGTATACTGCAGGAGGTATAAGTCAGCCTGACCAATTATTCTTCCCTCAAAATCTACCATAAATGTGTTTACATGATGACAAAAGCCTCTAATTTTTTCTGAATTACAGTTGGGAAAAAACAAGGCGGGAGGGAGAGGAGGGAGGGAGAGGAGGGGGAAAAAGATAGAAAAGGAAATGTAATAATCCCACCCAACAGGAATATTCCAATGACTTCCACAGGAAAGCACATTGGAAAGTAGTTTTGGAAACATGACAGAGGGATATGAAAGGACTTCAGGCATATAGGCCGTATCTACCATCTGCTAGATTTTCCATTTTTACAGGGCTTGAAAAAGGCACTCGCCCACTTGCAGTAATGAGTGAGAAAGTCTCTGAAGAGTGCAGGAAGCAGCAGAGTGAACTTTACAAGACTGTGTCTATTTCCTTGAAATGTTCAGAGGCTACTCTGAAGACAGCTCAAGTCTAGGTTGGTGGAAGAGACTTCCCACCACTCTAAGTATGAATTTCATGTTACTAGTACAAAAGTGACTGTGCAAATAAGCTAACAGATGGAGTTTAAGTAAGAGTACTTTTCATTCCTTTTTCTGGAGCGTCTGGTTCTAAGTGATGTAACGACAGGACACTAGAATTACTGGGTCACTACTCTGATTTATTACAGCAGTCACTTTAATCCAAGCAGTTTGAAGACTTATTAATATGACAGTCACTGTGATAGCAACTGTGTTCAGGTTCTGAGTGAGCCAGCAGCAAACAAAATGTTTCTAGAGACACAGGTTAAGTTGAATCCCATCATAGTAAAAAGCTAATAGGATACAAGCACTTTTCTCTTGTTTTTAATAAATCTTAAAACCTCCTGCAATATTGGTCACACACCCTAGGCCAGAATTTAGTGAGAAAATTGTACCATTTGAAGAGAAAAAAAGATATACACAATTTTCTTCCCCAACTAATTTTTATTCAGACACTGACTAAACAGTGCCAAACTAGAACTGTGTGATACCTTCCGTATAATAATAGTACAGACGGGAAGGGAAAGTAGAGGGGCCAAAAGAGGTTTCTCATAGAACTGGTAATCTGTAATGCAGAATACTAATTTTCTTTGATCTTTCCATTAAGGATCAGCTGACGGTCAGTTGGCTGAATTTAAACTATACAGGCTGTGTTCTCCAAGTATGTACGATCTTTTCAGCCACAGTTAGGCACATGGTTTGAACAGTGAATGTAGCTAACCATTGGAAAATGGGAGATGGAGCTGATTTTCCATCACATGAAATTCTTCCATTAGTGTAGTCAGTATTTCCCCTGCCTCCCACTCTGTCAAAAAAAAAAAAAAAAAAAAAGCAGGTTTTGATGAATATTTCAGTGAAATATTCTATCTTTTGTAAGATCTTAATGGTTCTTCTGGTCTTGCAGCCCAAGCCCTGTCTTGCACACTGAACTACTTACTAAAGGGTATGTTGAGGTCTACCAGGCAGTATAAGAAATGCCTCTCATACCCTTGTGTCCCATTTTATGGCCAATTATTTGGTACATGTATTAAAACTGAAAAGGACAGGTGCATAGTCAGTCCAAAAGGAATAAATCAAAACAGAATGGTTGGAAATTCACCAAAAAGGCTAATTTTATAAAACACACGCAACCTTCATAAACATTCAGAAAAGCATGAGTTTTGACCCCTGCAAGACTTGAACTCGTCAGCGTTGTTGGTTCTTCCTATGTACTTCATCCTTATTGAAGAGAAATGGGAAATTATGCAATCCCACCACGTTGTTCAATAAGTAGAAATATTGTCATTCTCTGCCAGTCTCCAAGTAAAGTTTTTTATTCTATGTTCTCCTGACTGTAAGAATGGTTCTTACCATTCTTAAAAACAAAAGTCATGCAATGTCATCATGCTGAAATAATTTCTGTGTTCTCTGCAATTTAAATGGCTGAACCACATCCATTACACTGGCTAGGAAAAGTCACTCCTTAGCGAACCTGCCAAGTCTCAATCCTATGCATTTATCTGTTATGGAGATAGAGGCATCTATAGACACTGATTTATTTTTTTTCCAATGTATGCACACAGATAATTTTACTATAGAGTGACTAATATCGCTGGATCATTAAAATATTTTTCAGTCAGTATATTCATAACTATAACTAAATTTGTGCATTAAATTATACTGAGTTGCTCCAGAAAGCAGCCTAGCAGTTTCATGACAGACAGAAATAAAAGGCAATGAAATTATGCTGATTTTTAAACATAATTTTCCAGTAGTTTAAGAAGAATAAGTTTTTCATTTAAAAAAGCCAGCAGGATCAGCAGGCAACTAAGTTCTGTTTTAGTTGAAAATCAGTGGGAGGGAATATAAAGCCATATTTTTTTTTTTTTGTAAACGGAACTGGAGCAGCAGCAAAGCTAACAAGTTGTAATCAGCCAAGATTTTTTTAACATATCGCAAAAGAGGTACTTTTTAAAAATCCATAGCGCCCTAGTGCAATATTACATAGCACATTTGCTTCAAGTAGTTATTCTTGCAGTAGAAAGTATAAAGAAAGAAATATCTCAAGGAAGATAGAAAATAGGATTGTTATAGCCATATACAAGTATAATTTAGGTTATTAGCTTATATTTGTAAAACCTTTAATAACCAACTACTTTATGCTGTGCTCCTTCCGAAATTTAAATTAAAAAAAAATATATATATATCCATCTGATGATATGTAAATACTCACCAGCCTAATGTCAGGAAAACAACCAAAAATCCTTCCAGCTCTCAGCTCAGCATTTCTCAGTAGAGTGGAAGTAGTGAAGTGGGCTTTTCAGCTTACTACAAAGGTTAAAAAAACAGATCAATGGTAAACCAACTGTAAGAGAGAGCTCTGGAGAAATCATTACTAAAGATAGTCCTCCTAACCTCCCTTCCACAAATGCCTCCATTGACTTTACTGAGCTTTGGATCACACCCAGAGTGATTTGTTGCCCATTGCTCTGTTAGCTGAAGAGACAAAATCTCTCAAACAGGCAAATCCTTGGTCGCTAGGACTCTGAGGACTAGTGCCAGTAGAATAAACTATCCAGAAATTTGCTGTCTGCCAGGACACATCCAATGAATAGCCATGTTCAAGCAGATAGCAAAATTTTGTGCTGAACATTTGGTTCAATTTCCAAATGGTTTCAAGGGCCTACAGAACTTTATATTTTACAGGAATTAGAAACTACACTAGCTGTTACAAGCATCAGAAACTGTGAAAGGATGGTTGTCTTAGAGTAATGCTTCAGGCTTTGCTGTTTGCTAGACTGTACCATCTTCATAAAGATTCGGATTTTTATATGCTGTTTGAAAGGTTAACAAATCTGCTATGCTGTAAATGAAAACCTCTCCTGAAAACACTTTGTCCCTTTCTATCACAACAATTTTAAAGTAATACATATATATATATGTAAAACATCAATATAAGGGGAAAGTTACATATATGGTCACAAAACAAATGGCTAGATATTTCTATGTGTATTTAAAATATATATTGGATGAAAACAAATTGTAGGATGAAACCTTTTCCTAAGAGAGGAAGGTAAGAACCAGGAAAAATGAAAAGCCCTCCTTAATATTTTATCAGTAAAATTAAAGGACTAAAAAAATCAAATATTACTAGGACGTTAAATTACAAGACAATGAACAATTGTTTCAGCTTCTTTTATAAATCCCTTGGAAAACCTATTTATAAGGTTTAACTTTGGGTTATATTACATACTGCTTACAGCACTCTCCATGGTACAAAAGGTGGAAGGTTCCTGAAAGATGCCTGATTTACATACAGCAGCATGATACCAACACACTAAATGGTTGTCACATTCTGCTTCATTCCATTATTGGCACTACTATGATATCACTGGTCAGATTCTGATCAAGACCAGAGTTTTAGCATCTCTGTCTCCTTCTGGAAAAACTGACCCATCTGCTTGCACAACCTTCACATATCCAAAACTATTTGATCTAGATTATGTATTTCTGTTCAGGTCTTTCTTAAATTAGTCTCCAACAATCTGACCATGCTTTTTGCTCTGTTCCCAAATATGTCTCTGCTGAAATATGACCTGGCTTTTTGGGGCATCACCTATACAGTTTAGAACATAATTTCTTTCATAGGAAAGGCAAGATTATCAAAGATATCTATTGTTGAGTTTCAGTCACAGAGAGGTCAAGAAGCAGACAGATGACCTCCAGATTTTGATGTTTAATTGACTGCAGCTGTTATATACTCTGGAGGATAATTGGCATGTAAAAGAGCATTAAACTATGGGTACTCTGACTCCCTCACCCTGACAATAGCATTTCACATCATTAAGGTGGAAGAATGACCTGCATGGCTGACCAAACCAAGCCTCAGGTCACTTTAATAATTAAAAAGACAGGTAAGATCAATAACAGCTAACTGTAGCACTTCATAACACAATAGCTGGTAACATGTAGCATAACTGGCAATAATAACCTCATATTTATTAAGGGTTGTTGAGATTAGGAAGAGCAAGAAAAACAGAGTGAAGTGCAATTGCACACATTTGTTTTCCGGTCATCAATATTTAGCATGTTATGGAATTTCAGTGACTCATTGATTGAACGTGTAGATGTGTAATCAGCACACAGATTTTATTTAAACATTGATCTTTCAGTCAAAAGCCCCATAGACCATCTCCTTGAGAATTTCTGACTTGTAGAGGCAAGGCAAGAAGTGCCATAACTACTGATAGACTGTGCTCCTTTCTATGCTGCTCACAGGTAATGATGATTCCACAGACAGTGCGACTTCTTTCCAAGCAACGTACTGCCAGGATATCCAAAAGTAAGATGGGAATCCAGTACTCAAGTAGCAATAGTAGGTATGCCTCTACTTCTGAGAAAAAAAAAAAAAGGAAAACAAACAAGCAAACAAAAAAAGACGGTTCAAAACAAAAAAAAACTTTTTCAGATTATTAACTGCTGGACCTTTATTAGCTGTGAACTGCTTTTCCACTTCAAGTGTCATGCAGTCACCTGATCATGGACACAGTGATGTGTTCATAAAAAAATTACCGAAAATCAATTGGTTTTCCTTGATAATGCAAAAAATGCAGTCATCCTATAGAATGGAAGGCATCTCTTATGACATAATTGGGTTTCAAAATAAATCCAAATTTAAAGTCTCTTTAGGAAGGTTTTTTAATTTTAAATCTAAGTAACTTATAAATAATAAAAACAACTATATAGAAAATGTTTAGAAGGTACATGTATTAAAAAAGCTAACACAAATTTTACATTCCTGACATTTGGCTCTTCAGTGCATACATCCACTGGTTATGCATATCATTTCATACACATTTGGCATAGATTCCACTACTGTGGTTATTCTGATTTAAACCATCTTCTCTCCTGTGCTTGTAGAAGGTAAGTCAGAACTGCGGTCAACAACACCAAGAAAGTAGTCACTAGGAGACCCAGGAACCTGCTTGTTCTGGGCAAAGAATTCCACCTGTTACCCTGTTCTTATATTCTTTGTTTAGCCTGCTGGAGTTGTCATGACAATAACCTCTTGCCATCAATTTAACCTTGGTTTTAAGTTGCTTGTTGTTGAGCAAAAAAAATCATTGTAGGCCTGTAAATGATACCCCTCAAACTTTAGCCTTTGTTGGCTGACAGACCTCTTGAAACACAGAACACAGCAAAACTACATCAAGATTAGAGAGCAGAACTGGTGATAACTTTCAGTCTTATTATCTTAATAAACTTTCTGTACTTGATTAGGCTGGATAAAGAAGATATAGATCAGTCACGATAGCTGGAAAACTACAGATAAGCTGGTCATCCTTTCAAGATAAAAATGCCCATCTGTTCTAAGATTGTAATCAAGAACCCTGTGCTGATATTTAGTCTATTCTTACATGGCCTCTAGCTAATTAAATACTAAGATGAAATCCACTGTTAATGCTTTTTCTTTTCATTTAACTCACTTTATTGTACCTAGTCCCTGCCCGGAAAATATCACAGCATACTAAAAAACCTTACAAAAGGTTATAAAAGCCACTTACACCTCATCGTCTCATACAGTGGAATGGCTAAGGAGCAGCAAGGTTTATAATTCACTGTTCTTCCGTGAGAACAAGAAATATATATGTACTGCAAATCCAAATTCAGGGGAATTCATACTTCAGAGTGTTGTATCTAACGTACAAATTTTTATTTTTGTTTTGATTTTTTCTTCCAGTACTGCTCTTAATATTCCCAGTGTGGATTCTTTTCTGTTTTACTTTGTAAGGCTTTGTTTTAGAAATATAGGGGTTGGAGGTTTTGTTTGTTTATTTGCAAAGTTGTAAAAGAGAGATTACCATCACATTATTCATCCAGGAGTGCGAATGAATAGGAATTAGGACTGAAAAGGACTAGGTGTGGAGGCGATTCTCTGTCAACCTTCTCTGCTTTGCAGAGATATATTTGAATGGTTTATGGAAAAAGACCATAATCCAACCTTTCCTAACTAAGGTTGCTGGTAGTACAGTATTGCTGACTCTCAGTTCTTCTGTCACAGGGTTACTTCTGAATACACCTGGATATATAATTATTTCCATGTTATTTTCTTACAATACAAATTGTATACACTTTATAATTATCTGAAGTGACTTCTAAACTTGAAGCACACAAAGCTGTTTATAGCCTATGTACCTGTGGTGGTTTTATTCAGCTGGGCAGCAGAGCTCCACAACTGCTCTCTCACTCCCGCTCCTCACAGGAAAAAAGGGAGAAAATACAATGAATAGGGCTCAAGAGCTGAGATAACAACAGGGAGATCACTCAACAACAACCATCAAGGGCAAAACAGACTCAGCATTGGGAGATTAATGTCATTTGTTGTCTATTACTAACAAGACAAAGCTGTGAGAAACTAAAAGCAAACTAAAAACACCTTCACACCCACCCACCCACCCACCCATCCATCCTCTTCCACCTCCTCCCCCAGAGCAGCACTGGAGAACCGGGAACGGGGGCTGCAGGCAGTCTCTAACACTTTGTCTCTGCTGCTCCTTCACGGTCACTCTCTGCCCCTGCTCCACGTGGGGTCCCTCCCACGGGATGCCATCCTTCCCGAACTGCGCCTGCAGGGGCTGCCCACAGGCCACAGCTTTCCAAGAACTGCTCCCACATGGCTCCGTACCACGGGATCCATCCCCCAGGAGCAAACTGCTCCAGCACGGGTCCCCAACAGGCGGCGCCTCCCCCCAGACCCCCTGCTCCTGCGTGGGCTCCTCTCCAGAGGCTGCAGCTCCGGCCCGGGGCCTGCTCCTGCGGGGGCTCTCCATGGGCCTCAGCCTCCTCCAGGCCACATCCACCTGCTCCACCGGGGGCTCCTCCACGGGCTGCAGCGTGGAGATCTGCTCCATGTGGGACCCATGGGCTGCAGGGGGACAGCCTGCTCCACCAGGGGCCTCTCCACAGGCTGCAGGGGAACTTCTGCTGCGTGCCTGGAGCACCTCCTGCCCTCCTTTTGCACTGACCTTGGGGTCTGCAAGCCTTTTTCTTACTCCTCTCTCTCCCAGCTGCTGTTGTGCAGCAGGTTTTTTTCCCTTTCTTAAATCTGCTCTCACAGAGGTGCCAACAACATTGCTTATTGGCTTGGCTCCAGCTAGTGGCCAGTCCCTTTGGAGCCAGCTGAAACTGGCCCTTATCTAACATGGGGCAGCTTCTGGATTCTTCTCACAGAGATCACCCCTGCACCCCCCTGCTACTAAAACCTTGCCACGTAAACTCAATACAGTACTTCTATTTGATCAGTTAGTATCTACGTTGTGTGTTGAACTCAGAAATATTATGGGGTATATCTTTATTATATAAAACATTATGAATTTATCTCTTTACAGTATATATTCATGCAAGAGCTCTGTGTTACCTGTTTAACCATCTATTAATAGATCACTTCAAGCCCACATTTTTAACCTTAAAACATTTGGTCCACAAGTCAGTTCCATGTTCCAATAAAGAGATTAAAACCTCTTTTTTTTTTTTCTGTAAGAGAAAACTAAAATCGAAAAATGTATTCTCTATCACTTACATTGTTTACTTGTTTTGTCACTACTACCTCTGCTGCTAGTACAAATTCCACTGGAATTTGACTATTCTTCATTGTATGGTACCATCTATTTCTGGATTACCCACTGATTTTGCTGTCTGATGGTTTTGTCAAAACTACCCTGAGTGATCAAGAACCTCTAGTCTTGTAATGTTCTGGCTCTCCTAGTTTCTCTGTTGCAAACATAATGTTTATTAATTCCTCTCTTCAAAATTACACTAAGAGCTTAAGCATTTGCTCCCCGAGGTTTGTTTCAACCACTAATATCATCACAAACAAATTTCATATCCATTTTATCACCCCCACATTACAGTTGTTTATCAGGTCACACTTTCAAACAGCTGTCTCTACCATGTATTCCAACTTAACTTCTAGCTGTGCTTAACTACACAATTTTTCTCTCTTTCTCAGTTCCTATGGCCTCTCTTTATCTTAGCCCCTGCTATGCCAGGTGTTTTCCCCACATTAGTTCCAGACCTTCTAGGCATACATGTTTCTGTGTCCCCATCACCCTTTCAGGAGGAGCAAGAAAAAGGGAAAAAAAAAAAAAAAAAAAAAAAGCAATTTCCACGCAAGCCTTTGTACCCTATTTTATCTTAGCCCTACAGGCAAGCAGACTTCTAACATAGCTTTAGGAGCTTCTTGCATGCACCTTCTCTCAAGAACATCTCCTGCTCCCTCAGCAGTGAACCCAAGCCCAAGATAAGCCTGCCTGCTTTGTTCATTCCTGATTTCCCCTACTTTGTATTTTCTTTCACGTTTCTTTTCTTCTTGTACCAATTTTATTTCTAATTTTAATCCACTGTCTCAAACCCACCAACAAATTTCGCACACTTCAGATTAATTCATTAGCATCTGTGCAAGCATACTTACATAAATTTATCTTAAAACATCAGAACTGTCTACATAATAGAAACCTTACTCATTTATGAGTTCTAATACAGCATTTATTATCACATCATTCATGAGGTTTATCTTGACAGAAAAAAGAATGAAGTAATGACCATACATCATTGTAAATTGCTCTGGTTTGGTACAGCTAGATTTTATAAGTATCAAGAAGTACGCATGGAAACAGGAGATCCTGGCAGAATATGGCAGTATTTCAAGCGCATAAAAGATGATTAGCAAATTGCACTGCCAGTTGTGTTCAGTTGCCACTGAGCAACTTAGTTTATTTCAGGCAGTGGATTTTAGGTCAGATATCAGACCACAGAAGACAATGGGACCAGCTATTTCTGTTTCTCTGTATATTGAATCACTGTCATTGTTATTCTGGGATCAGTGCAGAAATATTCCTCCATGGACTTTTCTTCTGCAAAGATCAAAGTCCATCCCTTCTTTCCTAAACATGCTCGCAGACAGCTCTTTTCCATTGCCTGACAAAAGCCATCACTGGCACCAGTGCCAAGCATTTGTGAGTAATCCTGTCTGCAGATACCCAATGTACAAATTCATACTTCTGCTTTTTATAAACACTGCTTCAGCTACACCATATGAGCACAAGAAATTAGTTTCAATATAAGAGTGGGTGTTGTTCAGTTGGACATACATTCACCAAATTTTTTTAAGATTAGATTTAACTTCATCTCTACTTTTCAACATTTTTCTTGAGGAGTGTGGTGGACAGAGGGAAGACAGAGTGGGGACAAATTGTTCTCAACCTACAATTAGGACCCACAGGAAAAAATAGGCTGTCCTATGTAACTTAATATTTGCTTCCCACAAATAAATTCAAATGCACTGGAAAGATGCAGATGACATGCCACTTTCATTCATCTTAAGGTGTCAGGCCAGACAACTCCATGCCTGCTGATTAAACTTTTATCTCACAAACAGCCCCTCTATCATTTCTTGAATGTCTTAGCCTGATTTAGTTTTTAATGCAGATTCTTCTTGGGTGTCTTTTGTTCGTTTGTGGGCTTTTTTATCACAGCCTACCCTCAGTGTGAGAGTAGTTTCTACAGAATGCCTTCTTTTTGCAATCTCTATACCTACATTTTCTTCGCAAAGGTCTAAAGCAATTCTGGGTGCTTTAGTAAAAGTAGCAAGCAAGACTCCAGTCTCAAAAAGCTTTCAACTTCATAGGACAGATGATAAAATGAAAAATTGTACTGGCAATAAGACCAAACTGGCTAGGGAAAGACTGCAGCAAAAGCATTGCCATTTCAGTAAAGTACCTAGTTACATACTTATCTGTGAGCATAAGCTTCAGTGTTTTGACACACATGTTTTTCAGCTATTCAGTTCAGACATACAACTTTTAGACACTAGCATGGATCCTTTGCTAAGCAGTCATAGAAATTTTAAAGGCTTTTGGAGAATTCTCTTCACCAAGAGAATTGGTGATAGAAATTGAGTGTATACACTGATGCCTTGATTTCTCTCATCTAATTTCAATTTTGCAATGCTGGAGTTTAATAATCTGTATGTCTAGGCTTCTCTGTAACTGGTGAGAGAGAGGGGCAGTTCAGAGGGAAATTCATCATATTGTAAGGCCGCATGTGCAGAGATTGTTTAAATGAATCACCTTCTAGAGCTTATAGGCTCTCTGATTTCAGAGCACATCTTCTAGAACCTATGCAAAGTACACCAACACCTGTCCTGAAACTTCATTCTGTCTATCCCCACACAGTTCACTAGAAGTTTTTCTGCTAATAGCCTCAACTCTAGTTGGAAATAATAGGGAAAAGAACAAACATTCTCAAAAGCTATTTGCATATACAAATTAACAGTACAAATTTTTCTTTCAAGACTTGCACACAAAGAACATTATTATTCTTATTGAATGATGGTGCTGTAGGTTAATATTTGCCATAACCGTACTTGTTAGTTTTCATTCATGTGGTGTCAAATTGTTACTCATAGTAATGCCCTAAGTGAGGGGCACTGTGAAATTGTGCTGCTCCTTGAACGAGTGCACGAAGCACACAAAGGGCACATCACCTGAATGATCTGATGATATGAAGGTCCACCTCCTGCCTGGGTCCCATAGGCTCTGGGAGAGCCTCAGAGGATATTCCCATCAACTGCAAACTGAACAAGGCCATGCACAAGGTATGCAAAGCAGAGGAAACGTCGCACAAATACAGTGTGGTCCCTCTTTAGGTTTTAGAAAAACAAATTCCTTTTAAATGATGAAAGAGCAAAATCTTGGCTAATGAAAGAAAAATAGAGTAATGTAGGAATAGGAGATATAAGGCACGGAGACACTTGCAAAGAATGAGGTGTCAGGCCTGGTATTACAAGGACAGTACAAAGGGCAGGTAGAAAGACATGACAATTGACAAGTGTAAGCCATAAGGGTGTTTTTAGATACCAGAATGTAGAAGATAATCAAAGGTTTTTTCTTACCAGAGCAGACTTCAGCCCTGCCTAGTCTATTGTGCTACAGCTGTCAGTGCCCAGCTGTAAGATGATTAAGTCCTTTTAAAATATAATTTTAGTCACTGTGCACTTTTTTTTTCCTTTTTTTTTTTTTTCCTTTTTTTTTTGACAGAAGGTAAAATTCCTTCCTGACCATTGCTGGTACTATAATCAGCTTATGTCCTGAAACTTATGATTTGATTATCCTTATTATCTTGGCTTTCATAGCTATAAAAATGTTATTAGTGATCATAAAAGTATCTGCCCCTTTTTACTCAAGTCAAATTATTTTACTTGGCTACCTCCTGTGGCAACGTACTAAGCAGGTCAAATATATATTGCATATCCGAGCTTTTGCAAAACTTTATGGTCCACAAATGAGGCTTAAAATTTTACAAATCTCATGAGAGCAAGGCTTCCCAGTGATTTGATAAGCAGTTCCTGCTCACTTGAGGATTATTAAGGTAGTACAAGGATGTTTCATGATGCTGTAGTTATTTCACTGTCAGTTTTAGGTGAAACCTTGAGATACTGAGGTCATGTGTTTGTTTAAACTACTGGAGGGTAAATCCAAAAAAAATCAAACTATCCTCAAGCAACTTTGATAACACTCTTCATTTTACAAGCCTGCAGATATAAAGGCATGTTGTAGTTGTGGGCAAACGCTGCTCCTGACAACGCATGGGGTGAACTCACTGACTTGGGCCACTGTGGGTGTCAGACTACTCACCCCAAACCTGAATTTCACTGGCACTTGCAGCCCTCCTGACTATAGAAATTTCTGCAGAGCTACAGGAAGTGCCCCCCATTTGGACTGAGAAAAAAATAAAACCTGACAGAGGAACTGAAATATCAAAACAAGACTTCTATGGGGCGACTGAGAAGGCATCCTCCTGGCATGCCCAAGCCCCAGCTGAGGCTGCACAGGGGCTGGCAGGGAAGGGTTAAATGCAGCGACAGAGGAGAATTAATGGTCAGTGTCAGAAGCATCCAAGAGGCCAACACCCCGCTGGGCATAAACTTGACCTCGCACCAACCCCGGCTGCTGTTGAGCCCTGGGAGTCAAGGCCGGGTCCGAGGCGAAGTAAGGCAACCCAGGGGCGCCGAGCTGCTGTGGCCGTGACCTCCGGCTATGATGGATCGACCGGCATCTCTGCACGCTCCACTAGGGCTGTGGTCGCCGGTGAAAGATGTATTGATTACACATTAGTCTGCGAGGACAGGCTGGCATCGCCGGCTCCGGAGAAACACAGACCTACTCTCACACGTTATTAGGTTTGGCATAACTCTAAGAGGACACAAAAGATGGTTTTATTTTACCTGGCAGCCATGACATTCACTGATATAAAGGATATAATCACAGAAACTGAGTAAGATATTAATGTGGAATTTTGTACAATAACTCTGGGAGCTCCAGGCTGGAAATATATACACTGCTTTCTAACATGTCACCATTTAATTTAGCATCTGAAACACTCTATCCATGCATATTTTCTCAATTTCTGTCAGCTGAAACTCTGAAATAAGGGAATTAAAAAATTCTGAGTACAGTGACCAAAAATACCAGAAAGAAATAAGATTTTTAACTGCTTAGTTAACTTTGCCTTATGTTTATGCAAAACAAGATGTTTTTTTGAATTAAAAAAAAAGGCATGGACAAAAGGAGTTTAATTATCCCTTTTCTGGAATGTTTATTGTGACTCTGCTTTATTTACATATTTCCTTTCAATTATGAAGCCATTAGTTAAGAAAAACTTGTTAAGCATCTACAGAATTGAATGTGGATGAATGTTAACAATGACAGTCTTCTGCATACTTGCTGAGTTCCAGAAAAACATGTGGGTTTAGAAATAAAATATATGATCTCTGTTCCAAATCACAACTCCCCTGGCATCAATTTAGGTCTTAATATCAGCCTGAACTCCTACATGATTTTAGAGAAACACCATTTAGGTGAAAAATCATTTAAGAAATTGCTATCATTATTTGAGAATAGCAATAAACATCACTCATGCTGTTTACTTTATCACTCAATTCTCTGTGCGGCTTGTCAGTGCTGGCCAAGGCAAGGAAAACATTTAGTTAAAGAAAGAGGAAAGTCAATTTTTGAAGCTTTGTTTAGGCACGCAAACAGCACAGCTGCCTGTAGAGCTTCTGATCGGGGCTGGTCAAACTGTGGCTCTTGGGCTGCACCCACCTGTGAGAGGTTGGGGTGCATGTCCTGAGCCTCGGTAGCACCACACTCGGCAGTGCACCGCTCCAGCCAGGGCAGAACAACATGTGTGCCCTGCCTTGTCTCACTTTAAAAACACCTTCCCACAGCTAGGAGCTGGTTCCTGAGCTTCCTGTGCTGGGAGACACAGATCTGACTCCCAGCCATATAGGAAGTTTGGACTGCAGCCACCAGGGTCAGATCAGGCACCCCCAAATAAAGATCCTTACAGGACACAGAATGAGCAGGGGTATCTTTTTTTTTTCAGCTGCTTTTTGTTCTATTTCTCAAGTGATAAGATATGCAGGAACCATTTAGAGGAGGGCAAAATAATGCAAGTCAGATAAAAATATTCTGACCGGATTCTGCTCTACCTTACAGTCACTCACAGTGATTTAGTGAAAACAGCAAATAAAGGACCAGATTTGCAGAAAGTTTGAATTATAGCTAATTGTGTTAAGTTAATTTTGGTCTTATTGAGCCTGTAGCACATTTTATTGATTGTAAACAGAGTAAATTTAAAAGCTAAACCATAAAAGCCTCAAGTCTACAGAAAGAAACATGATATGTATGCTTACTAGCAGCATATCACTCATTCTAATTAAAACAAAAATACTGTGCTAATGACACAGAGGCCTGAGATGGTGTTGTTCAGAGATGGTGAGATGTTTGCTTTTGTCTGAATAACACATCTGAACTACATCATCAGCAAATGCTAAGAGAAATCTGAATTTGCTGGAAGGAGCATCCAGTTGTGTCTCATAAGGATCTAAGCCACAATAACATAAGCGTGAAGGAAAGGCTCCCCACACCCTGATCCTTCTCAGTGCGGGAGATAATAACTGTAGCCTGCTCTTGAATAAGATATCTCATGATTGTCTCCAAGTTTCCTACATGTTTCAAGGCAACGATTCACTTAAAGGTTATTATTTATTCAAAACCCATTTTTGTTTTGTGCTTATGACAGAACTCTTTAACACTACAAGGAGAAAGCTCTTCTCACTTTCATCCTGATGATAACTTTTGCAGAGACTAAACTTGTGGGAACCCATCAATTTCAATAGGTAACCCAATCAGCACTGAATCTGATCATATGGAGTACACAGAGATGACAATCATATGACTGAGATTGAGGTAATCACATTCAGACTGCAACAGATAAACTGGCCTAATGGATCACAGGCTGATTTGAGAGCTATTGATAACATTGAATATGCTACACTGTGCAAAATAAAAAGAAAGTAGGAATCACTTCTCCCAGTACATACAATAACATTAATCCTTGTAAAACAGACACATTAAAGTGTTATCAACCACTTCTATTTAGGGCATTACATAGCACATAAGTGGAATATGTGCCTAAATTTCAAAAATAATAATAATGTCTAGTGACACTAATTTTTAATTTAAAAAATAATAATAGCAATGGCTCCCCAAAAGAATGGACTTATGCAAACATGGAAACTGACAATGTGTTTTGTATAATATCTGGTTATGCACTAAACTTTTGTTTCATTCTTGTGTTGTGATCTATCACCTTATTTCAGACAAATGGCACAAAAAAAATCTCATTTACTGGTGGAAATGTTATTTTTCTGAGACAAAGGAAAAGTTCCTCTTCTGAGGTCCAAGATTGTTGTACCACACACAGCAACAATCTACCTAGGTCATTTCTCTTGTTGGTGGGAGAATGGAACATATTTGTGAATGCTTGCACTGAAGCAAAACTAATTGAAATGATACTGCAGCGATCAAGCTAACAGCACCACAGAACTCAGATTTCAATGAAAGTTTCCCCTTGTAAAAATGGGAAACACATATGAAAGGCATAATATAAATGAGAACCTCCCCTAGCCTCCAAAAAGTAAATAGACTACAGCAAGCAGTAACAAACCAAGCCTATGTCTAACCCTCAATGCTACTGGAGCTCCAAAATAGGAAAAATAATTCTATCTAAATTTCTCTGTGTGAATCAAAAAACATGCTAAAAATTGCTAATGTACAGAAATCAGCAAGTGGGCACTGACTTCAGTGTTGAGCCATGCTGAGAAGCACACAGTCTAACCCTGCACAACAGAGAAATTTCCCAGGTAGCATCTCTTGTTGTCCCACACATGGGACACATGCAGGGCACCCATCTGAACATAAAATAAAATAAAATAAAATAAAATAAAATAAAATAAAATAAAATAAAATAAAATAAAATAAAATAAAATAAAATAAAATAAAATAAAACAAAACAAAACAAAACAAAATAAAACAAAAATAATGAAAACACAACATGATCAATCCTAGCAAGCCAGTCTGAGCTCAAGAAAAATGAGGAAAAGATGCCTAGGGAAATTTGCATGTCCAACTACCAGATGTACTGAGCTGAAAATGAAATTCCCAGTGGAATTCTGCAAAGGCAAGCAAAGTGTGACCCGTCTGCCCCCAGTTTGCAAGCATGTCTTTGACCTGAATCAGAGCTGGTTAGATCTTTCTGCTGTCCATATTTTTATAATGTTTTAAAGAAAACTCCTCAAGGCCCTAGATGTCAACAAACAGTCCAGGCATTTAACAGGTTCTTCCACAATGTCTCTCATGCTAGATTGCAACATATGACAATTAGCTACAAATGGCCATAATTAAAATATATATAAGCACGCATTATAATATACGTTTATATATAACCCAAGAATGAAATGCCCCATCTCCCACACCTTGTATCCACATTGTTGTTACATTATCAAGTGATTTTAGGAATACATCAGAAGTACAAACTAATTAGGAAGGTTTTTTTTTATTATGCTTTATTTATAAATTTGATTATAATAATGTAGAAGCTTTAAGCAAGTTCCTAGTCACAGGTGAAAAAGAAGCTCTGAGAGATGGAGGGGTCTGGGGGAGTGAACAAGTGAATTATGTCCATAGAGGACAGAGGCATACTGCCTTTAGTAATGCTGAGGGAACAGCAGTCAGCAATATTTTCAAACAAGATCATGCTCTCCATGGTACCAGGATGCTGAGACTGAGTTGAAATCAAGGCTAAAAATAATAAATAAAATAAAATAAAATAAAATAAAATAAATATAAATAATAAAATAAAATAAAATAAAATAATAAAATAAAATAAAATAAAATAAAATAAAATACAACACAACTTTTTATTTTATTTTTTCATGACAAATAACTACACAGTGTAAGGAAACTTCTATTTGCAGGTTACAATGATAAAAGTTTCTGTTAGAGTACAACCGAGAGCTCTGTACTTAACTGCTTCAGATGTTAAGTGTTGTTCTCATCCTTTAAAATATAAATGTCAGTAGCTAACCTGAAGGCTATCTATAAATCAAACCTGCACTGTATAAAAACTGTTACTTGTGTCCTAATGGGTCAACCAGAAGAGATGCCCTCTCTAAAAGAGCTGGATACCAGATTCCCCTTTCATTGATCGAGGTTTCAACTCTGGATGCTTGAGTTTATGACAAAAGAGTTCACAACACTGCTGGCAGGAAGTCGATAGTTTGATAGATACCCTTTGCAGTTGGTCCTGTCTCTAGCACTTTAACCATGCTTTCACTCTGACAGTTATTACTGCTGCAATAAATTCTTCAGTAAAACAAATAGGCTCTCTGAAAATGTATTAGCCCAGGCACACTATTTCACTTAATATAACTACAAGTCTTAAACAGGTAACTACCGCAGTAAATAGGCCGATATATTTAGAAAGAACTGTGTGTGTGTGTATTTACAGTAAGTTACCTAAAGTTCTCTTCAGATCAAGTTGCACGGTATTTATTACACCTTAAGGTTATACTTTTAAAATTCACAAAGTAACTGACAGTTGCGAAGGCTTTAAAAATATATTTTATATAATGCTGTAAGAATTCTCCCACAGCTTTCAAAATTGCATGGGTGAATTTGAAGCCTATATCCTTACAGTGTCCCCTAGACCCTTCTGTGCTGTTGAAATATAGTCTGCATTTTACTCTCATTTGACCTTAATTTCTGCTTATCTCACAAGAAATCTCAACGCTATTACCATTTTCGTACAGAATGTTTAATAGTGAATAGCAGCAGGTTCTGTCTGAATTGGGTGGGGAAACAGATTGGGTCAAGAAGGCCTCACTGGGGTCCATCAGAAGCAGCAATTCACTGGCATACTCTCTCCATTTAGTAATGTTACACCATCTCGTTTAGTAATGTTAGTCCCAAAGAAAATTTCTGTACGTTTTGGAATCCGGTTCTCATCAGGTCATTGCATAGGTTCATCAAAATTGTTTTGTGCATTTCCATTAATAATAATGAGCAAAATGAGAGAGTCTTCTTTACTGTATTTTTGGTTTTCTTCTATGTTGTCAGGTTTCACATTTTTCTGTGTGCATTAATTAGGCGTTTTCATTAGACATGAGGACAAGATTAATATCAAAGGTAAATTATTAACTGCTATCCATATTCTCTTCCCTTACTCCACTTTCATAGAGAAACTGTCTACATACAGAACCCTTCAGCACTCCTTTCTACATCCAGAGACTTTGTGTCACTTAGGCAAGATGTCTTGAGACATCTATCCTTCAAGATTAAATGCATCCCTTCTGAGTGGCAGTTGCCACAATTGAAGTAAGCATTTACTGCTAGTGCTCAGCCATGCAGCTAACTGCTCTGTAGCTGGCTGTGGCCTCTTGAGGTGTAGGACATTCATGGGGGAACACTGGTAATTTTGTTTTACCCTGCAGGCATGCAGTTTCTGGCTACATTGTGAGGAAATATCGTTGAGTCCATGCTGAGATTGCTGTGCCTGCTGCTCAGAGCTCTCATGAAATGAGCTGAAAGGATAAGAGCTCTCTTGACCTTTAAAGTCTACTTATTTGGGGTGATGGATCTCCCAGACATTTGCAAAATAATAATAATAATAATTAAAAATAAATAAATAAAATCTTAAGACCATTAAATAACAAGTAAGGATAGGGTGAAAAAAGTGATCAAAATTCCAGTTATTAAGACAAAGTGAAAATCTGTGTTTTAGCAAAAGCATAAGTGAGTTGGGAAATAAACTTCATTTCCAGTATTTTATCAATAAAAACTCTTAAGGATCTCCTTTTTCTTCTCATTCTATTCCTTTCCCATCAAAAGTTACATTCTTTTCACTTCTTTGATCCCCATTCTGTTTTTTCAGACCTGCCCCCCCCTTCTTAACAGGGATCAAATCAGCCAAAACATTGGCTTGGTAGTGTAAGCAAGTGAAATGATGCAGAAAAACACAGATCCAGTCAAGATCAAGTATAATCCCTGGGACAATATGACCAGAAATCAAAGCAAATTATTATAAATTATTAAAAATAAATAAATAAATATTAACAAAGGTCTCAATGTCCAGGGTTCAACCTGTTAATCAGATGCAGGCTGGCTAAATGGTTTCCTAAGAACAATCTTAACTTCCCAAACAATGCTTCCCCTCTGTCTCACCAACACTTTTTTGTCATTCCCCCACACCCCACATCTCTGCAAAGATAGGCATGATCCACCTCTCATGCAGTTAACTACTTATACACCAAAGCAGAAGAACGTTTAGCCAGTTTAACCACTTCTGCGTCTGTGCACTGACTCAAACCCTGAAAATATTTATTTATTTATTTATTTGTGAAAGTTTTGAAAGAGATATGCATGTAAGAAGTTCTCTGAGAGTATAATGCACAGGTCCAGCTGGTCGAACATCTTGTTGCTCTTGACAGAGATGCACATTGAGGAAAAAAAGGACATGGCGCTAGAGAGAGAGGAAACTGTGTGCGTTTTGTTTTGGTTTGGTTTGTTTTTTTTGATGGTTTTTGTTTTTGCTTTTAATATATTGATCAAACAAACAATAAAATCTCCAACAGTGACATGGAAAGGTCTACAACACTAATATATTTCTTTTTTTTTTCTAACAGCAGCATTTACGGTTACTGTATTTCACAACTGGTAATCCATTTGGATTCAGCAAGGTAGGATTTGTCTTTTTCAATCTTGGTATAGGACAGTACAGACCTGAACAGAACTACAAATATTTTGCCCCCTTTTATGTTTACATAAATAATGCTATTGTTTCTCACAGCCTATAACATGTACACTGCCATGACAGAGTACATCAGACAGAAAGAGTGGAAGGCACAATAGAAATCCATTCTATAATAATAATAAGGTTGAGTCAGGGATAATCATGCTTTGGTCCTTTGGTAGGACCAAAGACCTACCAGATAATGCTGCCTGTTTATCATTCCATTGGGCACAAGTCTTCTTGAAATCATTAAGTTCCCCCTTCCTCATTCTCAGCTCTGAATTATTCCAAAGGGAGCAAGAATGACAGATAACAGAACCTGGTTAAGAAATCATCCAGAGAATAGAAATTATAGACTCCACCAGGGGAGAAGAAAATAAAAATGCCTGATGGCACTGAACTAAGAAAAGGGATTTTCTCTAGTCAAGCTCAAGGTCAAGACCCATAGTAAAGATTGGTCCCACTCTAGAACTGGTGATTCTTAAACCTGTGAACCTGTGGCAGAATTAGAGGAAGAATGGAACAATCTCCACCGCCCCCAAAACAGCATTTTTGAAGGATAATCTCCTGTGCAGCCTATGATGCTGTCTTCTGGTGTAAAAAAAAAAAAAAAGGGGGGGGGGGGATGACCTAGAATAGTGCCAAAAACATTTGTTTCATAGCAAGAGAACGAATGTGACTGTACAAAGAGGAAAGGGTGTCTGAATCACCCCACAATTTCAACTTGGAAAAAAAAAAATCTAGCCATTACCAGATGGCTAAGGAAGACAAACAGCAGGGCAAACAAACATACATGATAGTTCCAGCTAATACTTTCCCAGACACCAACTGTTTTCAACATGGGGCCTTCCAGAGCTGGATGTGGTTTCTACATATTTAGCGATCTTCAAAGGATTTCTCTTCCATAAACTTGTCCAGTCTCTCTTGAACCCGTCTCAACTTTTGCCATTTAGGAAAAGAAACAAGGAACAAAGGACAACTGTTCATATGCCTAAGACTGGGACAAAGGCAATCTGGGTTTGATTTTGCATTCTTCCTCCAGTTTACCTGTAGTTTTGACACTGATATCCAAATTCACCTCACCAAAATCAGAACCACTCTAACCCCTTCATAGCACACTAGAGAGAGAAATCTATTGTCAAAACTGATTTGGACCTTGAAAATGATGAATACAGGCCATAAACTGCCATATAACCTTCAGAAGAACTCCCAGAAGTTCTCTCCCACCCCATTACACATAGACTACCCATCAGACAGGCATCTATAAAAGACCAATACATTACTCTCACTTTAGTTTCATGCTGAAATCACTGTGCCAGCAAGCTATGGCAAGCTGTGATTCAGGGGATTCAGAAAAATTGACTGGGGAAGCAGAAGGCCTCAGAAGAACTCTAGTTAAAGGCAAAAGGTGAACTTCCCAATCCAGGTGAACAGTAATGACACCTACTCCAAGGCTGAGGACAGACCATATTATGGTAGCTCCAGACACATCTCAGCCCCTCACTAGAGCACCAATACACTGTTCATACTTTTGTCTCCAGAGAAGAGGGTACTTTCACAGTACCTACCACCACACACAACAGTGTGGGCAACAGGAATTTGAACTGAAGGGATGCAGTAAGGAGAGAGTGTGCTTTGCTTATCTATCACTGAAAATGGAAGACTAAGTCTTCAGTAATGCTGCCACTATTCTTCTTGTCTATTTAGGTGTATAATCCACCAAGACTTAGACATAGCTCTAGTTTTGCATGTTGATATTAAGTTCCTTAGAAGTGTATACTGTGTGTATTAGAAAGTATGAGTAGTCTTATATTTCCGTCTAATACCATGCAAGATCTGCACCTTAGAGTGTCAGGCCTTTTGGACCAATTCTATAATTTGTTTTTCCATATTCATGTTGTTTGAAACAATGGATTCCTAACGTCTGTCACAACTGCTACAATATATCAAAAGGACAATACTGCATCCAAGAGACTTATAGCTGCAAAGTAATGGCACTGGAAATTCAATCGAATCATATGAATGGATACATTCTTCACACAATGACCATGGTTTCCTTAACTATCCCCCTCCCCCTGCCCCTGTCCCCCCGCCCCCCCCAAAAAAAAGAAAAAAAAAGTACTTCATAACACAGAGCAATACTTGGTTGTTCTTTTCATAATAACCCTTCTTTGCTTAAAGTACAAAATTCCTGATGGATTCAATCTTAAGGGCTTGATATATAGGTTTAGTATTTTCCTTATTCAGCTCTGTTTATTCATACATGCAGAGCCAAGCTGGAAGAAGACAAGAGGACAACTACTGAACTGATTTTCCTGTCACTAATATTTCCTCTTGTTCTTGTCTGCATTTGTCCTTCTTGCAGAAGGCCCTTACTCCCCTCCATGCATTTGCCCAGGCTCACTAGAAGGAAACAAACTTTGCTGTTCACATCAAACATCAGCCTATTGATTTTTCTTCTATTTCTACAAAGATTTCTATATTCATAGCACTTAGCTGAAGAAAACCGGACCTTGGCTCTTTCCCTAGCCACACTGGACACATATTTGCTGACATGTCTTTTCAATTAGACTAGCCAGAGCTGCACAGAAACAGGAAACCACTCTCAACCTCAAACCAATCCAGACACCGGAAACCAGGGATAGACAGAAGCGAGCTGCAGCTTCATTAACAACAGTCAGAGCAGAAAAAAAAAGCAGTACTTGCAGGACAACAGACCTTCTGTTGATATATGCTGTACTGAAAGACATAAACCCATCAGTTATCCTTCTCACTTTGCTGTCTTAAGATTTGTTTCAGCACACACAGGTACCATTAGCCAACAGTGAGCTAAGAGTATGTCTTTACTGAAGTCACATGCATTGAAAAGTTTACTTCAATGAAGGGATGTGCAAACCCCTTCAGATCCTCCTAGCCGTGTAGCCAGGACATTAGGGAACTCTGTGTGGAAAAAAAGATATCCTGACACCAAGGAATATACAGCTGCGGCTGGGCAGCTGTCAATTAAACTAGAACGTCTCATACCTAAGTTCACTGAAAAGTAGCAGGGAACACATTACATTGTCTTCTGGTATGTACGTATATGCTGTGAGATGAACAGAAATACTTGGGGAAAAATCTTTATAATTCTTATGTCATCTCTAATGGGTTCTTCAATCCAGAAACTGAAGCTGGCATTGTAACATTTCAAGATACTTCCTTTTTAAATAATGTTCAGTTTCAAGCTAACAAACCACCTCACTAAAAAAATAGCCAAAAATCACTACACTGCTAACTCTTTGCTGAAACAGTATTTTTAGGGGAAAAAATATATTTATGTATGTATGTAAAAAATACATATATAAAAAAAAAAATTAGTGTTCCTGGTGGACTGTAGATCTGGCAAGACTGTTGAAGTCTAAAAAGAACAGATGTCAGTGATGATACCACAAAGTAACAGAGCATGAGAAACAAGTTTCTAAGCATTGCTAAAGAAAAGCAAAATCTACATAATGGGAATAATGTCATCATTAACGACATCCTTCCAGTTGACATTCTTCACACCCACTGCAAAAGAGTGTCATTTATCAAGATATCAGGAGTGTCACAGCACAGCTAGCCCAGTCTTTGGCTCTGGGATCTGGATGTCTGGTCCCTGATTGCCTTTCCAGTTATGCTGCTCTGCAAGATAAAAATCAGCTATTATTTTACTGACAAACATCCAGTCAAACAATCAAATATTTTTCTACTTGTAAAGCAATGAATGCTATTCTTTGCTTGCTGATAGGTGCTCTTTTGTAATGTAATACAAACCTGGTACCGAAAGCAGAGAAGGTTGGAAGAATATCCTTTTCTTCACTGGCAGCCATCAATTCTGTGACACACCCTATACAAGACACCGAAAACAGCACGTGTCTCCCAGAAGTCTCCACCATTCTGCGATAAGAATTTCTCTGTCATCAGCAGCTATGGGGAGCTTTAGCTGTTCCACAGGACCTGGATATAGGCCTAATTTCATCATTTGGATCAAGATCTCACAGGTATTAGAGATTAGAGACCATTCATAAGGACCACATTTTTTCTGAGATACGTAGTCAGACTGGCATCTAGTGGGATTTTGAAATGTGCCCAGGAGCCTAACGATTTCTGACCCCCCCGCCTTCATTGTTGATCGACAGTTTTTGGTGGCTAAAAACTTCCAGGCAGGCACGTGGTTTTGATTTGTAGTCAATCTTCTGCTAGCAGAGCAATTCTAAACTAAAGATTCAGTTCTTGTTTCTGTCGTGACTTATTTTTTATTTGAAAAAAAAAAAAAAGGCTGTTTTGCACTTGGACAGAGCTAGGAGTGGCAGCTGAATGTGGTAAACAGGAGACAAATGCATCAACTAGCAGGGTGTTTTTTTTTTTAGAAACTTCAAGTATCACTTGCGAGAAGATTTGGCACAACATGTTTTTATACAAGTACCACGTGTTGGACAGTTTGGTGCAAATATGCTCTCAGCAGACATACAGAGTGACACTAAAATGCTTTACCTCTCATTTCATTAGGAAAGTAGCCCCCCAGATAACACGACAGCACTGATGTTGTTGATTATCCGGCACCAGAATTTTAATTTCTATAAAGACTTTTATTGAGATGACCTGTGTCAAAGAATGACATTAAATCCTATTGGTTATCACTGGTTCAGTGAAGAGACAGCCTGCAGGTGTGTCAAGTTTGTTGAGTTTAAGTAAAAATGTTGAGTATTTTGATGATGGTTCATCTACAGCAGCAAATTAAATAGGAAAGAGGGAACACGTTCATAACTAGAAGCACATTTAGATCAGAACATAGATGTTAGGTACATACAGAGAGCATCAATTTGCACATTACATATTTCTTCTAAGTCCTTTATTCAATTAAACATCTTTCAATTGCCAAGAGACAGTCTTCATAGGATGCTTATGTTGAGAAATAAAAGCAGTTAAATAGTTTTTATTTTATATTTATTCATAACACTTAAAGTTGCTTTTGATTAGAAAAAAAGTTCATTCAATGGCTTTTTTTTAAAAAGTATCAGTTGGTGTTTGTATCTCTTGATGTGGGATGTTATATTAAATTATTCATTTTTACAGAATGGAAATTAATTATTGTGTATGAAATCCCAAACACATATGGTCACAGTGTTGGTTAGATCTGCCTCCTGCTATGCTTTAGAGATTCAAATTTGGAGGTAGCATGTTATTTTCCATGCCAAGACCACCTATGGTTTTCAAGATATAAGTATCTGAAAATTAGCATTTTCACACTGAGCACTTGTTCCAGCTTCAGTATACATTGACGACTACCATCTTATAACTACATGTACTAGAAAGGATGTTAGCAATCTATAAATGTAATTTAAGTTCTGAAATTCACTGACTGACTGCATTTCTACATCTACCTTTAGTACTACGTAACATCAATCTCTTCTTTTGAAATCCCTTAGAATGTCTCTTGACTGATAGCAGTGATTGGCATTAATTAATTTCAAGGGTCAGTTGTGAATGATTGGTTTGTCATGGTCAAGGACTGAATTATATACGATCAGGAGAGCGTGCTGAAATGGTCAGTCATTCAGTGAAAATCAAAGAACATAAGTTCAGATGGAAAAGAATTCATGGCTCTGTTTATGAATGCAGCCAAGCCACTTTACATCTGAAATTAAGGGTTTTCGGAAAAATTCTATTTCTTTTTGCAAATGTCAGGGAAAGACCTACTCAGAAGATTCAGAAAATCTATTATTTATTATCTCTCTATATATAGGAAAATCAGATTGATTCATGTTATTATACAACAACTTTTAATTTCTTAACTCTTTATTATTACATCTATAAAATATTCTATCAAAATTTAGGAAAGGAGAGAGATTCCAGTCTAGCAGCAAAAGATAGTGATCACTGGTTTTTACTTTTTTTTTCTTTTTTTCCATTTAAATGCTTGCCATTATGTTGATTCAACTTCGCATTCTGTTTTGTTTCCCCTGCAGTGTGTAACTAAAATGGAAGTGAAAAGCAAATAATATAGTCAAGGGAGCAATACCTTCTTCCAAGAAAGGAATCACTCATGATTTTTTTGTTAACTTACGTACTGATAAAGATCAACGTTGGAAGTATTCTAAACAAACACATCAATGAATGTTCATTGCATGCAGCTTTTATAATAGTATAGTAAATATCTCATCTCCTACATCAGCACCTAAGGAACATATGGAGTAGCCATATTGGGGAATATCATTGTAGAGAAGTATTTAGAAACCTGCTAGATATTGATGGCAAAAACAGTAACCCAATTTACTCACCCTAGCTTCTGAATTGGTGGTGGTGAAGGCTAACAAGTATTCAGTTAGAACATAAATATATATTTTTAAATATAGTTATGGAATTTTCTTATTTCATGAATCTTACGAGTTTTCCAGGCACAGAAAGATATAATAACATTTATCAATCTATATAAGCACTTGGTTCATTACCAGAGAATATCTAACTTTTACTGCAATACTAAATGTTTAATGTATAGCAATCATACATGGACCAAGCATCAGACCAAAAATCAAACCGGGTAAATTTTAATTCTCTACAACTCTTTTGCATTCAAATTAGAATATATTTCTAAGAAAACTAAAGCCATGACAGTGCAGAAAGTCTTGATATTCCAGTCAACTGGAAGAGTACATAATTTGTTCTTATTGTATCATAAACATGAAAGATGGCAGATAGAAAACAGGATTAAAATTTATTTTATAGGATGAAACTAAACCTTTGGCAGACAATAACAGACTGATGGGCTAGAATAGACTTTGGTCTAGACATCTTGGCTAAATATTTCAGGGCTTCTCAGGGCAGTAGCTCATTAGACAGAAAATATTTATTTTAGTGACTAGAGATTTAACTGTAAACTAAGGTGTAAAATATATACCTGTTATTTCCAACCAATCCACTGGAAACATTAGAAAGCAGGCAGAGATGAAAAGATGGAGTGCAGCTGTGCAGAAGGAACACACAAACCATGGTTATGGACAGTCCCATTAAGTACACTCCCAGAGCTAACTGTGCAAATTAACACAGTCTACATCTCTATGGGTTCATCAGCAGGACTGTAAAAGCAGGACTAGTTGATGAAAGAGTAATCATTTTCATCAAATGTAATAGTCTGTCATACATGAGCATGCTAGCTTATGAAATACAGAAGGGAAGAAAAGAAAGACAATCCATCGTGAGTGTTCTGCTCAAAAAAAAAAAAAAAAAAAAAAAAAGAGGCTATTTTGCATCTGGTACATATCATCTAATCACTCAGGCAGATAGATCCACAGTACCAGCCAAGCATCCCTGGCAGTAGGCACCACTACTTTTTGGCATTGTGCTGTGACTTTATGAACTCCATTAGCGGTACGTCCCAGGATCCAGGGCTCGGCTCCGCCACTGCACCTGCAGGGAACTTATTATGGTGGCAGCAAGGACTGCAAGGCCAGGAACTGGGGAACATGACTGTGTAGAGCATGCACATCAGAAAGCAGCACCAGTTCTGCTTCCTCTGTCAGCAACACAGCTACCTTACCAGGTGACTTTGCTCTTGTACCATTACCAAAAACACCACGGAGAAACAAGTATTAAAGATAAAGCTAGAAATCTTGGCTCCAGCAAGTTTTTGTTTGTTTGTTTGTTTGTTTTTAATCAAGAGGATTTGGGACAGCTATTTAGCTATTTGTAAGAGCTTTTTCAGGATCATGAAAGATGTGACTATGGATCTACTGAGGTAAAGTGATTTTTCACAGTCCATTATTAATACTGAACTCATCGCTACTGGCTGCCCTGATATTATTCAAATTATTATGATATCAGTGCTTTCTTTTCAGATGTAGATGAAAAATTCAAGAGGATTCCAATTTACAAATCCCACTAATCTTTATTTAAATGGGCTTTGTTTGTTTAATAGCAATTCTAGCCTTCATTGTTTCTGAGAAAACTCTGAAGATGAGGTCTAAATGCAGTCTGAAGTCTAAAACCAAGTCTAAAACCAAATCTAAAACCAAGTATCTTGTTGACTATAAGACAGTCTTATAAATTTGGAACTTTGGGGCATAGTAATGCCACCACTAATTTGTCACAGAGATTAGAGTAGTCCAGTGAAGTGCAAAATTTCTCATCACATCTCTCTCAGGTAGCCACAAGAATGGGGCCTCTGACAGTGAGTGGCACATCAGTGTTCTCAGGAATGTCATGGTACACATATCTAGCATTGTTTGTAAAAAAAATAAATAAATAAAATTATAAGTATGCTAAATGCCAGCTCTTCCCATCTGCTCCTCAAATCTAACAAGATCCAATTTCTTAAAGTTGTCGAGGCAAAAGTGGACCTTCTGTATTTGTAAATTAAAATGGATATTAATGGATTTCATTTTATTAAATTGTAATTTTAAATTAGGTCTTTTTTTGTTGTTGTTTTAAAAACATAGGGACCATTGTCATTGTAACAGTGTCGTAATACAGGTCCATTTCATAACATAGTTACATGGCTTTCATTAACAACAAAGATGGGAGTGTGTGTTATTATTAATGCAATAGCACCTAAAGTCCTAGCCATGCTAGGTTCTCAAACAGGCTAGGTTCTGTACGAATATAATACTTCCAATCTGTGTATGGAAACCATGCCATCAGTAATCCCACACATTTAAAATATTCAAAAAATTCTGTTAAAGACTTGAAGATGAACAGTAACGCTAGCAAATACTGAATGAAGAGAATTTGCAATATTGATTGCAAATCATCTTGGCCATCAGTGATAAACCAAGTAAAGAAAAACTAAAATAAGCAGCGCTTTGTCCATAATAAAGTCCTTGCTTTCAAAAAAGTTTGGATATCATCCACTGCCATGACATCACATTAGACAATTTTACTCTTGATAGCTCTTAAATATGATCTAAAATAACTAAAACTGACAGTAAAGTTACTGCAGAATGATCTGGTATCCTTTAAAATGTACAGGAATGCTTCCACTGGCTTTAACAGAGACCTTAAAGCAAGGAAGATTTGATCAAAACACAGGAATGTTAAAAGTTAGGCTTGCTAAACAGTTAAAGGTAAGTACTACGGATTATGAGAAACCCTGGTGATGGACATATTAAAAATACCTGAGACAAACAGAGAGACAGAAATAAGTTGTAGATGAGTAACAAGGTCACATGGCATCAGTCCACGGGTGATGCTATTAGGAGACAGCCGGTACCTGGAAGCATGTACTGCATCATACGTTTTTAGTTGTGGGTTTGTTTCTTTTTGTTTGTTTGTTTGTTTTGTTTTTCAGGAAATTTGGTGTATTTCCAAACATTGGTGGAAAGCAGAAACAGAGAGAGTGGGCCAACTATCCACACTTCTTGTCTGATCCCTTGAGATTAGGATTAACTATGATTACCAGTTAGGATTAATTATGATTACCAATATGATTACAATTATGATTATTAATTTGGTATGTATACACGGACATAAATTTACCAAGGAGAGTACACCTTCTGCTACAATAGGTATATCTTTTTTCCTGATCTTTTTTCCTTTCCTCAAGAGAAGATAACCCAGCTTCAGAGACTCACAATACTAGAGAAGCAGTTTAATAAAACGGCAAACTCTGCAGGAAGAATGATCAGACATTAGGTAGTGATCAAACTAATGATCACACAATGCAGGTAAGTGCAGAACTATCAGTACACAGCTGACGCAAGTGTTGCAAAGAGTCTACCCATCCACTTGCACTCTATTTATTTGGGGAAGAAAAAAAAAAAAAAAAAACAAAAACTAATAGAGATGGTGCAGACCAGAGCTACCATATCAGCAAACTTAGGGGGCAACAGCCTGTGTTGAAAAGTAAAATAACCTACAATTTGCTCTGTTAGTACTTTGTCAGCCAAATAGAGAGCAGAGTGTGCAGACAGTTTCTAATTCCAATACCAGCAGTTTATGGCTAGCAATCAGTCAGGAAAAGACAAGGGTTGAGTCTATCTTCCTTTACCCAGGTTAGTACAGTTCCAGGACAGGGAATATGAACTAGTATTAGAAATTATTTTATTGGAACTTTTTTCCTTCTGTATTTTTATAGTGATTGTGCTGCCTTGAATAGAATAGTCTGTTTATTAACATGCTCACTAAAATGAAGATTTCTCCTAACTTACAACAGACAGTCATTGGGCCCTTAGTATATTTCTATGATTTTTATATTATTACTGCATCCTACCT
This sequence comes from Anser brachyrhynchus, assembly GCF_964034855.1. Classification (NCBI taxonomy): domain Eukaryota; kingdom Metazoa; phylum Chordata; class Aves; order Anseriformes; family Anatidae; genus Anser; species Anser brachyrhynchus. The sequence goes on from NC_137699.1 coordinate 52,819,028, forward strand.
TCAATGTAATATGCATTATAAGTTTTGGTTTGTTTGCTTTTAAATCATGACCAACTGACTTTCATTTTCTGATCAGAAGAGCTTTAAAAGTTGGACAAGAGGAAAATTTTGTCTTAAAACCTTCAGTGGCCAAACTAGACTATAAACTTAAAATGAAACAATCTCTCTTGCAACTCTTAAAGGTGACCATATCTTCTCCACATTCAAGAAAAGATGCAAACTATTTCTGTGGACACTGACAGCATATCCTAACAGATAATAACGATAACCAAACTGCCTGAGTGCACACACTGCCAGTAGTACCCAGGAAACGTTTATTGCAGTCTATGAGTGCTACCGCTGGGATTCAGCACAATCATTTGGATGTTAAACTGTGCTAGATTTGCTTGTTGAAAATTGGTACTCACAACAGAATCATAGAATAGCTTGGGTTGGAAAGGACCTTAAAGGTCATCTAATTCTAAACCTTCTGCCATGGGCAGAGACACCTCCCACCAGATCAGGTTGCTCAAAGCCCCATCCAGCCTGGCCTTAAACACTTCCAGGGGCACCCACAACTTGTCCGGGCAACCTATTGCAGCGCCTCACCACCCTCACAGTAAATAATTTCTTCCTAATATCTAGTCTAAACCTACCCTTTTTGTTGGTTAGTGTTTTTTGTTTTGTTTAAAACCACTATTCCTCATCCTATCACTCCACTCCCTGACAAACAGTCCCTCCCCAGCTCTTCTGTAGTCCCCTTTAGGCACTGAAAGGCCACTATAAGGCCTCCCCGGAGCCTTCTCTTCTCCATAAACCCCAACTCCCTCGGCCTGTCTTCATAAGAGAGACGCTGCAGCCCTTTGATCATCCTTGTGGCCCTTGCCTGTGCTCATTTTAATATGCCCATGTCCTTCTTCTGCTGGTGGCCCATAGCTGAACGGAGTACTCTAGGTGGGGTCTCATAAGAGCAAGCAGAGGGGGAGAATCACCTCCCTGAGCCTGCTGGCCACGCTGCTTTTGATGCAGTGAAGAATATGGATGGCTTTCTGGGTTGCAAACACACATTGCCAGCTCATGTCTAGCTTCTCGTCAACCAACACTCCCAGGTGCTTCTCCTCAGGGCTGCTTTTGATCCATTCTCCCCCCAGCCTGTATTTGTGCTTGGGATTTCCCTGGCCCAGATGCAGGGCCTTGCATTTGGCATTGTTGAACCTCATGAGGTTTGCACAGGCCTACCTCTCAATCCTGTCCATGTCCCTCTGGATGGCATCCCTTCCCTCCGGTGTGTCAAAATAGAAATAAGTAAAAGCTCTGATTGGTGAACTATGAATGCATTATAGTTCTAGTTATGTTGGTTCCCTGCCATCTAAAAAATACCAGTATAGTAAAGTTCTACAAGAAGGCAGAAAAAAAATAGAGAAACAAAGCAAGAGATTAATGGATCATTTTAAACATTTAATGAGAATGAGGGTACATTTTGGATACAGGTCATAAAACTGGCTCAAGACTGACAACAATGCATAATGACTGTGCAAAGGAATCCCCATTACCAACCTAATAGGCAGGAAAAGATAGATTAGGATGGCACAGTGTTCACATGTGGCCTCTTGGGGATCGTTTCTTAAATGAATTCTTAACATGCAATGCTGTAAAAAGATGATTTGTTGAGACTCGAGGACAATTTCTTTCCCAGATATTTCAATGGTTTTAGCATGGCTGATGACATTTTCTCCTTAGGTTGTGTACCCAGAAAAAAACGCCAGGAATACATTAAATGGTACAAGAGCGTAGTTGAACAAACTGAGCATTCTACGCTGTATTCATCAGACTTCATATACTGCAGGGCAAAAATATATATTGCGTTAAAGCTTTGAGAATCACAAAGAAATGTTGTGAACTGGTTTTCCCTACTGGATCCATTGGACCTATAAGAATCAGAATCACAAAATTCAACTGTGAACTCCTGACTGGAACCAGTCTCCTTAAATCCCAATGGCTGCCATTAATCATGTGAAAATCCATAGTACATTTTGTCCATATTAAAACATGGGGGCTTTACATGGAGAACCAATGACAGATATTGATGACAGATTATATTAAATTACAGATTTGGACAAGTTATCCTGGTATAGAAAAAAAATCCTCCTGTCCATATCTGCCAAAAGAGTACCAAAAAGACAGCACACCATATCTAACTTTCTGAGGGCTTTTCACTGAAGGAAAAGGATAACAGACAGTGATTCTAAGCTACCTTTCCTGATGCAGGAATGCATAGTAGAACATAGTTGTTTCCCATACCTTGACAGGGATTAACAATGGACAGAAAAAAAATTCTTTTGTATTCATTCCTCTATGAAAAGGTCAACAATTACCAGGCCCACCATTGGCACAGAAAAATAAAATATTTAGAAGAAACCAGTCTTATGTAACCACACATTTCTTCTCCTCATAATGACTGTCTACTGACCAGTTTCTTTGCCTCCATCACCCAGTGACTTTGAGCCTTCAGTGATGAATTTCTACCTAGTCTGACATACTTGTTACATCCTAGTTCCAGATAGGAGTCCAAATGTTAATTCAGTTTCATAAGCGTTTTCGAAAATCAGCACCTGAATAGAGACCATACTAGTTCTCCATAGAGAGAATTCCTCATGTAGCTTTTCACCAGATATTGTTGTCCCCTGGTCATCTAACAGGTCAAGAAAAAGATCAGTAGGAAACCAAAGTGACAGGAATCTTACGAGAGGGAGCTAAAGATACTGCTGCAAGAGGTGTTGTAGGAGGCCCAAAGGATATCACAGAAGATTTTGCAGTGGTTAAATCAGGCAGCACTTTGGCACACTACATACATCTGTAGGGAACCAGGCTCCATTAAGTATGCTGCTAGCAGAACTTTTATTTTTCTTTTTGTTGAATACATGGAGCAGCCTTTTATGTACATAAGTAAGGATGTGAAGAGACCTCCAAAACATTTTTTTTCAGGTATGATAGCAAACTGTTATGACTTGTGACTTAGCTGAACTAGGATGCATTATACAGGGGATCAGAATTTGGTGTGGTATATATGATGCTCTGAGTCAAAGTCAGCTAATGTCAATGGGGCCCCATCTGCTGCCTTCAGCAGACTTTGGATCAGGCTCGTTGCATACTGATAAAGGTAAAGCAGAAGGGGGCCTTGAATTCTCATTCTGATTTATGCTGAGTAATTGAATACAAATATAAAGACAATATAAATAACTTTAGAAAGGTCACTTGGCTAGTGAGGCTAGGAAATAAATTTAGAAGCCTTAGGTACATGCTTAGACTATCAGAGAAAATACTTAATCTGAACATATAAGACAATTATGTTGTTTTTTTTTTTTTTCCCCTAGAATACTGAGCATCATTCAGAATCAGGGTGGTTTTTTTGTTTGTTTGGTTGATTTGTTTGTTGTCTTTTGTTTTTTTTTCATTCTTAATGTAGTATATCAATAGGGCTTTTCAGCTCTTTTCTTAAGGCCCAATCCTACTATTGATCTCAACTCAAAGATCCCATTTTACTTCAGTAAGTCTCAAATATATATGCACAGCCAGACTTGGCCTTAATAAGTTTCTCTATCAGTATCATCCATGATATATACAAGATTATGTACAGATCTGAGAATAGTGCAGCAGCACGACTGCCAGATACACCAGATACAAGCATGCTGCTTATCATTGTGACCCACTAAATATTCTTTGGCAGTAACATATGAACCAGTCTGCTAGGTAGTCTAAGGAATAGGATGCTGAAGTCTGGATATCATTTCCAGAGTGAAGAGAGTTAAACACGTGTGTTTTCTTTGTCACTGACTTAGATGTTTGTCTTCCGAAAGTCATGAGGTTTTCTCCAAGCTGGACAGTTCGTCCATTTTGTTCCTGTATATGCTTGAAGATGATCTATTGCCCCATTCTCAAACCCAAATCCTACATATGTAGAAAACTACTTTGTACTTCGTGACCTGAGATAAAGCAAGCTTTGGGGGTAAACCATTCTCATGCTCCTGAATGGTTTAAGCAATCTGCAGGTTGTATCAAAAGAAACTGATGTGTTCTCCCCTCCCTCCAGATATCCTGAGATGGTAAAACAGTGAAAAAGCTTTCAAATACCATTTTAAAGTTATTTGTGTTTGCCTTTTTCTCTCTAAGCTTCTTAAATACACAGGGGTTATGAGTAAACCTACTCATAACTTAGGAAAGTGAGAATCTGACCAGAAAAATAAAAAAGTTGGGATTGTTGAATATTCATATAGCCTGAAGATGAAGTTTATAATCTGTCAGGAAAGCTGGCAAGGCAGGAGTGTCTACTTGCACCAAGGCCATCACATCAGCTGTAGAAGCATCAGATCTATCCTACAGAACTTGTAAAAGAGGAGTAGTGCCAGAAGCACAATAACAGCATACAGTCCTGCTAAGGCCAACTTACCATGCTGAAAAGGATGCACTGGGACTGCAGGGCAACTAGTCCTACATATAGATTGGGTTATTTATATTGATTATATACTCACTTTACAACAGAGAAGCTGTAGTAAAGTAAACAAATTCATGAATGAAAGCTACACAGGAAGGCAGTAGCAATCTTGGACCAGGCCAAACCAAGTTTTCCAGTTCCTATACCAGTGTTCTAACTACTAGACAGTCACACACCTATTCAAGTTTATATTGAATTCTGTGCTGCTTACAGCAATGAAATCCAAGCATCTATTACTTGCAGAACTATAGCTTAATGATTCTACCCTTAATGGGGAAATGTTTGAAATGCAAGTCCCCAGCCTTGTTCACAAATTTAATGTTAACCATATGACAGTCCTATCAAGGAAATGGCACTTTCAAGATTAAAGCTAAGAATGTTTACAAGATTTACTTTTGACTTTGCAACCAATACAGATCGCCTACAAAGTCCAAGAACCAATTCAGACCATAATTATTTCTATTCCACCTGCACAGAGAACTTGTTCCTACATGTCAAAATGCATCTGTTCCCTGATTGAAACAATGTAAGAAATTAATAAAAGATTTTCTGTGCAGACAGTGCACACTCTTGGAAGGAACACAGCTTTTTTATCCCACCAAATTCATTTCACCTTACACTATGTTCTTGGATACCTAGCAATTGGCTGAGGCAGAATCTGAAAGTCTTCTGTGGAAGGAATCTGCTGCCCAGGTCTGGGGTTGCTCACGATGCACTGTAGAAAGGAGCATTGCTTTGCTTGACTGCACTTCCTGTGCCATGCACAGAAAAGTTACAGCACATCCAAGATCACCAGGAAGGACAAGTGAAGCAACCACAGGAATTTGGTGGCTTATTTGCCCTGCCCCTTAAGGTATAAATTGTTTGGTTTTAGAAAAAGGTGGAGGCTTCTAAGAGCTGCAAAGAACTGGGAAACAGTGCCTGGGGCCAAATGAAAGCAGTAGGGAGAGAAGAGCTGGTGTTTGGGGCTGGACAGGAAATGGAAGGAACCCATGTTATTTAGTCAGGAGCCAAACAGCCTTTGGCAGATAAATGTTTGATTGCTACTGTATGTTCTGTAATTAAAATGGATCAGGAAAACAGAAATAACTACTGTTATTTCTGAAATACTAATACTACTTCAGTTCACCTGACTCATTCTCATTTGTGGCACAGCAAAGGCGGCAAAGGTGATGTTACAGACTCAGTTTATATGAATGCATCTCCTTTTAATTGTCTATAGTGGATGTAAAAAGAACAGCATGCAAACTGGGATAAAAGTCACTGCCACATTACATTGTGTTGTTCTGTTCCACCCTATCTATTTACAAATCCAAATAACCCAACTCTCCAAGTCTTTATAAACCATTGTATTTCATCAGTGTGTAAAGGAAAGGGGATAGAAAACTGCAGACTCCTCAGGGAATAAAGCTCATTCTGTTTTGGCTAATTAAAGTATCATTTTTAACGTGATAATTCATATTATAGCACTTCACAAATACAAACATATTTACCTCCTTAACAGCTCAGTGACGTAGGCAGTGTTCAGTCAAGTTCAGCATTACCCTCAGTACATATATGCAGGGTGAACTTGATCATTTCCCTCCACCTTAAAAGTGGGAAAACTAAAGAAAAAACAAGTGACAGCACTGGAAGGAAAGCTGCAGCAAGACAGGAGCAAGTAATTTTTCCCTTTTTCCTCCTCTTTACAACAAGCTGCTCTTCTCTCATTCCTGCTTTGTTAGAGCAATATTAAAGGTTTAATTCCATAACCCTGGCTCACCCAAGAAGTCCCTCTGCAAGCAGAAGCATCCCATGAGTTATGTGAAATTAGTGAGTGCTGCTATATGATGGGATTTTTAAAAAAGGGCCCCAGGTGGAAGTTGCTCCAGTGCAACTGATGGAAATCCTTTATGCCATTTTCCATGTTATTGACAACTGTCTGTGAAATTAAGATGTTTTTATTTGGAACCCACAACACTAGTGTAGATTAGAAGCTCCCCACAATACTTCAGGCTCCATCTTGTACTCTGCTCACCTTGTGTTCAGCTCTGGTGAGGCCACACCTCGAGTACTGTGTTCAGCTTTGGGCCCCCCAGTACAAGAAGGACATCGAGGTCCTGGAACATGTCCAGAGGAGGGCTACGAAGCTGGTGAAGGGCCTGGAACACAAGTCCTATGAGGAGCGGCTGGGGGAACTGGGGTTTAGTCTGGAGAAGAAGAGGCTCAGGGGAGACCTTATTGCCCTCTACAGCTACCTGACAGGAGGTGGTGGGGAGCTGGGTGTCAGCCTCTTCTCACAGGTAACTAGTGATAGGACTAGAGGGAATGGCCTCAAGTTGTGCCAGGGGAGGTTCAGGTTAGAAATTAGGAGACATTTCTTCTCAGAAAGAGCAGTCAGGCATTGGAACAGGTTACTCAGGGAGGCGGTGGAGCCACTGTCCCTGGGGGTGTTTAAAGAAAAGTTGGACGTGGTTCTTAGGGACATGGTTTAGTGGGTGATATTGTTGGTAGGGTGATGGTTGGACCAAATGATCTTGGAGGTCTGTTCTAATCCTAATGATTCTATGATCTTACATACACAGTGCACTGATTCTTACCTATAATGGCACACTCGCCGCTTGCTGTAACATGCATCCAAAATCATCTGCTCTGTTTTTTTGGGGTCCCATCCTCTGGTGTGGTTGGGCCAGTACACTGTGAACTCTTCCATGTATATATTTCAGTAAAATATCCTATTTCTGTAAATGAAGAATACTTGTTTTCTCCCTCATAGATATGCAGGCATGCCTCACTAACAATTACTGAGGGTCACAGGCAAACAATTTCTACACCTACTGTACATAATAATTGTCATGAGAAATTATCTTCACAGCCTTCTAAGCTTCCCATTTGCAAACAATGAACTGCCTGATAATAATTCTATAGCTTAAAATGCATACACATTAGCCTGGTGTATAAACAGCACAACTTTCCAATATAAGTCAGCATTGATCATCAAAAGTTTATTCCATACTTCATAGCTGGGAATAAAATGCTTGGCATATTTTTATGAACCAAATAGTCATTTTCAGTGCTTCTGGCTGTATATTATTCCTGACTAAATGGACATGCTGCAAACCTCCTACATTCTAGCATATGGCTTTCTTACATGCTTCAGAAAGAGAAATTAAGCACTCATAAGCATTAATAGTCTCTATAGTGCTAAATCAAGAAGAGATTTGGGAGTATTATATCTCATAATATGGTTGCTTCAAGAGACGCCTCTTTAAAAAACAGAATATTTTTACATTCAGAAGTATTTTCTTCCCATTTCTTGTAATCCTTTAATATGGCAGATGTGCACTTGATCATGCTGTTTCCCACACAGCAAAGCATGTTTGTCTACTGCTAAACGCTAATGCATTTCACGTATACAATACCTGTCCTGCCAAGTTTTCTCTTTTTCCACGCATGCTGTAAGAACATTTTTAATACAATATTTTTTTATTAAGAACACTTTCAAATGTGTATGCTAACCATAAAAAAAACACCTTGTTCTGCTTTGTACTAAACTTGGTTTTAAATAACAAGCAGCATTATTAAACTTACTTCCCTCCCCTGGCACACGTGCACACACACACAGCAGCATAGTTCCTTTTCCTCTGAGTATCCCATGTCCCCTGTAGCCCTTTAATGCTTAAGGCTAAAATGCTAAAATACTGAAAACAGGTGTACCTTGACCCTCTGAAGATCTGATAGGATCTGACTGGATCAAAGGCCAAGGTCACCTGAGTCATGAGATTGGCTGAGTGATATTATTTTTGTCATGGTTCCAAACTGTTGAGAGGTAGGACTCCAGTTCTGGCACATGAGAATCAAATGATATGATAGTCTAGTTATTAAATATGACAGATAGAAAAAGCTGTATGTTGCACAGCTACTCTGTGATTAGTACCCTATATTTTACAATGTCACTGTTCTGCATGCTGTAATACTTCCAAGACTTTTTCAAGAACTAAGGCTTTTGAATTTAAAAAGAAACAGTAAAAGAAGATACAGATGAAATCTGGTAAGAGCTCTGTAAGATTTCACCGCTTATTTTCCCAAATAGCATTCTAGTTCAGTAATTCAACCGTAAAACTAGTTCTCTACTACCAGTTTTTCCTTAGGACCACCTTTGCATTTTTTATTTTTATTTTAAACTGATAGATGAATAAACTGCTATGAAGCATCAGAGGAAAGCAAACAAGAAAAGTCACCTCTATCACCTCATTTTCATTTTATGCTTGCATGTAAATGCAGCATTTTAAATCCAGCTCTATTCCTTACAGGAGACCTATCCTGAGGATTAGGGAGGAACACCACCAACAATAAGAATAGCCATCTCACCCAAGTATATTAAAAAGATGGTGCTTGAAATAATCAAATGTATAGTAGCTGAATGTTTAGCATAGCATATCTACAACTTAAACAGTTTATCAGTTCACACATCTGTAAACTGGATATATGTTTCTCTCCCTGATGCTTTGCAAATGTTTTTTAAAATGCTTTGAGATCCACTGATGAAAGACATTCTAGTAGCATGCGGTATCACCTACATGGGCATCTTGAGTGCCTACTTGCATTTTGAAAACAGTTTCTTTAGGAGACCTGAAACCCTAATTAAATCAAAAGACTTTTTGTGGGCTGAGGGATTGTACAGTATTAGATAAGTTAGCAACAAACCCATCAAGTAGTCTGGGGGGGAGAGGTGGGTTGGGAAATAAAATGCAATCAGGTAATCTTACAATCAACAGATAAAAGCTAAATAGAAACACATTACATAGCCTGTAACTATAAAATAGACTAACATTGCATTATTTCCAAGACATAACTGCTGCATACAATCAAAGTGAAGAACCATGAAAGGTACACTGAAAATGGGAGAGAAGCAGAGAACTAGCATTTAAAACTTAGGATTTTCTATTGTTTCTTCTCAGAGAACAGATGATTGGCTGTTACAGATAATAAAAATGATCACATTAAGACATGTCTGTACAGGCAACTCCTGGTACCATGCTCAAGACCAGAGCTGGAAAGAATAACCATTTCTGTTTTGAGTAGAAGTGGGCCCCCAGTCTCTAAGAATGTGTGCATGATGTATAATAGATACCTGTCTGATATAATTAATTATATTTTTCCTAAATTTAACATTGCCTGAAGGGTAAAATCATTTTGCTTGGTGAAATCCCTCATGCCACACAAAGTCTGTGCAAAAGCCAGATTTAATTGCTGTGATAAAACCACAAGAAAGACCAGGTTTGCATTAAATCTATAACCACATCTAGTGAAGAATAGCTTTAATCACCTTTGAAATGGTGACCACAAAATAATTAAAGGGAAAGTGTTCTCATTAGTAATTATCCCAGAATATCAAATCTCAGTTTATCATGAAGTCCAATTTAAAATGGCTTGGCATGGTTTTAATTTTTCCTCTATTTCTGAGGTTATGAATCTCCTAGAATTACTTCCATGAGGGTGGGAATAAATTTAAGTTTGCCCCATGCCATTTCATAACCCACTGTCATGCTCTACTTCCTCTGCCAGTGCTGGTCAGAGTGAAGATACCAGGTAACAACAGTGACTCCTCATTGGCACCTTTGCCATGTGCACATTCAAGACAAACTGAAAAATGAAATTTCATTGTTCTTACTGAAGACACTGATGCTGGTGTTGCTCTGAAATATTACCTTCTTACTCCTATCACTAGCTACTTCCTGTTGAAGAAGTTTCTGTGGATGTGGCAACAAGTATTTTTGTCTTGCAGATATGCTTCCAATGCAAAAGGTAAACAGAGTCTAAACTGAAACTAAGCAGTAACTTCCTGTAATTTGTGTGTAAATCAGCTCTGCAACAGTTTTTTGTTTGTTTTTTTCAAACAGCATGCAAGCCCACCCCTATTCTGCAGAATCAAAGCACAGTACTGATTCTAGGCTTTGACGAGTCACCTGTGTTATGAACTGACCCTAATCAAAGACCAGGGCAGAGAGCAAATCCTCCTGCTGCTCACATTGTTTCCTCTGTCTGACCTGTTTAACAAACCTAATACATACCACATTTTATTAGGCTCAGCATTTGCCTGCTTGTAAAGAAAATTAATTTGGAATACTATTCAAGACCCTCAGATAGCCATAGCAGCACAACGTGGCATGCGTAGTAACATAAGTTTGATTCTTTTACAGGAAGTATTTCCCTGTATATACTTTTGCTCCTCCTTTCCTCTTTACACACCTTAGCAAATATGCCAAGAGGGGAGGTTCTGTTCTGGTCTGAACTGCTGCCTATGAAATTTCAGACAGCTTGATTTTTGGCTTGGCAAAGTTTGGTGGGGGTCGCTTTCAATATTAGACTTGTAATGAAAGGCTTATTGTAACCTTATCTATGTTATGTGGAAGAGATCAGCATCACTCAATCATAAAAAAAAGGCAGAAGGCTTCTTTTCTTTCTTTAAATGTAATTTAGTTTTCCTTTCCCCCAAGTCTCATTGTGGGTTCACTGAGCTATGCTCCCCTTCAGGCAGAAATGGAAACCAGAGGAGCTGCATTCTTTCAGTCCTTTTCTGACAGTGAGTGTGGCTGCATCAAGCTTAGCAGCTAAAGCCATGCCCATTACTCTGTAGTGCAGCTGTGCAGAACTTGGCTGTTTTGGATCACAGTGCTTTTATAGAGACTTTCCTGAAGATTTCACTAGGTTTGTTGCTGCCGAATTGCACTTTGAGAGAAGAAAACATGCACAACAATAAAAATGTCAAGAAACTCAGTGAAAAGACTTACATTTCATCTGGTTTTGTGTTGAAATTACATGATGCATTGAAATTTCATGATGCTATGAAGTTTGCATGATATAGAGGAATAAAAATTATTTGAACCTGGCCCAGGTTTGCACTGAAATGATCGTGAACCATAGCAAAACTTTCAAGTGATGTAAAGTGAGATTCAAGTTTGTAATGAAACCAGACCATTTTACATGTATTCAGGTTTCATAATGCAGGTCTCTTACAGCTGTACTCTCAAAGGAACATATTCCTATCTCAAGATGGGATTTACATACTGTATGTAACTCCCCACATATCCCAGCAAGATTATTACTTTCTTATATAGCTGTAAATCCTAGAGCTTTATGTTATGTCAAGGGAATGGATAATCAGCTCACGAAGGGCCAAATCCTACCCCCTGAACAGGCATGTCAGGGCCCAAGAGGTAAAAGAAACTCTGTTCTTTGAGGAGGTAGATTAGCAAGGCACACCCTCCACTGCAGCACAGAAGACACTCAGGTCACACCAGACAAAATGCAGCCAGCCCCTACATGCAGGGCATCGCATCACTTGGTGCCTGCACCAAACAGGTCAGGCACTTGGTAGGTCATGTCAAATGGGCTCTGACACAAATTATTCTTTTTCCTAGAAGCAGTTCCCTTACCTGAAATTCAGAGGATACTGTCCAGCTAACATGGATAATGTTAAATTATGATGAGGATAAACAGAAAGCATCTGGTTCTCGGCTCCAGTTCTATTCCATAGCACTAAGTGGGAGGAAAAGAAAAATCAAAGCAGAATAAAAGTTGTAGGCCTGGACCCTATCTGATACTATTGAGACCAGAATAGGCTTTTTTTTTTTTTTTTAGAAACTGAATATTCTTTACTACCACTTTCCTAACATCATCAAGCAGCCTCATGAAGAGGCCCATTCTCTGCATCCCTCATTGTCTGCCTATTTAATTCCCCTAATTTAGGATCCCTCCTGTCCTGACCATGCACAGATACTCTGAAGTGATAGTATCTATTGATGCACCAACAAAAAGAGGGAAGACAGAATCTCAATGCTTTGAAACTCATCACTCTGAGAAGAAAATCAGCCAGGAAGGATGCCCCATTTCAAAGGCCACAAGCAAGACATTTCCCTCCTCATCAGCAGCCCTCATGTAAGAATGGCTTGTTTCTACCCGACTTAAGTAGTACTCACATCAGGAAAGCACCAGAGAGCAGGACCTTGTTCAGACCTGATCTCAAATACTGGACCCAGCTTACTTCCTATCTCATTCTCCCTGCCAAATCAGAGCCCTCCCAACACACCCCTTTTATGCTGTGCATGGAGGGGTGTGTATAGGAAGCAATTAACTCCCCACAGCTGGCCTAATTTCTACAGGATGGAGAGACAACTGTGGTCCCTTTTCTAGCCAGCTTAAGGATTAACCCCTTCTTCCCTACAAGTGTCTTAAGAGGATGTATGCACCCTTGCACAGTGAGTTAAGGTACAGCTTTGAATTTATTTCATAGCTGACTTTCATCAGCAGTCACACATCTGAATGACAATGGGCTATCCAGCTTTAAATGAAACACAATATCAAAAACAGATTAAAAACTGAGTTCTGTGTTTACACTCATTATCATAGACCTGGTCCAAGCAAATATAATCATGTCCTGTAGAGATTATTCAAAAGCATGGGAAGGGAAGTCAGAACCGTACAGTAAAATCTCCTTTCATTCATGCAAGTGATTAATACATAATTGAATGCTAATATTACAAATAATGATACATGGCATTTATATAGCACCTGCCATCTGAGGATCTCAGCACTTTGCAAAAAGCTACAAAATCTCACACATGCTAACAACATGGCTTATGATCTTTTCAGCCTAACCTTTCAAAACTTTACATGCCATATGAGCGTGTTAAAACCAGGAAATGAATATGCCTGTGACTTCACAGAATTAGACATGCTTTTAGTTTGAAATCTGGTGCAAATATGTGCCCACCCTACATGAAGCTGGCCCCAGAGCAGCTACAGTTAGGATATTATTGGAGTGAGGTATAGATGTATGTGTGTGTGTGTGTGTGTGTGTGTGTGCTTGTGTGTGTGAGAGAATGTGTGCATACATATTTAATTATTATCTGAGTTTTCGTTCACTTAGGGTGTGTCTTGGTTCAAGGAAAGAGAGAGAACTTGTAATGCCAGAAATCATCTTTACCTTATGCTGCCTGAGATAGAAAAAAAAAAAAAAAATGTGGTACAGCTCCCAAAATGGAACTCCTGAGACAAAAATAAATAAATAAAATAAAATAAAATAAAATACAAGTTTGGCCAGGTTTGACAGAAAATTCATTAATTTACCCTTGATGAAGTCTCTACCACAGGTGCTCACATAAAGCCCAGCCAGATGTAAAATCTAGATCAGAAGTTAAATTTCCTCCTGCAGGTATGCTGGCAAATGCACTCACTGCAAAGAGCCCCACACATGTACAACTGATTGGTGACTGTGAGGAGTGGTGGGTGAATGATGAAGGTACATAAAATAAACGCTAACAGACTCAACCCATGTGCTTGGCAGATACATAAAAGTGTGTGGATTGTCATTATGTTCTGGATTTGGAGAATGCAACAGCAGTTCCTTTCCAGAGGCATCAAATATTAAATGGGTCAGACCTGGTCCCCAACTTCTCTAGGAACTTGAAAGAACTGAATGGGGATGGTGGTGGCTTATGGACATGGCACCAGCTTAGGAACCTGGGAGGCTGCGACCTATCCGCAGTATGGCCATTGATCCAGTCTGTCACCTCAGTTAAATAATTTAACTCCATAATTCTGCTTTTTTTCCAATTCAGGGTAAATTCTCTCTAGTTTTTAAAATCAAGTAGGATTTTTAAGACATTGTTTAGTTCCATTAGTTTCTAATTCTCTGTGAGATTTTCTGTGTCTGTGTGATACAGGGAGAAACAGCTATGTGAGCACAATAGCTCTGCTTGAATCTCTTAATTGGTCTTGGCATAACCAGTATTATTGATTGGGTATCATCCTGGATAAGGCCTCAAAAACCTACTGTAATTTTAATATGCCTTAATATCAATATTATGAAGTACTACTGAGCACAGTAACCCATTAATTGAAACTTTTGTTTTCAGATCTATGTATCTATCTCAAGAAAAAATTATTTTAAGTATAAGAGAGGACAATTTTTCTCTCCTTCTCTCTCTTCTTTCCTTCCTTCCCTCTTTCCTTCCGAGAACTGTTCTTCCTCATCTTTCTTTTTGAGACATTCAGTCCTCTCCACACTAAGAACTTAAGCGAGGAATCCATCTAAAGCACCTATTCCTCAAAGCCAGCCTACCCAATCAGGAACCAGAAATAAAACCATGTGAAACAGGTGAACAGTCATGCACAAGGAATGACTTAAAGCAAATAATCATAGTGTTCAAATTATAGATAATTCATAGGGTACAGTTTATTGACGAAAATAACTCAGCAGACAATTACAAATAATGAACAAATTTGTGGAAATCACAATCAGCTTGTATGCATTACATTTACAGAAGAGCTGAATCTGCTGGATGAATTATTTTTTATGAAGAGTTCAACCAGCACCACTATTTACTTCATAGAGTAACTAAATCCAAAGAGCACACAGTGGAAACCGCTGCAGAATGGAAGTATTTACATATTATCTATGCTTGAAGTGTGCAATGGAAGCTGGAGAGAATACACAGCTCAAAAGGCATGCTAATCATCCTGGAAATCATGACGTAAAATTAGCATGCAATTGATATAAAATGGCAAGCAAATAAATGCAGACACGTGACAAAACTGAGCCAGAAAAGTCCAGATTGGTATCGAACTTTCCCACTGATTGCATTTATTTCACAGATAGGGGAATGAAATGAAGTTGTTACTGTTGTTGCAGGGCATAGACCAGAATTTCAAACTCATTTGACTTACATGCACACAGAAGCTTCCTAATTTCTACCCTGTAGAGATGGACTGATGTTTGTAGGTTTGTACTAGAATTTAATGGATTATGAGGTGTTTGGAGCTTGTTATGCAAAAATCTGTGAACTGTCTTCTTGAAATTTTGTAAATTAGCAAAACTGGAATATAATTGAATTTCGCAGCAATTCTATTATAGTTTTGATTCTTCCAGAAGACAAGGCAAGAAATTGAGAATGACGCACGTATACTGGAAGGAACTCAGATTCAATGCCCTGCTCTGGCCTAATCTCTTCTGGCTGCATTTTGGGATCTTTCTTTGAAGGAATTCGTATCGACTCATCTCAGCTATGGGCTTTTTTGTAAAATTACACCTTTTACATTAGAACATTCAGTTCTGACCCATCTTAGGCCAAATTTTAGGCCAGAGGATATTTATTAGCTTCATGATTCTAAACACATTTACAATGATCAACAGCTTTAAATAAGAAATTTGTCATGAACAATATCTTCTCTCAATTTCACAATCCCTATTATGGACTCTATTTATAAACCTATGTGGAAAAATATTGTTAAGGCAGTATTCAAGAAGGGAGCTTAAAATGAACATATGTTATTCTGGTAAAGTTAATAAATTTTCTTGTTCTCTGTTCTCCCCCCTTTTTCCTCCCCTTGTTTTGGGTCAGACCAGGCCCCCCCCCCAAAAAAATGAATAAGGTTTTAGGAGGCAGTTTAGGATCAATCCCTTTTTAATAGGGTTGTTCTTATCATACCAGAACATTAATGTATTTTTGTTGTTTCCTCTATTCGAATGTTGGCCGTCATTTCAGACTGCATGCTCTGCTGCACAAAACATGAATTCAGCATGTAAGTTGCAGAAGTGTACCAGATTTGATCTTGACCGAAAAATCAAGTTTCCTAATCATACTATACCCCCAGCATTTCTAATATTCCCTACTATGCCATATGGCACTGGAATACTCAGTGGGAGTTTGGGCAGTAGAAAAATCCTGGGTGAGGCTACATGAAGCTACAAACACCATTTGAAAACTAAAGTTGTCTCGCCACTCTGACCAGAAAGTCTCCACAAACCACTAATAAATGTACTCCAGACCACAGTCGGGGAAAGGCTGAGATAGACAAATCATTTAATAACCAGAACATGCTCTTCATTCACAGTGCTTTCTTTAAAGGGGAATGAAAAAGGGGCACAGTGTCTGACACAGCATTTCCTTTAGGCAATACAATACTTACTTTTAATTTATAATCCAGTTTACTTGGCAAAAATGACTTTTCCTTCTCATTTCACTGCTATGTACTTTGCTGGGAGCCAGCTGGTCACCACTTTCTGCCCTAGAGGTAGCTGCTTTTCACTGGTGCTTTATATTGTTGTGAAGTGCTTAGGGATTTACAAGATGGAAGACACTATAAATGTGAGAAATTGTGGAGCTCGTTAAAGTTATTACGAAACTTCCACTTTGTATTAGTCAGATCTTTTCACAGCCAGTTTACCACTGAAGTCATCAAAATGTCATCCATCCTTTGTACTAGAAGAGGGCTCACCAGATTCATTTAAATGGCATTAGCCATCCCCAAATCCCAAACAGTTTGGATGACTGAGGACTGTTCCCAGTTAATCCTTAGTTTTGTAAAAATAAAATGGGTTTACACTCTGCAAATTTCAAACTATGTGGAGTTTGAACTCTTCCTTAACTTTGGTTAGGCAGACAAGTGCAAGTATCCCATCTGAAAAAAAAAAAAAAAAAGTTGTTAGACAAACACAAATCTTAATTATATCTACTTGGATACCAAACCTCTAGTTGTAGTAGAGTAGTTCTTGCATGTGGCAAATCATGAATGGAGAAGAGATCTCATTTACAGCTTAGGACATCATAGACACAAACAAACAGTAGAGCACATGCATGTACACAAATACACAAATCTTCATCAATTTAGGTTAGTCCAAATGGTCCTGCAAGGAAACAAAGAATTAACTAATCCATTGTGTGAGCAGCCTGGTTGTTAGCAGCTTTACAGAGAGAAACTGCAGCTTAACTAAAACATTATTGTTGAAGTGGAAAGAAAAAAAAAAAAAACGCAATTATGACATTCAATTATTCTATTAAGTGAAATTAACTATTCTTCTTGTTCTTTGAAAAGAGCAAGATAAAGCACAGGATCCAAATAATTAGGTCAGCAGCAATGAATTCTGAAGAAAAGCTGTCTAGACTTCTATTTTCATTTTCAAATTTGAGCGGTTGGGTTTTGTGTGCCTGTATGTGTTTGCTCCTTTGAATTCTCAGGGTGGTCATGTTAATAAGTTTGCCCCGGCAGGTAGAGTGAAGTCTGGATCAAGGTGTGGCATTCTCGCTTTGATGTCGGCTGTCACGCTCGACTGCCTCTGGATCTCTTTGGCTGCCATCAAGTCTGTTGTCGTGGGATACCAGGTAAACCAGGGCTGTTCTGCCGTTTGGCACAACTCAAAGGAGTTATTTCAGATCTGCTGTGAGGTATTGTGGTCCTTACCAGCTAAATATGCAAGGACAACATAACTCGTAACAAACCTTTAGCTAAGAAGACATTGATTCTCACTGGGTGTTTAGCAGAGGCCACAGTATGTTAGTGCCATACGAATTATAGAGGACTGTTTGTTTTGGTCTTGTGAAGGGGAACTATACAATGGAAAGGAAATAGTGGAACAAGATACATAGTGAGTTGGCATGTATTTAGACAATTAGAGAACAATCCACAAAAACCTTAGAAAAAAGGTGGTGTGTAGAGGTAAAATAAGGCATTCTTCAAGTGGGATTTGCTGGACATTTAGCAAAAAGGAAAGAGTACACTTAGATAGCAGTATTTCCCCAACTTTTCAATTCGTACAAACGCTAGTAACTAATATCAGCTGTCTGCAAAGCATGATGCAAAACAGAATGAGCAATTTAAAAGAAGAATCCAATACTAGATTTCCCTTCAGCACACAGAGGTCTGTTTCAAAGGGAAGCTCAGTAGGTACAGTCTATTATTTATTAGTGTGACTAATTCGAGGAACTCCCATGGTTCACATGAGGAAGTTCTTCCCTGCTTATCTCAACATTCTGTAGTATAAAGCCTTTCATGCATGTTGTCCTCAAATGTCAAAAATGTTTTCATTTGAAAAAGAGGGTAGAAAAAAAAATGGACTGATCCCAGAAGCTGAATCATCACACTGTATTTCTAAGGTGATGCTATGATGTAAACTGTAACTGCTCATGGTAGTGCTGAAAACTGAAGATTTTAAATATTAAATATTTTAATAGAAATGTAAAAGCTTTTGTTTAGCAAAGACTCTAACTCTATCTGCTGATCTTATTTTCTAATATTCACCCAGGCTGGTAAATGGTCTCAAACTCATGGAAAGCTTAGAGTAAGAACTGAATGAACATGGGACCTCTGAATTTGGTCTATTCGATATTGAACAAAGAGTAAGAAGATAGAAAAACAGCCATTAGCTTCAAGCTTTTCTGAAACTGAATACCAGAACAATGCTCATGCATTTCTTGTAGTCTTTTGAAGTTACCACATTGAGACAAAGATACAGCTAGGGTCAAAAACATCCTGTCAAGGCCACCTTAAACTGAAGTGAGCACATTAATACAATGTCAATAACTTCTGAGGATTTGTGGAGAAGTATGAGCAGACACATACAATCTGAACAAGCTGAACTATTGGAAGTCATCTTGCTGCATGGCTTTTTTGACAGCATAATGAACAATGCCACTGTCATCACAATAAACCCTACAATTTGAAAACAAGACTGAAAACACTGCAAACACCAGTGAATTTGTGAATAACTTCTGAGGCTAAACATGATAAACTAAGGAAAACTAAGTCTACTGCCTGGCCTTAAAGTCCTGCACATGGAGGCTCCCACAATTCCTTGTCATCTCACACCCCTTCCTGTGGCACCTATGTTTTTACCTTCTACTCCATGGCCCATACAGCCTGGAATGCTATTTACTCATTTTACGTTTACTCATTTACAATCCCTGGAACTGGCCCAGGAGGAGATGACTCAGCCAGAGGGGACTGTGCTATACAACATGTAGGAGTGCACCCACATGTGCAGCCCTGCCATGGTGTTCCCAGACCTTAGAGAGGTAAAAAACAAGAGAGAATTCATCGGATTTTCAAGAAACTACAAAGGTATTCGGGGGCTGGGGGGGTTGTTCATCAGGTACGCGCTGTTCAAAAGAATATTAACGTTTCAAAGGTGTAGCCAATCAATTTCTAATATTATGGAGGGAGAATAAGACAGACCATAGACTTAGGAATTGCTTGGCTAGCAGCAGAGGCTTCTAGGAAATTATCCCAAGCTTCAGCATGAGATGAGAAAACATTACAGAGCACCACAAATCACTGTATCACCAGTTTAGTCACTTGTTATTTGATGCATATTTGGAGTAGAGTGCCAGGACCTCTTAGGTCAGTTTCAGCCACAAGATCTGTGGAGTTATTTCTGTGCCCAGCTCAGTTCTGGAAGTCCATAAGTAATTTTTTTTTTTTTTTTTTTTTTTACTTTTCCATTTTTTCCCCTTGTGGACTGTAAGTGTTCATTATTTTATCAATGTTAACAATGGAATATATGAGTAAAATTTCCAGAGGCATCTAAATGACTTAAGGACAATAAATCCCATTGGCTTTGGATTCTAAGTCAATTAGATGCATTTGAAAATTTTACCTTTTATCTGCATGCTTCATTAGTCAGATTTATTAACCAATCATTTAGGAAAGAAGGGGCCAGAGCAAAAGGATCCCCAAAGTGTAAAATTTACAACACTGCTATCTATTCTCACCAATTGCCCAAGTTTAATTCTCTAATTTAATTCATTAATTAAAGAATATGCTAATTGACTGAAAAACTCAGGCAGATTTTTCTCTCTGAGCTCTCTCCTGTTGAGAAAAATGGATCCCAGCTCCTAGCAAAATATACATGTCAAGCATAAGACCACTGAAATTCTTTTCAGTTCTACGCTCCTGTTAGCGTAGGAGGACTTTTCCCCGTTGAATATACTATTTCACCCAAATTTTCCTAAGAAATGGGATTTTCTTAGCTTGTACTTCTCATCAGTTCTCTGGCCCATTGCATTCCATTGTCAGCAATTTCATCCCAAATATTCCAGCCTCAGTTATTCTCCACTCTTAATTCCCCTCATTTTGCTTCATCTCTATGCCCTAGTCCTACCTCAGATAATTCCCCTCTGTTTTTGCCAAGATGGAGCCAAATGGACAAAAAGCCTAAAGGACTTAGAAAAGCATCTCTGCAGAGCAAAATATTTGTGTTTCACTGTAATTTCTTTTTTCCTTACTGCTGACATCTCTGCAGGTAGCTTTTTTGCCTCTGGGCAATAGGGTCATAGGTTTATACTACAGCAAAAGGGGAAGGCTGCAGAACTTCCTTTCCTCTTGGCCCAACACGGCATGTGTTCTCTGCCCTGTATTTCTCCACTGTTCCCATCTGCTACATAAACATGTAATAGCCCACAACTATGTTGAAAAGCTGATAAATTCTGACACATTGGCCCATTTTCTCACTTAAGCCTACAGTATGAATAGTATATGGCCTTCTCGGCGGGAGAACATATTCAGGTCCCATCCCTGTTTTTTCAGTGTTTTTCAGTATAAACCCTTTCAGATTCAGAGCTGAATATCATACAGCAACTATTGACCTCACATTCATGATAAAAAAGAAATCAAAACCCCTAAACAGTGCTGGGATTATTGGTCTGTGAATATTTCTGTCTATTTACAGTAGATCAGAATTAGTAAGAGAGATAGAATGGAGGTTTTATATCATCAATTTAACATTAATTACCTAAATCTCTTTGAGGATATGTAACAGAAAGCCCCCGACATTTGTGTCACAAAGATTATTATAACATATTGCCAAGTCATAGCCTTGCTGCACTGGTAGATAGAATTCAAATTCAAATCCAGGCTAAAGATGCTACAGCTGTCACCCTTGCCCAGCAAAGCCCTCTTAGGTTCAAAAGTTAGCCATCCTCCTGCCTGCCTGCACCAAATCAGTCCTGATCCCTGGAGATTACTAATCCTGATTTCTCTGCACATAGTTGACAGGAAGAATAAAGCTATTGTGCCTTCCTAATAATTCAGGCTAATCACATATTTATAAAAGAAAATTAGGAAAAGTGATTAACTCCTTACAGTTCAGCTATTGATATTATAGAGTTAAAAATAAAGAGGCAGCTGGAATAGTTTAAAATGTGTTTAAATTTTAACACAGTGTTATAAAATAATAAATGTTTAAATAACTACATTTTGGATTAGCCTAGTTGCCCAATATTGTACCATAGTCACCAAGGAAACATCAGCTGATGTTGACAGAGGCTTTCATTTTGGACACACTCATTCGACCTAAAAGTGCAGATATAACTCATGGCAGGTCCAGTTCAGAGGTCCACTCTTTAGAGGAAAAGGTTCAGTAACCATTTGAAATAAAAAAATCCCTGTGTAGTATGGCTGGAATCCCTGCATGTTAGGAATGATTTCCATCCTTATTTTTGTATGTATTATAGTGCTACAAATCCTAGAGTGATTCTGGATCCAGTGCTCTAGGCACTGTCCAACACAGAGCAAAGAGATAGCTACTACTCATGAGTGTTTGCAATTGCTAGCAGTTTGGTATTCAAAAACTTAAAAGTAGACTTTAAAAATGACAAACCAGAAAAGCCTCCAAAAAGCACCATGCAGTCAGCCATCCCATCACACCATAGGTTTAGGCAGAAGCTGTTCCCCTATCCCTGTATTCATGGTATTTCCCTCGTCTCCCGCAGAAGTGTTGACTCACTCCTGACTTTCTCAAGTTCCCATTTGAGGAGAGGCTGAGCAGTGCTTGGTGCCATCAGCATGTAACAAAGTCACAGGCACACAGCACCTTTCAAGCAAAAAACACAGTATATCAGCAATTGGGCCCCATGGCACATAAGGTCCTCTAGGAACAGGGCAGGAAATGGTATATTTAAAGAGAGCAATATGCTGGAAGAAAATGAATTACTGAATCCACCCTCATATTGTCCTGTCCCCAACAGCAAGCAATTTAAAACAGTGTCTTCTGTGCAGTAACACCTTAAAAATAAAGTGATATGCATATTTTTGTTGTTGAAAATCTTTACTTTTATCAGGCACCAGACACCATGAATATTGTCAAAAACTAGTAACTTTTGGATTCTTCTCCATATACTGACAATCTGTTCAGGCATCCAGGAAAGGAATGGTGAAAACTTTACTAATGTTTTGAATATTAACCTTTAAGCTCAGTCAAAAAATAGAATGAAAATACAATATTTCTATGGAGATCCAGCTATATTTCAAGCACTTCCTTCCCTTTGACCCAATTCCATATTTACTTCATCTTCCAAACTGTTATTTAGGAGGGGGTAAAAGCAAGAAAGAAAGACAGACAAACAGGCTAAACAGGACAAACAGCAGGATATCAAAAACCACGGTCCTCTTAGCTGAGACTGAGCACACAAGCAGAGGGACCTGTTAGCAAGTGTAGTATGTATGTGACGAAGGAACTGCAGGTTCAAATCCTTGCTCTGCTTGACTTTGCTTTTCATGATCAATATTTAATAAATCTCCATTCAAAATGATTCAGAGCTTGGACCATAATGTTCCACATACAACAATTTTTTCAAAACTTCTCCATCTCATAATGGATGAGCAAAATGTGTCGATACCTTAAAATATACTGAAAATTTCTGTTTTCCAGACAACCTCATTTCAGAATAAGATCTGCAATACTCAATTTCATGTTTCCAATTTATCATTGGCCAGTATTTTCTTATGAGAAGAACAGGAGGTTTTAAGAGGTTATAGCTGAATTAGGATGTATTTTATCTAGGAAAAACAGTGTATTCCTAATAATTGTTTAAACCATAGTGAAAAGAAACAGGTACAGCTCTAATGCACTTTAGCCAGCTGAAGTAAATCTCATTTGTTTATCCTAACCAGTTAATGGGTTAAAAATGGTTCAGCACTATATTTACCTCTTATTCTGACACTGTCTGACGAATGGATTGTTTCTTTCATTTTGCCTTTTTCAGTCATCCTGGAAGACTGTGAATTCATTTGTGAATGTTTTTCTCCCAGTCCTCCTCTCTCTTCTTTTATATGATTCATGCTGAATGCTCGTTATCCACCCATTGAGTCGTTTGGTTGTGGACATTCCCACATTCCCAAAGAAAATAAAAGAGATTCCAAAATAAAATAGTAAAACCAGAAGTTTAAAATGACCTTTTGGTTTCAATGAGCAGGAGAAGAAAATGAGTGTGGAGGAAAAAAAAAGCTCATGTTTACAAACATTTATCTTCAATTATTAACTATTTATGGAGGGAAATAGTCACAGATACATGATTGGCAAATTGACTTATGTTTAAATAATGTGTCTAAAGTTTGACTGAGCACAGAAGTTCATCTTTAAATAAACAAATGGTGCCATAATGTTATAGTCATTAAATATAAACAAGCAGCGGTCATGGTACCCGCCTGCCACACTAAAGTTGTGCAGAAGCATCTGAGTTTCCTTGTCTTTCAGTAAACTGTGAAGAGGTTTCTATCAGGGAAAGCCACTGAAATGCAGTGTGCTCACAGTTTTCCTTTCGTTGCATCTCTTCATTCAATGGCCAAGCCTGCTGCTGAACTGTGGTTGCTGGGAATAGAAATAGAGGAGCGTTTCCTAATGTTGCCAGCACAAATAGGTAACTTGAGCTCTCCCTCCAAATACTTCAGCTTTTCTGCTTTCATCACAGAATCATGTTTAACATGTCTTGGATACAATACCCCATTTGAGGTGCAGGAGACAGAGGCAGAAACAGGCAGATAACCAGGGAGTTTTGTTTGGCTGATTTGCTGGGTCTGTATCTGTTGCTGAGCCCATTATCACCCTGTGAACTTCCAGCCACTGTCCATCTGTCTGGTCTCCATCTCTCACAGTAGCTCAGCTGCACTGCCAAGCTTCTCATCCCTGTTTTGCTGCAATAAGGACTAACAGTTTCTCATCCTCACAACAGAAATTTCTATTTCTTGTTTTTGTTTGTTTTGTTTTGCTCTTTGTTGTTGTTTGGGGGGGGGGGGGGGGAGGGTTGTGAAGTCAGAGTAGAATGATGGTGCATCCAAATCTGAAGAGGTGAGAGGGAGTTGGTAACTGCAATGAGGAAAATACTCTAGAAGAAGAAATTATTTTTTTCTGTCACTAAAATGCTGTTAGGAAAAGCTGTAGACATTCTCCATAGGATATATTACTTGCACACTTGAAATGTAGGACTTGGGAAAGAAGTAATCACTCCTCTTCTTCACATCTCCTTTCCCCCTATCTGTGCGTCTCCTAAATCTTACTCCAGTGGCAAATATTTTTAGCCTATTTGAAGGGCACTGCTGTAGCTGCTTGCAGTGAGAAGGACTGCTTGGTGGTCACTGTAGTACAAGGAGCACTCAGTAGAATAGGACTGTGAGCCTGGACTCAGCATTTAAATCAGACATAAAGCAGATTTCAGAGTCAAAGTCTCCTTCTTGCCAGCCGCTCCGAAAAGTAGGTTTGTGTTCTCAATAGGGTGGAGCTCTTCATCCATGGTTTTAAATTGTATATGCACCACAGAAGCAGTTTGTTTCTTGCCTCCCCCTTTTCGATTCATGAAATGCATGTTTACCACTTCATGAAAATCATGTTAAGCAGTACATTTGGGGAAGAAAAAGAAAAAAAAAAAAAAAAACCTGTCAGTGGTGATTGAAACAAAAAGGCATTCTCCACTGGGGCAAGCAAAGTACCTCAGGTAAGTAGCCTCTGCCCATCCATACATGACTGGATAGCATATCCAAGCTGTCCATTTCACAGTGTGCAGCAGGTCAGACCAATCATTCCTCTATACTTCGTGAAATTATCTCTGCAAATGTGAAATGAGAGTGAAATGCTACCAACTCATTATCTACCGGCTTGTGTCCATGTCAATCCATCACTTTGTTCTGGGCAATGGTAAATGATTTAGAAAGAGGCAAATCCATAAGGAATTAGATCTTAGTCATTTTAAAAACTTATCAGACCACATTACAAACAATGGTGTGTGCTATGGAAAGCATTTTTAGCTTGGGGAATGCAGATGAGAAAACATAGGGATCGAGCAATTAAAAGCCTTGATTCCCCCCTCCCACCTCCAGCATATGGCAGAAAATTGGACCAGAATCAAGCGATGTCTCTCCGCAGCGGAGTCTGACTTCTGACCTCTAAGACAATGGAGTCACAAGCTATCCTGAGACTTGATTGAGAAGCCACTTCAACATTTCCATAAGTCATTCTGCCATTGCAGATCTGTCACAATTTTGTCATAAAGTTTGCAGAATTCTGTTGACATTGTGTCATCTCAATAAATGCAAAGGGAAAAAAAATGAGTCGGGGCAGGTGCGAGCACAGATTTCA
This sequence comes from Anser brachyrhynchus, assembly GCF_964034855.1. Classification (NCBI taxonomy): domain Eukaryota; kingdom Metazoa; phylum Chordata; class Aves; order Anseriformes; family Anatidae; genus Anser; species Anser brachyrhynchus. The sequence goes on from NC_137699.1 coordinate 52,844,665, forward strand.
AGTCTAATGCGTGGGCTGCTGCATGTCTTCTGACATAATCTAGGCTCTCATACTTGATGTTTTTCTGGAGCCGTGGTGAACTCTTCCATCCTTTAAAGCGATCAACCTCATTTGACTAATTTGAGAAAAAAAGAAAAAAAAAGAAAAAAAGAAAAACACTTCCCTTCTCAAAGCATCCTCGGCCAAGTTGGATCTTTAAAAAAAGTAACTTAACAATTTGGGGCCTGGTTGTCATTTATATGAAGGTCACTTCACACTGATCTGGCTGTGTAAACGGGCCATAAGTTATTTCTACACCCACTTGAAAGACCTCTTACGCTTGCCAGAATGATGTAAAATGGCCTCAATGTAAGTGAGAATTCAGGCTCTTATTTTTAAAGCACTATCCCTTTAGGGAGATGCATCAGTCAAGCACATTATATTCCACTAATTATCTTAATGAAAGCCTATGGTTTGCAGAAGGCAAACAAAATGGCCACTGACAGCACTACAGAAACAACACTCAGGACACGCAAGTCCCACAGAAGAAGGTCCCAGAGCCTCCAGTGCACCTAAATAATTTCCTAGCTTTAACATCTGACCAGTTCTTTTATCTATTCCAGTGATTAAGCTCATTGAGAATTTGAGGCCTTTTAACATGAAAAGGTGCAATGCACCAAGATGTAGGAGATCTGTTAGTATGAGGCATGGTCAGATATTCCCGTTGCTCCAGCCTTACTGATTATTTTTCCCATGTGCTCAGTTCAGCTGTAATGGGAAGATATTTGTGCAACCAACCCTGCTGGCATATGAGTTTCAAATTAACACGGGGAGCCTACACCTGAGAGAGTGTTCATGATCTTCTGAATGCTTGCATGTTGGTGCTGTGTGACTGAATTTGCACACATGACTTATCAGCTATGATGGTAGCCTATGATTGTTTAATACGGACCAGCCTGAAATGGGCTAATGAATAGGCAACAAAGAAGAAAAAGTTTTGGAGGCTCTGGAACTGGTGAGGTTTCACATCAGTATCACCAAATTTAATGTTTATTATTATGATGATTTGTATTTATTTTATCCCTCAGTCATCCATCTGGTAGTATTTGAAGAGATTTTTTAATATTCTTTGTAAAAGTTGCATTTGTGACCTGGATTCTTTGTATGGGAAACAGGATAAGGCAACTTAGGAGGGTGCTACAAGGGGCAAGAAATGAAAAGATAGTTTGTTTAGGTAGAGTTTTGGGGCTTTACTACATTTAATTTCACTCTAAACCCCCAAAAAAGAGTGCGAGGGGGTTAGAAACATAGAGCTTAAACTGATAGAAAGAATTGTGTGAAACATGATTTGAGCCCAGTCCAGACTTCAGCTTTGTGGGCTCTGGGAGAGCTAACACATTCAGATCCCCAGGCAGATGCCTCCCAAATCTCCATCACTAATCCCCAAGAAGCCTTCTGTTATTCTCTTATCTCCATCAGGCTGAGACAAACCTTCTCACCTCTGTGTAGCTCCCAAAGCAGGCAAAACCAAATTGTCTAACTTTTGGAAGGAAATGGCAAAAACAAAATCTTTACTAACTAGTTTTAATCAGTGTCTACTAATTTCAAGTGTACATCATTTCAATGATATGATATTTAATAAAAATATTCCATTTTACACCACTATACTATGACTTTTAAAACTAAATGTTTCTATAAAAAGATATGGCCCAAAAGCTAATTTTTCCTCCCTTACATGCATCACAACCGTTATGCATTTGACCTTTATTCCCCTCATTCTTAATTTAAGATCTCTTATTTATCTCCCTAACCAGTGGGCTTGTATAAATCAGATCTCATTCCCTTCAAAGTAATTATCAACCAGTGAGTTGTTAATTTCATTTTGGATCTATTTATGTGCAAAACATGAAAAACAAAAGGCCCACATGTTACCGCACCTCCAAAATGTGAGCGTTAATATCTTGGAATATATACAGATACTTCTTTAAGACAAGATGGGGAGCTGCCTGACAACCAAGAATTTTCAAGTGCCAGTTTTGCATGCTGTGACTCTTTAACTTTAGATCCCTGTTATATGCCCATGAACTGAACAGGGCTAGCATGAGGCTTCTGGGCAAACCAAGAGAGGAGGCAGCCCCAGGGCTTCGGGTGACCCTAGGAACTTTCCCAGCCCTGCTCCCCAGTGCAGAAGTGGATCGCATCAGTTTCAAAATGTAATCAACATCCAGCATCTCCCATCAACCCTGCTCTCAACCATGTGGTCCTTACCTTACGGTTCTCTGCTCAGAGGTATGGCTTGTGAAATGCAGGTAACAGGGTTGGAAAGTTGAAGGAACTATGTCTTCATCCTACCAGAGAACCATTCTTCGTCAGATCTTCTGTGCAGGGATGCGGATTGCCTTGTCCAGACATAACAAGCATGAAGGTCCAGAAGCCAAAGAAGAATTTCTTCCTAATATCTAATCCAAACAACAGTAGGAAGACAGGAACTATCATGAGTAACATGATGACAGCACACACTGAGCATCCGACATCATCAGAAAGGCATATTCTTCCAATTCTTTTGTGCACTGAAAGTCTAAAACCAATTATAATGCCAAGAGGTTGCTTTTAGATTTGAACAGGAACAAATGTTGGAGTGAAGTTCTCTGCCTACATTTATCAGGACAAAACTTGTATTTCTGCTCTGGGATAATAGCTGGGTTTTAATTCAAAGGCCTCAGGTGGGTATGTAGGAATTTCACTAACCCCAGAAAAATGTAACTAAGGAACAGGTTATCTTTTCTCCCTTTTTTATTGAAAGTCTACAGTTGCAGCAGACACAGACTTTCACCCATCAGTGAGTTTCCCAAATTGAACTTGTTTTATTTAGATATCATCCAGGCACCCTCCTGCCAAAGTCATACTCTTGTATCAAGAACATAAGGGTTTTGACTGAGAAAAGGATCTAAGTTAAAAGCATCAAGTAAGGCAAGTACTTGAACAGCAATATGTTCTGTTAATAAACACATTAAATGTTTAAATGGCTGGCATATACACAGTGAAGTTCTACCTTCTATCGCCCAGCTCCTGGAAGATGGACAGGTACCTTGATTAGTTCTCCTCTTTGATATCCCCCTGACGTTTTCTGGAATGCTGAAGAAATTCCATGTCTAAATGACAAGTGAGGGAAAAGAATTCAAGAGCTAATCAGGAAGAAAGCATGATACCAATAATACAAGAACTGAAGGCAGCTGACCAGTGTCTGGGCAGGATGCCTGGAAGAGGTGTAATGGATAGGTCTGCAACTACTCAGCAGCACAGATTTTGTTGGTCTCATGTATCCCATTAGGCACTGCACAATCAAGTTTCTGTCATGTCTGGAAAGGGCACTGCAAGCTTCTGTTCTGATCTTCTCTGTTTTGTTTTCCTTTCCACAGACACAAACGAAGAAGGGAACAGAAAATATCAATGCAGGGAACGCCTGTTGTTTATGAAGCAAAGTCAGCACAGCCCGGAATTATGAGAAAAACTGCAGAAAGCAAAATGGGGTGGAACACGTATATCTCGTGTTTCAGAATAACACCAATGTCACTCTTTCCTCCTCTTCCCAAGCAGCATCACAAAAGTGACTCCAGCTGGCCCTGCTCAGAGACAGAACTTCTGGAAGAAGCAAGCATCCATGGTCACTTTTTGCATTTAAATATATCAGAACCAAAACAAAGAGACATTTTTTTAAATGTTGAAGTGGAAGTATGACATCACCTTCAGATCTTCCTTTTGTCTGAGAAGTCCCAAGACTTCTTGGTCCTCTTCTTGGAATGTAGAGACAGATCTGCTCATCCAGCTTTTGTCCTAGTATCTAGGGTATACTTCAGAGGTATAACTGTCTCCTCGTACCTTCATTTCTGCAACTCTTTTTCTGGGACTCCAAATCAGCTTATTCCAAGGAAATGGAAGTGTGATTCTACTGACAGTTTTGCTCTTTGGCTCAATTTACCCACTGCTGCTAGCCCTGTTATTATATCCAATGCTGTTACCCATCAACCATCCAAAATAACCACCCTCCCACAAACACACCATTCCAAATTCACTTATTGCCATGACTCAATCAGCTCCAGCTCCAAAAGTTGTTTTTGTCATGAGATTTATTGCATCAAATAAGTTACTCCCCGCTTGCTAATATCTATAACTTTACCTGTCATAGTTCGGACTAAGGGGGATCTATCTGTCTGAACAAACAGGAACCTAGCACAGAAAGTCAGATTCCAGAGCTCTGCTACTTATTGAGGAGTTAGGACCAACACCTAGCCAGAAATTAGAGGCAGACAACAAAAAAACAGCAAGAAATAAAGTTAGTGCTGACCTTAGCAAATTCTGATGCCAACGAAAAAGAATGAACAAGGCATACCCTCATACTTTCCTAAGTATCTAGCATAACTACAGATAGGATAAGATCTAGCATAACTACAGATGTATAGGATAGGATAGGATAGGATAGGATAGGATAGGATAGGATAGGATAGGATAGGATAGGATAGGATAGGATAGGATAGGATAGGATAGGATAGGATAGGATAGGATAGGGTAGGGTAGGGTAGGGTAGGGTAGGGTAGGGTAGGGTAGGGTAGAGTAGGGTAGGGTGGGACGGGACGGGACGGGACGGGACGGGAGAGGTCTGGTAGCCTATTAAACCCACTTATTGATACCATAATACCTATGAACTTGGCAATATTTCTGCAGGTAATTAGACAAGTTGTAAAATTACTTCTTTATTTCATAAAGGTTAGACATAGGTGGACAAAGGTGAGTTAATTCTAATATTGGCAGCTGGGTTACACATGCTATGCACACACACATGCACAAAAAATCCTCATTATTAAATCAGAAAGCAATTAAAAAATTAAAAATTTCATAAGACCCCACATAAAAGAAATACAAGTGTTTAATGATGGATTATAAAGTGAAAGTGAGAAAAAAGTAAAAGCTCAGCTGTCTCAGGGGCTTCCCTTGCAGCCTGTGATACTGATTTCTGTCTTCACCCTCACACAAGCCGCAAGAGCTAATAAATTCCTGGCTCCCCTGCCTGGGAGCCAAGGCCGATTAATATCTGCCTACCTTGTTACCTAATTCATTATGGAATAGCAGTTAATTTGATTTGATATTATTTTAATAAAATTCTGTAATATATTAGATTGTTTCAGGCTATCAAAATAATTTTCCAATTATTACGGTTACTCAAGCAAGTCTTTTTTTCCCTTCATGAGCGGCAGTTGGTCTGACTCAGAATACATTAGCTCCTACAGCTTCATCCTGGCCAGAGGAATACGAAGTATATGCATGATTACACCAGAAATGTTATTGCCAGTAATGTGAGCCTGCAGATCAAGGCACAGAGTCCAGATTGATGTGCAATTACAGATCCCCATGACGTCATGACATTGGTGGTTACCCTTCTACAAATGAGTTAATGCATTAATACACATATATAGTTGCACACATACACATATACATATGTGCATGCATGCATGCATAGTAATCTCTGTTATTTTCTGTCTCCTGATACTAGTCTTTGAGGGGCAGCATTACTTGAAGGCAATGTGGCATAGATGTCACACCTCATAGGAACTAGCGTTTCTTGCTCCTGGCCTAGGCAGTGCTGGTCAGTCCAGAAGGAGAGGGTGGATGAGTTTTGTAAGCAGCATGAGTTTCCCTTCGTTATTTCTTTTTGTTGTTGTTATTATTGCTGTCATCACTTTTGGCCACTTCAAAAAATAGCGATCATCCCTTCTTAGGAAGTGTCAGGCTGCACTTTTCTCTTGGTTAAAACAAATGTCTAAGAGCCAGAGAAAAGAGAAAACATCGGTTGAACTTGATTGAAATAGGAAAAGGCAGCCTAGACAAAAGAGCAGGTGCAAACACGGCCATTCCATTTGCAGATGCACTCAATGTCACAACATTTCTGCCTGGGTACATAAGAGCATCTTCATATGCTTCTAGGGTTGAGAGTGTGGCATACCTGAACATACCTGAACACTCTCATGGCTTACTCCTAGTTCCCCGAGACTGGGAAGGCATTTGCGATCATCTTCACTAGGGGCGGAACTGTTTCTGCATTAGTAATTTCACATAGTGCGTGCAACACACATACAATTGATTAGCTGCTCTGTCTCTCCCTTTCCAAAATAGCTCCCCCAAAGTGCTTCTGTTCACATGAATATATAAAACATCTCTAATGCTATGCTGTGAGTCAGGAGAGGGTCCTGAATTTTAAATAGTGGAAGATGATGTTTGGTCCTCAGAAGTAAGAACTGACAGGACCACTTGCGTCTCTCTCAGATCATCATTCCAGTGAATACCTTGACACCTTCCCTATACTTCTGAAGCAATCTCTGACCCTGCTGGGGTTCATCCCATGACAATGTTAAAATTCTCCAAGGATTTTTATTTGGCCATTCTGTCCTACCATTTCTTCCTCTGGACTGAAAAAGTTCAAGCACCTGAGTTTAAGCTGCTGATCATTTTTAAATGATGGTTTTCTACCTTATACAGTACATCACAGTTCCTATTTCATATTCTGCCTCCAAAAGTGGTTATTCCCATTCCATTCAGCTATCGTAGAAGAGTGCTGGATGACCCATGGGATGTATGTCAAATATGATTTACAACCTTTTTCGTGCTTCGGCAGAACTCAGCAGAAGCATAAATGGATCAGAACATACCCTACATGTGTGAAGAAATACAACTTCTTTTTGTTTTAGTATTTGCAAATTGCGTTATTATTTCCATTGCTTAGCTATCATTAGGTACATGAAATAGCACTGTTAATAGCAGAGTGTTGCAACAACACTTATTGTGCAAAGAGTTTATTATTACAAGTAAATTGTATGCAACCTGCCAAGTGAAAGCACTATCATATCAAACATACAGGTTAGTGTAATTTTTCCTTCTGTGCATCAATGTTTCTTAACTTGCATTCACATTTGGTTGGGTTTAAATTGTTGAGACAGAAATGATATTGTCTACCAAAAGGATATTAGTGAAAGATGAAGGGATGGTGCAGATGCCTAGCATAAGGTTATTTTTCACTCTACTACTTGACAGTAAGAATTTCTCTAAGTTTTCCTTTCAAAATGATTTCATTTTTTCCACAAATTACATTTTTTCTACAAATTACATTTTTTTCAAATCCTTATAGGATAAAATATAACATATTGTTGCTCATCACTAAAATCACATACACAAAAGACTGTTGGAGGCATTCACTGTTTTAAAGAGACATATTTCCATAAAGAAGCCACCTGTATAATATTTGATGACTAGAAGGCTTGGCTGATAATCTGTCTCTCACACCAATTTTTAGTCCTAGAATATGCATGCCTTTTTACATTACTAATAATTTTAAAAGATGTTTTAAATGTAACTATCACATTTTAAAAATAGGCAAAAAGACTTACAAAGAATCCTGACTTTATCTTTTGAAAAAAAAAAAAAATCCATCATTAATCATAACTGAAGTTTTTCAGTCACTCAGTATTAGTGATGCTGAAGTGAATTAACTAAAAGGCTTTCATGCTTCTTGATCTTAGATCCCATGCCTGAAACCCTCATTCATTCAAGTCATCCTTACTCACGTAAGTTGCCCTATTGAAGTCAATGTAGCTCAGCATGTAAGTAGGGTTTGAAGAGAGGCCTTTGGTATATAAAAGCAGGAAACAGAGTTGGTTCTCATGAGTCTTGCATAGAAACTGGTAGGTTTACATTCTTTTCAACATCTCTAATGCATAATCAGCTAAAATGATTTTAGATCCTAGAAATTGCTACAAGATGGTTATAAATTCTTTGTGTGGACAACTTTTCCATTTGGTGGTAAAACTGGAAGGCCTTATCACTCTTTTATAACTTTCTATATAATTTTTATGAACGCAAACATAAGGCATCAAAGACTGCAGGCTGAAAACTTCTCTGTGATCCAAACCAAGTGGCAAAATTAAGTCCTGAAAAAGTTACGAATCACATCTGGTTTATGGTCTGCTTAGAAGACTTGGCCTGAGAACATAGCACAGGGGCAGATTGATGCAGAATAAGGCTCAAATTTAATAATCAAGCTTGGTTACTGAATACAGCTATAAAGATAGATGAAATGAAAAGTTTGTATTACATGTCTCCACTCATCACGTAACAAAAGAACATAAAATAAGGAGATGTTTTAAGACAAAAAGCATGGTCTGCACTGAAAGGGCATCAGATGTAAACAATATGGGATTAGACTTTATTACAAACAATACTCAAGGAAGTTTGTGATGTCCACTGCCTGATAATGGGTGAGGGACCTGAGAACCTTAGGCCCACACTTCCGTCACTTCTATTTGTGCTTCTCTTTACACAAGTGACTGGAGGTCACAAAATCTTTTGTTATTCAATTGGAAATGGAGGGCTCTGCCAGGATATTAGCATTGCCAAAGCTATGTTCTCCACCCTTCTTCCCCTCTCCCTTCCCTTCACTCCACCCCTCTTCCCCCTGGGTAGTCCTTCTTTCTTCTGGCCAGGAGAGTTGTTTTGGTAATGCTGTACTCATCTCACCCTCCTCTGATCATGAGTCCTACAATACAACCTGTTTTGGATGGCATACAGTAGAAAAGAACAATTTATTGAAAATTTGCATACTGTGCTATTATAATAACTCTTATTATATACATTGTTTGGCTATTCATCCACATATTCTACAAGTAACAGAACAAATCCAAGGAGCAGCTATAGGCTCTCCCAAACGTAGCTTTAGTTACGGAAGCTGGGACATGGGCATGATAGAAGTGAAAATCATGGAAGTGATATAGCCCTAGGGAAATGTTCTCACAATAACTGATGACAACCCAAACAGAGAAGATTTAATGTGCTTTTGTTCCATGGCTGGACTTTCTGAATTGCCCCGTGAAAAACTGTGGCCACAGTGAAGATTTATCTTTCTAGATATCTACCTTAAGTATGTACATGATCCCCCATTTCAGTGCCTCAGCCTCTTGCTTTCTTTGACACATTAACGTTCCAGCATCCTCTTGGAACTGCTGGTCCCATTTAATAGCTGAAGAGTTGAGGCACAACTGCTCAGAGTTGTTGAAGGCCTATGGGTGTCCTGACTTTTCAAATGTCTCTACATATAAACTGCAAAGTAAGTATATCCAAAGGATATCCCCTTACTAATGTGTTCCTTTGCACTTTAACTGCTGTTAAATTTAGCACACACACATACACAAAAAAAAAAATAAAGAAATACATACAGTTCATAGTATACAATGTATAGTATACAATGCCTACTGTGCAATATAGTTAAGGCTGTTCAGAACTAAGTCCTCCTTATCATACGCGGTGGGTTGGAAAAATGTTTTAGACGTTGTTGCACAGTATTTCTCCTAAATAAACATCAGATTATCTCTCTGGATTTTAATAAGCACATCACAGTCATTTTCTATAAGTAACTTTCCTTCAGAATATATTTTCAGAGTATACAGACTGTTTCTCATTTTTTTGTGTGTTGTTTTTTTTTGTTACTGTTTTGTTTTGTTTGATTTTGTTGAAGACTGCCAATAAATGCCTATGTACAGGAGGAACAAAGCTTTGAGAAGGTCAGTCTGTATGAAGAAAGCTTCATGCAGTATGGTGATGAATGTCTACTTTTTCTATAGAACAACAGATACAATCAGCATCCCGATTAAGAAGAAGGTCAAATAAAGGGTAGAATGCATGGAGAGAAAAAAACAAAAAGAAAAAAAAAAAAAAAGTATATGTTAATCAGTGCGCAAATGTTACCGGACTTCTGAAAACCAGAAGCAATCTCTGGGTTCAGGGGCCTCAGCATCCTCAGTCTACAGCTATGCAAGCAAAGATACTTGTCTATGGAAATAAATAGGACGTATTCCTCTTCCACTTACTGGGGCATAAATCACAAGCAATGGTGAAAGTACTAGAGGAAAAAAGTGTAAAATTATGTAACTATTATAAAGACTGAATTAGATTTTCTCTCATGCTAACTTTTGGATTCTTAGATATATGTTCCTAAAGAAATATATCTGATTATCTCTGATTATCTAAGCATATCACAGCTCTGGTCTGAGGCCTCAGTTTCTATAATACTTGCATGAGTATAGAACATATATACTTTACTGACTTCAGAGAAAACTGTAACAAAAGCTGTTTTAAGGATTCAGAGAGAAAGGATGAATAAAGGTTAGACGTACTGCTGTAGGTTCAAAGAAATGAAACAGACTATACACTCTGCCTTAGTCTTCTTGTGCAACTTTTGATAAGACATTTAATGTTTAAGCTTTACAACTGTAATATGGGGGAAATACCATTTCTCACTTTCACAGAGGTGGTCAGAGGATGGACACATTAAGATAATGACCTGCTCAGATCCAACTGCAAGAGGCCTACAGAACCAGTAGCACATGCAGCAGTTCAACTGGGAGTTCACCCTCCCAGTCACCAGAAAAGGAGAGGCAATGATCCTAGGAGTGATCAGTTGCACAAGAGACGTAAAAGTGAGGTAATTAAAAATCATTGGGTAGAACAGTGATGAAGTTTGAGTAATTGCATTCCCCCTACTTAAAAAATAACTCCCTGAAGCTTCAGTTAGATCTAGGATTTCTTTTTATTTTTCATTTGAAGACAGCAGGTGTTGTGCTATATTGCTGTGCGTTGTTAACAAGTTGCCATGTTTCTCCTTAGCAGTGGATTTGCAAAGCAATTCCCTTTAGTATTTAAAACACTTTGTGTCTCTCTGAGGTGAAAGAATATATAGATGTAAAATCAGCCATACCTGGAAAGGCTTGTTTTCTTCGGAGTGTAGTGAAGGATTTAAGTGGTCAGAGCAGGTTTTGAAGGTAGGGAGCAGTAGGACATGGACATTCATGGGTTCCTGAGGACAGTCTCAAGCCCAGTGGTGTAACCATACTTATCAGTTCCCAGTGACTGTCCCCACCATTCCCTTCGTGGGACAGATGATCATACAGATTGATCACTGTCCAAATCAGTGAGTTAACTCAGGCTGCATTTGGCAATAATGTAAGTTAGTATGGTTGCATTCACCCTCTGGTCAATGAGTTTTTTTCTGTAGTTTGTTCTGTCAGCCCGGACACATGAGAAGCAATTCTCAAAAGGAGCAAAAATAAAAGATCTGAGGAGAAAAGCATTTCTGGGGAGAAATGCTTAAAGCCATTTTGACATCTGTAAAGTAGACGTGTCTAAGATGTGAGCTTTCCCAGAGGCCTCACAACTTCTTTGTCCCTGTTAGCAAGCTCCAAGCACATGGAGAATCCTGTAATACTGATACAAGCAGAGTTATTGCTTTTATTCTAAACTTATCCCTCCTACTTTTGGGGCACAAACTGAGTTGAAGCAAAGGAGACGTATTAGAATGAGAAAAGCTACAAAAGTGATCAAGGGGCTGGAGCACTTCTCCTATGAAGACAGGCTGGGGGAGTTGGGGCTGATCAACCTCATCAGGAGAAGGCTCCAGAGAGACCTTACAGTGGCCTTCCAGTACCCAAAGGGGGCTTACAGAAAAGCTGGGGAGGGACTCTTTGTCAGATAGTGTAATGACAGGACAGGGCGTAATGTTTTTAAACTAAAAGAGGGTAAGTTTAGATTAGATATTGGGGAGAAATTCTTCACTGTGAGGGTGGTGAGGCACTGGAATGGGTTGCCCAGAAAAGCTGTGGATGCCCCATCCTTGGAAGTGTTCAAGGCCAAGCTTTGAGCACCCTGGTCTAGTGGGAGGTGTCCCTGCCCACAGCAGAGAGGCTGGAATTAGATGATCTTTAAATTCTCTTTCAACCCAAATCATTCTATGATTGTATGATTCTATAAAATTCTTAGGTTCCTACAGGATAGGATGAACTCAGTCGAGAGTAAAGAGCAGGACTGCCAAACTTAACAAAGAGTTCCTTCATCATACTGGTCCCATTAAATAGTCAGATGGGAAGACATTAGTGAGTTCTCAAGATAAGTGGATGGGTAAGCAACCTTTTACTTTGTCTTAAAACCTCCAGTAAATGCTGGGAATTAATCTTCTTGCATAGCAAAGTTTTCTGCTCTGTTTTTCAGTTGAGATTTTCAGTGAAAACTTGCTCTATGTCATCATTTCAATTTCCTGTGAGCTTTTTTTGCCATTCAAAACATGATCATATAAACATGTTAGACTCACTTCACCCCTGTACAGAGGTCAACATAATTTGCATAGCAAATGGGGTTGTTGAAAGAAAATGTACCAAAAGGAAACATGTTCATCATTTTTACATTAAACTCAAATCACAAATTAGGAAAAGCAAAGCAAAAAAGCAACAGGATAAAGGTCTGACACACCTGTAGACTTCAAAAATCAGATTTCTTGTCAGTCTACTCTAGCCTCCAACTCCTAAACCCACTTACTACTATAATATCTGAACTACATCTGATAACAAATCTATCCTAGATTACTTTTCTCAATTTTTGGCCATTCTGGGAGAAAGTGGGCTGATACTTATCTACATGTAAGGAAAAGAGTCCCAGAAAATCTGTGTAGATAAAAGAGGAGGTTTGGGGATTTGTATTTGTCCTTCCTTCACAAGAGTTTACTCTGCAAAGTTGGAATGAAACCCTCATAACACAAACACACAAAAAAAAAAGAAAAATATATATATATGTTCCACATAAGATACTCACATTACTTCATGTGGCAATTTACCAGCAGAGAGTTCAAGAACTAAATAAATTCCAAATAATACGACAGAAAAGAAATAAAAATGGTCCCTCCACTTATATTTCCCATGTTTATTGTTGTTGCTGTTTGTTTTTAAAGGGAGTCAGGAAAATGCTAGTTGGACTCAAAAGTATCTAACTGAAACACAGGGGTATTTTGAGTTTCAAGTTTTAAACACCATAATTCTAGATTGTAAGCTTAGTTATAGCAAAGTAAAGCTGAAGTAAATCCATTGACATCAAATCAAAGCCAGAGACACTGAAGTCAGTTACTCCGGATTTAGAGTATTGTGACTAAGATTAGAATTTGGCCCATGCTGTTGAGATAAGGTCAATGTATATAAAGGAAAATAGAAACCAAGACATCAGAGAGCACAGGAATTGAGCTGATAAATAGATTGGAAGAGTTTACATGTGAGGAGAGAATTATTTAGTCTTGGAAGAATAATAAAGATGATTAAGAGGTGACTGACTGAGGTATTTAAACTGGCTGAAGATTATTATAAAATTAAGCCTGATGATCTATTTGAGTTTGTTGAAGAGACCAGAACTAGAGGATTTAGGTTTAAGTAAAGTGAGAATCTATGTAAGAAGAATTTAAGGAAGAACTGTTTTACAGAGACTGATACAAAAATGGGAGGTACTTCAATCCAAATTTTAGAGATGCTGTATTAATATTTAAGTATACGCAGTGCAACTATCTTCAACCCAATACATTTAAGTGGTATCAGCCAGTTTTGTACTTGTAAATAACCAATCAACTTTTATAGAGAGCCAATTTCCACTTATGATTTCTTCCCCCAAATATCTGAATCAAATAAAAGCAATAGAGCTTGAAGCAGCACAGGTTTTTGGAGTAATGTTAGTTTTCATGAGGTGCAGATCAGGTCTTGTGCTTTTCTTTCACTCAGCAAGACTGGCAGACTCTCATGCCTTGGGAGTTTGGTTGCATGCACTGGCAGGGTGGCATGAGGAAGCTTACATTTCTGTTGTCCACACATAACCTGTTTGGTGGGTAATTAAAGGATTTTAATCTCCAGCACAGTCAATCTGGCACCTTTCAACAACTCAAACTGACAGGAGCAGAAGACAAAAAAGAAAGCAGTCTTAATTCTCATGAAAAGAGAAAGAAAATAATTATGTGGAAAAGATAAATAAGTCATGAATAGTATATTATTGTGTGTTTTTTTTTCTATCTCTGAATCACTACTGAAGAAGTTCAAGCTCAGCCTAATGCTCTACCCCTAGCCACCTTTTGAAGAACAGTGAAATTCTCTTTACAACTAGAATTGATTTTACCAACTGTAATAAGGAAATATCCAAGACAGCAGAAGACTTAAGGGGTAGTCTGGGGTGTTTGTAACCATTAAGGCAAACCTTTATGTGAAGTGTTCGACTACCTGTACATCACCATTCACACTTCTCCAAGTCCTAGAAGGAATTATTTGTGAGGCAGGGGTCTCTGCAGACTTACAGAAAGGCAGGGACAGTGATCGCATCAACAATCTTTATATATGTAATCTTCTGCCTTCCCCAATACCTGCAGCTCTGCTGTTACTCTGCCTCTTATGTGTATTTTTCATGAGGGGAAATGATGAGTTAGTCTAACCAGTGTTGTGCAACTCTGCACAAGAAAGATAAACCTGGAAAAGATCAAATAGGGAAATGACCCAAAACTTTACTTCCCTAGTCCCACCTTGCATTTTCCCCCTTCATTTGTCCTCCTTCCTTACTTTCCCAACCCTACAAACGTTACAAACGGGATTAATCAGGCTAAGGGAAAGTTTTAAGTCACTTTAAAGAATGGCAATAGGAGAGAGTGTTAATATTTAATCTTTTTTTTTCCTCAAATCAGATTATGTTATAAAATTCAGAGGAAATATTATGTCAAGTATATGTGAAATCTCAACACAATTCCGTTCCTTAAGGATCACGTTTTAACTCAGACTGCAGGGGTCCAATGTTATGTGAACACACCTCACTCACCATGTTGGAGAAATTTTTTCAAGGGAGTTTCAAGAAGATGTGCTTTTTGGTCAGAAAATGTGCCATTTTGATGGTAGGTTTTAGGCTGAATTTCCTCTGGAAACAAACGCTCACACAAATTGCTCACCAACAATTACTCTAACCCTTTAAGCTATCACCACTCCCGAATCAGCTTGAAAAGATGACAGCAAACCTGTCATTCACACACAGGGGAAGGGCAGGAAATAGCATGGATCCATGAATCCCAACCTCAAGAAGGTGGAACCCATAAGGTAGGCAGCAAAACTGAGGAGATAGGTGGAATTTCAGATGATCTGTCACCACCTTTTCCTTTGTGAATGCATGCTGCTAACTATTTTCTGTTGCCCCATTCAGGGCTGGATCCATCCTATCTTATTTAAGGAATTAATTGAATGTTGGAAGCAAGGTCACCCGAGATTTCCCACATAACTGATGAAGAAAGCTGTCTGTCATCATAGGGAAATATAATATTTGACCAACTGCAAGGTAAATTGCCTCTTGCACCTCTACCCACCTTTGCCCTGACCGTGTAAGAAGACTACAAGAGCTGCAATTCTAAATCAAATATATGTTACATTTCTAGTTAGGTCTCTTAGTGATTGCAAGGTCCAGTCCTAAGGCAACTGAATCTGTCCACAAGGTATACCATGAAGTTTTGTGAATTTGACTCCTGGAACCCGACACCTAAAAGCTGAGTGAAAAAAACCTTGCAAAGACCTTTTGTGAATCTTTCCTAGGGTCACAGAGAATGTTAATTGAATTTATCCCACGCATAATCTAGGTTATTATGTTAGCCTCGGTGACAACTTTACTTTTTTAAGTCTTGTTTGCTTGAAGAAAGAAGACTGATGTGTTTATGTGGGTGGGCTGGCTGCCTCTCCCCATACTTGAATAGCTTTTTCCCTGAGTAAATCCATTGACCAATTTCAACCACTTGCAAAATCATAAAAATGCTTAGGTTCCAAAGAACTCATAAAAATCAGTGGGTAGAGGAAACCAAAACTGATGTCTCCAATGAGGAAAAAAGAGACCAAAATAGTTCATTGTCCATTCTGGCAATGGCCAACTGTCTGATCAACTACAGCTTGTGCTCTTTTCCTGCTCAACAGGGACAAATTAGAGGGGAAGATTTGGGGGAGAAACTATTAAAGTGTGACAAGCAAGGAGAAATTAGGGAACAAAAGATTTTTATCTTCCTATGTACTGGAAGACAAACACAATTTGTTCCATTACTTACGGAAGAACTTAAATTTTAAATGTGAGCCTGGTAGGTGTGACTGCTTCTCCCATCTTTTTTTTTTTTTTTTTTTTCTTTTTCCACTCATAGCTATTACGTGAATGTAAGAGGAATCTCTGTATAAATAAAACTATTTACTTTTTGTTTGTTGTTGTTCTGTTTGGCTCAGGTGAGGTTATTTGCAGTTATATGCTTAATTACAAGACATCAAATATATGCTTTTTTTGTGTGCAGTCCCACTTCTGCACACACAAGTTACAAAATGGAAGAGACTACTTCTTCGTCAACTGCAGTTGGGAAGATGGCAAAAACAGGTTTAAGGCATACTTAATAGATCAAAAATGCTATTTTCACTTGAAGCAAAATGCAGAAATGGTACAAACTCATTTGGCCAACTCACATTTGTTTGATATATTTCAAAATGTGTAATTTTATGCTGGATCAGCTATCATCTGTACTTCTTCAGCCTTCATCAGTCCAGGATAAACACTGCACTGTGTGCTCTGATTAATATGACATAAATACTGTCAAGTTCTTATACCTGAGCCAGATCATATTTTGGATAGAGGAGGATCCATTTGGGCACAGATCTGGGATTAATGAGCACTAAACTAAGGTTTAAACCACAGGTTTCCTCTCTGTTTTAGTAATAAATGGAATCCAAGTGGAAGTTACCGGTTATAGGTCTCCTCTGATGCTGACCAGTTTTCCATATTCAATGGAAGTACATCAGCATTTTAGCACTATATCCATATGAATTTCACTTCCCATCACACTATCCCCAATACTGCAGTGAGCCTGCTTTACTCACAGATGATTATACATAATGGTCAGTGTCTGGATGGAATCGTGCTGCAGGGACTGTGAGCAAATGAGCTGTCTCAAACTTACAATGTGGGACTGCTCTACCGTTAACAGAATCTTCTGACATTATTTCAAGCAGTGAGATTATTAAGTGTAATACTGCTAAATAGGAGAGGGCATTCAAAGGAAACATCAGCAAAATCATTCATATAAGAAACATACTACCAAATGCTGTATGTGACATTAACCCATCTCTGCCATAAATCTGTAAAGTTCAATTTCAAAATGGCATATAAAATAATGTATTTGTGTGTGTGTGTGTGTGTGTGGCATGGTAAAACAATGCCAACTGTGTGCATAGCAGCCTTTTCCTGCAGTGGAAAAGACTCCCTTGGCTTGCTGCAAGAAAGAGGGGAGAAAGCATTTTAATAATGCAAATAAAAAGGGAACTGGGTAGTTTAAAGGAAATATGATTACTAGACAGCTGGCAGGACACAGATTTTAAGAATATTCAGATCAAACAGCTGAACATGGAGGAGGTTAAGCTATCTTTCAAGGTCTGATCAAATGGTCAGAAATTACATGTATGTATAATATTTAATGGAAATAATTTTATAGAAGGCAGAAGAAGCCATAAAACCAAAATATCTAACCTGATACCTAATCTCTTCTCCCTGGGCTTCAAAGAGACAGCTTCAGCCCTTGGTAAAGCCTGATCTCAATTTACGACATAGGCATTGTGCTTGAGGGAAGAAGAAATACTCTGAGATGAATTTCACCCAGCTGGATCATGTTGGATAACAAAGCTAACTAGACAAAGTAGTGTCTCCATCTCAGAAAGAGTGCAGCCCTATCTCTCTAAGTGAAAGTCTAAGAAAAGCAGTAAAGAACAACATGAGGCAAAATAGTATCTCATAGACAAAATACTGAATTATAATTCAGAGATCCTGGAATTATTCCTAGCCCTATCTCCAGCCTGCTATGTGAATCTGTTTTTTCATGCTTAGCTTCTCCTTCTTACCCTTACCCATTTTTCCTGTTTCTTTCTACAGTTTCTAGCACAAAGGAGCCTACACGTGTTGCTTTAAGCAGTAATAATAGTGACATGGGATAGTGTAAGAGCAGAAGTGCATGCAGAAGAAAATAAATTGTTGCACTCTGTGATAGTCTGCTCCACAACGAGACAGTGTTCCATGAAATTAAACTCATTAGGTATTTGGAAGGACTGAAAAGAGAGAATGCTACTGTCAAACACTGTTGAGGCAAATTGTTCAGTAAGGTTACGCTGAAAGTATCTGGAACAAAATGGTTAATTCCTGTGCACCCAGCCCCACCTGTAAACAAATGTTGGTGTGAGATGTGTTGAGGAATTGAAAGCATTGCATCTTTTAACCCAGTCAGAAGGTTCAGCCAGTAAAAAGATGTAACAGAGCTGGATTAGATCTGCAAGTATTGCTTTGGAAACTGAGATGAAAGAAAGGATGCCTTTGTGGTGAAGGAACAGAATTATTCCTACAATGTAAGAAAATCAGTTCTAGCTTAGTTCACCAATGCCTGAGTGACCCTGCGCACATTTAAGTTCAGCTTCTCAGCAGAGGTGCCAAAGTTCCCCTATGGAAGAAGGCAGAGGTGCATTATGGGT
This sequence comes from Anser brachyrhynchus, assembly GCF_964034855.1. NCBI lineage: Eukaryota > Metazoa > Chordata > Aves > Anseriformes > Anatidae > Anser > Anser brachyrhynchus. Next base: position 52,863,048 of record NC_137699.1, read on the forward strand.
CCAGGGAGGGCTTACAGTCATGCCAAGAGGCTATCCTTTAAACATCATGGTCTGGATGACCTGGAGGCTTTCAAACCTCATAATATCTGAGTACAGAAACTGAAAGGATGTACCAAGGAAAGATCTCTTCATAGTTGCTTTTTTTTTTCCTGTGCTTTCCTCTGCTTTCATTACTGCCCCTGCCAGAGAGAGGATACTTGAAAGGTTGTTCTTCTGCTGAGGAATGGTTGCTCTTCTGTTGCAGTTATGTTTTGATATAGATGATTCAGTGCAGGTCTCAGATTCAGATCTCTGCAGGTCTCAGTTTCTCCCATACACCCTTTGTCTGTCTTGACTAATTTGGCTGTAAGTTCGAATCCAAGCCCCACTGGTTTATGGGAGTTTTCCCATTAACTTCACTGAGCAAAGATTTCCTCTTACATTCTTTGAGCCCAGGACTGTCTCTTATTATGAGCATGCAGTGTCTAGCTCACTGGGGTGCTGAAGTCAGTTGGGACTGCCAGATGCTACTGTAATGTGAATAAATGTTAGTATACATGGGGGAAGATGAGAGATCGTATACGTTTTCTTTTAACCATTATATAAAATTCTCTCAAAATTGAAGCACTTCAAGATATTACATTAAAAACAGCTTTTTTATTATTTTTTTTTTCAGGATCTCCAGCATTTTTCATGTGCAGACTGAGGGCTAACAGCTCTTCATGGTATTTACAGGAAAAATGCATAGTGCTAAATAATCGCCACATGCCGTGGGAGGAACTTCTGTTTTTAATAAAACCAATCTGGTCTGGATCAATGATAAGGGGGCATAATTTCTTCAAATGGAAAGCCAGCTCTTTGAAAAGAATCTTACAGTCTGCATTAATCTCAGATCAGGGTCTGCAGGGTAAGCAGAAATCAGAGTCCTGGCCGTTTTTACGAATAAAGAGTATTGTCCTTGTCTGAGGGGAAATTCTGGCAAAGAGATTTTATGGGGAGAGAGAAAGAAGGTTTTGGTGCACGGGACAAAATGCTCCGGAGTGTGTGGGGCTAATTGCTGCTCTCCCTTTCTTTAGGTATATATGCACTCATTTATGCACTCATAACACACTCATTGTATTTACTGGATGACTAGTTCTTGCACTGGAGCTCCCCTTTTTCAGGGAATGAATCCTCCCAGTTGCAAGGCAGGCAGCAATAACTGAGCAGAATTGCTGCCCACATCATGATTGCCTTTAGCAGTGTCAACCCATATATCATACATTATCACCTCTATTCACTGCTGGCAGTCCCTCAGCTCTTCTCTCTCTGTTTTACATGTGTGTAGGTGGCCCACTGCAGTTGAGCCAAGCCTCTTTGATAGCCAGGGGTTTGTTTGCACACAGTGGTCCATCTTCCTACAAGGACCAAGTAGCAGGACCAAGGCCTTGTTCTCCTTTCCCCTCTGCTACATCTCTGTCTTGCTGCTGGATCAGCTCTCTAGTCTCTCCTCTACTGTTGCTGCAGAAACAGCGTCAGTATTCTCCACCCTTCATTTCTCGCCACGATACAATCAATCTAATCTTACTGTCCATTGTTTCTATAATTAATGCATTGGTGCGTGACAAATTGCTAAACAGAGGAAAAACTGAGAGTGTCTTCGGATTGTATGGATCCCAAACAGAAACCACAAGGAGGAGAAGAAAAAGACAGCAGGTGTCCAGGCAAACCAATTGTTGTCACTGGTCTCAAGGACAATGTTTGAGGGGTAGTCACCGAGAGCGGCTCATTTTAAGCAGCTGTCCAGTCGGAGAGCTACATTCGCTGCAAACAAAATGGCTTGCAACTAGAAATATATTTACTTGAAGTTCACTTTTCCAAATATAACAGGTGAACTAAATCCCATGGATTTTCCTCAATTTCATTAGAAAAAATAACAGTAAGGGTTTATAGAGTGCCTTTGTCCCACAGATCTTAAGGTGCTCTATAAAGTCTGGGCATCCTTCTTCTACAGCTGAGGAAGAACAGAGAACTGATTTACTCAAGGTCACATCATAAACCAGCAATAGGCTGAAGAGCAGACAGCAGGTCTCCCGATTCTGGCTCTACTTTCATATTACTGGTTCTCTGTTGCACGTCTGGGAGGAGGGAAGACAGGACAGGCACTCACCAGTGGAATTCATTTTGTGTAAATGCATGGATATAGAAACTTAGGAATACAAGAAAACAATTTTGCTTTAATATTATGACTTGTTTTGGTCAGTTCTTGCAGGTCTAAATGCACCTGTAGAGAATCTTTCTTTAGTTGTGCATTACTACATATCATCAGCAGGCTATCTAAAAAGATACAAGATTTTTCTGGTTTCAGCTATTGATATGACCACCAGGAAGATGAAAATTTCCACAGTGCTGGAAAAACAGGCAAACAAGACATATAGCCAACCATAATAATTACTTTTTGGCAAAGTGCTTAGTGGAAATTTTCCCATTGTCATTGTACAAACAATGCACGTTCTCCCATGAAACAGTGTCAGAGTGTTTCTCATAAACATATGCACCATTTCCTCTTCAGAAAGGTCAAGTAAAATAGCATCTATCAAGAGGAGCATTTAGAAGCAACCCACCTGTTATTGCCAGCCAACAGCAACTCAGAGAAATGATGCTAGTGTATCTCGGGGAAAGACAACTGGGTCTCTGTATGCAGTGGATTTTACTGCATAAGAGAAGAACACACTGGTTGAAATTCACAATCCATTACTTTAAACTAGCTTTGTGAGGCCCATTAAAGTCAGTAAAGATAAATCATTGAGGTTTGGATTAGATGTCTCAATGGGAGTATTGAACAGATATGTGCTAGTGTATCAGCGGAAGAAGTCTTTTGAGGCTTCCTACAAGATCCTCCCACTTAGGGGGCTTCACTTTTGAAACAGGAGTTATTATAATCAGAAGACATTTTTTCTAAAACGTATGGTACAGCCAAAGGTTGTGTGTTTGAAGTAGAAATGGATGGATGAAATTCTTAGTCCAGGTTATGTAGGACAACAGAAAATATTATTGCCATAATGATCCCTTGGAGTTTATTAACCACAAATCTATACAGTGCCTTTTAACCCATGATCTGTGGATCCCTTAGGATCCATAAATGAGATCTATAGATATGAGAAAGATGATGCCAAAAGGCAAATTCATTTTCACCCTACAGCGTACCATAGTTGGGAAAATTCTAAAGGAGAGAGGGATATATCACCAGAAGAAAATATTTATGGGTCTGCCAATAAAGAGAGATTAGCTACAGAGAATCTGCAAATAATCACAGGTAAACAAAACTTTGTTCTTTCAATACGTTAGGATCTTGGCATTAAAAAAAAATAAATAAAATAAAATGAAATAAAATTAAAATAAAATAAAATAAAATAAAATAAAATAAAATAAAATAAAATAATAAATAAATAAAATAAAATAAAATAAAATAAAATAAATGACCAATGTATCTTGGTTAAAGTATCAGAAAAAGAAATGTCTCAGATTTCATTTCAATTTGCAGTCTCCCCCGCACTAACCTGAACTACCTTATCTATGTTGGAACCCTAAACATATATATAAATATATATATATGCAGATATTTTTATCTATATATGTATATAAATCCTTTGAAGAAGGTATCCTTTAGAAATCCTCTGTCAAAAGACACTAGATAGTTCAGAGGAGAACTATATCAGAGTAAGTACTGAAAAAACAGTGCTGAAAGGTTTCTGAGTGACTATAATGCGTATGACAAATGGAAAGGACCACTGAAATCTGAAGTCTTACAGAAGAGAAGTTTAATATGCAGGTCATCATGGAGAGGAGGAAGAATTGGACAACTTGAAGGGCAAATCATGCTAGAATTCTGTGCAAGCCATTGAGCACAAATGACAAATACACCCAGAGACAACACTCATGTGCACAAATACGCTGTATAATCCCAGACACTGTAAGAAACATGTAAACATTCGAGCTTGCATTTGCATACATTCTGAAAATGCTAGAGGACGTTTTTGCAAGCTATTATTTAATTTATTCACAAGGTCGATTTGGAAACAGTGTTCAAATGTTTTGGAAATACGTCAAGAACATCGTTTTATTTCATGGTATTGTGGTAGCATCTCATTATATTAGTCTAATATGAATGCAGCACAATGAAAAAGCTATTGTGATGGCATTGTACTAGGCTAAATAGATAGAATGTTATTACAGTACTGTAAAAGGAAAGATTTATAGGTTAGCATTTGCATTTATGAGTAAGAACAGCACATGCAGCCACATCCTTGGCTATTTGGACTCCCAAGGAAACTAAACCTTTTGTTATATTCAGAGTAATCAGGCATTTGAGTAGTGAACAACCCTGCTATTTGTGGAAAAAACAGCAGCAAGGGAGAATATGTGCACTTCTGGACCAGTTTCTTCTGCCATGTTCCCCAGAGATTTTATCCCTTGTCAACAAGAACATCAGGATCCCAGATAGAATAGGATCCAATTGCACATCAGAGCAGCCTCTTTTTTTTTTTTTTTTTTTTTTTTTTCCAGGGTGAACAAGAAAGGGGCACGATTTTAATTTCTACAGAAATGCAGCCAGCAGGGAAACAAAACTACCTTGTATGAGCTGAGGAATGTCTTTGCCTTCTCCAAGATATTTTCCACTGTGATTAGAGGCAGAGGTGATGGAGGAGAGCTAGGGGATTTCTGTTTCCTTGCTAAAAACATTTTGCCAACTGTGACAGGTTTTCCATGGGGCATCCCTTCATCCCCTTCTCTCCCTTACTGAGTTTGGATTGATGAGATCTATGAGGTTTCTGTTTAAAGGAGAAAATCCCTGTTTGCTTTCAACTTAGGTGAATAAATATAATCTGGAGAGGAAAAAAAATCCTGAGAGCCAAATCCTCAGTGTTGTAATCACTACAGTTGTGCTGAATGGAACGAAACTACCCTGATTTATATCAGCCAAGGCTCTAGTCCAACACTGTGAACATACCTTTTTAAGATATTTTTGTTAAACATTTCTCAATGCTATGACTATTGCTACTGTCTCTTGAAAGAACAGTCATACTAGTGATAACTGCTTGCAACAGGAAATCTACTATAATAATGAGCAGTCTTAAAAACAGGAAATAGTGCTCAGTAGTGGAATAAGGGCTTGATGCAAAGACTGTGGAAATCATTGGGGATCAATCATTCTACAACTTCCTATAGGCTTTGGGAAAAAAAAAAATGTTAAAATGTTTCTGAAGGAAACAGGTGCTTCATTCTCAGTAAACACTGCTGTAAAGTGAGATGTTAGCTCCCTTAGGCCCTACTGAAAATCTCCAGTAAGATCACAAATGTGGAAGATTTTTTGATGTTAGTGAATTCTGTAGAGAGATTTTTACTACAGAATTTGCAATTGAGCTGGACTGATTCTGGGTGCTTTGAAGAATCACATCCTAATGTTCACTTTGGCAACATATGCATCAATCAGATGTCAGTTTGGAAGAATGGCATTTCTATTGAGGCAGATATCTTTGTTAAACAGGGGTTACCTATGAAGCGCTGGATGCTTTCTGCCAGATGCTGAATGTCTTCATCACTGCTGGAAGCACTTCATATCCTGCCAAAGCTGGTCAGCAAGGCAGAAGGACAATGTTTGGAGAAAGCATTCCCTCACAGAGTGGGATCTGGCAGTCCATGCTCTTCTGCACCAACAGTGAGCTCACAGATATACTGGCCTGTATTACTAAAGTATATGCTAATATTAATTAAAACTTTTTAATGAGATTTAGTTACATTTTTTTTTTCCTCCATATTGCAGTGACGGAAATAACTTGTTTCAGACATCTCCATACAAGCCAGCACACTTCCTCCATGTACACCAGCCTGAATGCCCAGCACTCCTGGTCCCCCGAAGAGAGCAGTACCAGCAGTGCCCCGCTGTTCACCCTCCAAAACTGCTCCATGATGCAGCAGTCACTATGCTGCATCTGTACGCTGACTGGCCTGCTCCCTTGCATGGATCCTGAGTCCATCCTTACTTGCTCAACATCTTACTAACGAAGCATAATAAAATGAATAAACTGAAATGTTTTCACGAATTTTGAAGAAGGGGGTACCAGCCAAGCTACTGGCATGCTGTGGTCTGTGGAGCATTGTATCATAAACCTTTCCACAGAAATGCAATTTCTTAAAGTACAGTCTTGAACTCACAAGTATCAATGTCAAGACAGATTCTATCATTCTACCAGGGCTTCCTCCAAGCTACTTTAAAGATTTTATTAAACTTGTTCAGAAATAAAATCACCTGAGAAATCCTTGATACCTTGATAATAATAATAATTTTGATAATTAAAAGATTTGGCGCATAGATTTATTTTTTAATTTTTTTTTTTCTTTCTAAAAGGACAGAAGATCCTGAGTATTTAGGATAGTTACTAGGAATTTCATCGAACCTTTTGATCTTAAGCAGAGAGCATTCAGATGTTACAGGAAGTAACAATATATAACCAACAGAGAGATGGAAATGTAGGCAGACAGACATGCATTGATTTAAAACAACAACATTAAGATCTCTGTATATCAGAGAAAGGGCTTTCCCCTTCTCTGAAAATATATGTATACAAATACAAATCTTTGAGATGCTGCATCCTGTGGGATGCATGAGTTCTGTTTTCAGTGACATTTCAGTATCAATAGGCAAATGAGTTCTCACAAATACATAAAGTTTTTATTAGAGTTAGAAAATAACATTACTGAGCTGCCTCTGGTTATAAGAAACCACCATTCTGAAATTTCAATTAATTCCAATCAATATCTTGAATGCTTATTTAGGACCATTTTAATCATATTGAAACAATTAATAAGAAGTAGTTGTTTTCACTATCATAACTCTCCCCTCCCCATCTTTATAAAGATAGTCAACCAGAGCTAACCTCTGATTTTTTTACCCACATCTTAGTCATTTTAAGCTTCGTTTTTGACTACTGAATTGCAGATTGCTCCCAGAATAATGGTGGACTGAAGTTTAAACCAATTAACTATTACGTGTAATTTTTGCCAAAATGGAGAGGATACAAATTATTCCTTCTCTGAAATCAAATACAGCATTTCTATGTCTTTAGAATAAATTATTTATAAGAAAAATAATCATAGCCAGGCTGTTGGCACCTTCAACAACACCTTTTCAGAAATTAGGCCCATCTGCTTGTAGAGCTATCCTCCTAAGGCCACAGGTACCTGAAACTGAATGCATAAATCCTATTTCACTTGAAAGTTCTCCCACCACACAGCCTCCATATGCTCCAGCACAAATCAACAGTGAGATAGAAAGCAGCCTTCACTCCATCAAAATCTCAGAAGATGTCCATCCAGTTGCTACCCACAGAGGCAGAGAAGTAAGTCCTGCACAAGGCCAAGCTGCTTTCAATCACAACATATTTAGAATAGTAATGGGTTTTTAGTGCCTCATGGCAGAAGTTGCCCCTCCGAGTCACTGTGTTAAAAAGGTGTCTGTTAAGTGTTTACTCGCAGAAGCATAAACCGTGCTCTGGACTTCAAGTAAAGAAAGATGTCTATGACCTTCTCTAGAGAAAGACATTCTCAGATTAAAAAACAGGTAAACCAGAAACTGCACTGATTGTTCTTTGCTACTGGCTAGCCTTCTGTGTCTTTTTCCCTCAGCATCTTGAATCTTTGGCTCTCGTTCTGGATGAACCAGGCTTTTGTCACTGACCAGACAGGAAACTAAACAGATCATTTTTGGTCCTATAATTCACCTTCTAAGGTCAGGTAGCTAATTTTTTCTTAGTAGGCATTTGAAACTCACCTCACGTAAGTGAATTATTTATACATAGAATAACTTTCACAATGCGAAAATCAGTCCATTCACATAAAACAGTTACACACATGTTTAAAGTTAGGTATCTACTAAATGGTCTTGCTGAATCAGTACCTTCGTGCGAGAGCAGAAAATAATAATCAACATTTTGTTTCACGTTATTCCCAGATGAATTCAACTTCTAGAAGCTTATCATAAATGCCATGACATTTTTATCTGGTTCTTCTCACTGGGTCAAATCTTCAAAGAACAACCATGCCACACATTTCCAAATAGAAATATTTGTTATAGCCAATATCCAGCCCAAAGGGATCTCTCCATATGAGTGTACTGCTGGATTTTCGTGTTTTACAGGAATATAAAATAGAAAGTGGTTTATTGTTCAGTACTGAGCCTGTAACAGACTTCTAACTGGAAAACTGGAGACCATAAAACATCAAATGAACACATCTTTCAGTCTTGCTATCATGCTTGAAAGGAAATGATTTGCTTCATTAAGAATTCCACAGGTTAAAAACAAATTATCTCCATTTGTATTTATTTGCAGATCTAAAGAGCTATCAAGCTCACAGACCCCTTCTGGACTATTAAAACCAAACAATGCCAATTTTAAGAGTGCTCAGGAGGCAGCTTGCAAACAAGTAGCACCCAAAACCAGGGACAGATTTTCAGAAAACTCAAACTCCAACACATTGAGTTTATTTGGGGCATAAACAGGAACCAAACCCTTCTGAAAATCTGGGTTTTATTATGAATTCTGACTATTATTAAAAATCTGGCCTTCATTGAAGGTGCTGAGTACTTGAAAACTCAATTCTAGGTTCTCTTGAATTTCCTGTTGGAAAGCTAGTTTTATGCCAGAAAAAAAAAAAAAAAAAAAAAAAAACTGACTTTGAAATGTGTTTTAAAGGATTTTTGAAATATAATCAGCTACCAGAATACCTTTTAAAGATACGTTTAAATCCCTGGCACAGGAAAAAATTTAATTTGTTGTGTGACAACATCATTACATACCACACACTCAGTAGCATCACAGGACCAGAGAAATAAAAATATAAGCAATTTTCTAATAAAGAGTTGAAAACAAAGAAAATGTTTTTAGTTCAATTGGCAACAATTATAGTGCTCTGAGAAATTATGGTAAGAGTGCTGTTTCAGTTGACTAGGGTAACTGGATTAATTGCTGACATGAAATAGAGTGGCAGAATTTGGAAATGCAAAGACTCAAATCTAGGAGCCTAAAACTTTAAAACTACCTACACAAAAGGCTTTTATAAAGTCCAAACAAAGGCAGTTAAAAGAACAGGCTTTTAAGACTGGGAGAAATAACTTGAACAGGATGAAGCAGGTCCATACTGATCATTTGGCATTATTTTTCCCCTCTGAGCCACACCATTGTTCTGCCATTTAAAATAAATAAATAGATAGATAGATAGATAGATAGATAGATAGATAGATAGATAGATAATACTTCTTAGATCCTACATACTTGTAAGGAATGCTTCCCTTAGTGTTCACAGGAATATGAACTATGATGAGATAAACTAGACCTTTCCCATTTGAAATACTCCTGGAAAAGACAAGCTGCAATGGGCAAAATACTGTAATAAGGATTAGACATTCTTGGGCTTTTAGACATCTTCAAGACATCATCTTCAAGTGTATGATCCTCCGTAGGGACCAAGAAGGTCAATGGGAAAGGTAAACAATTGCCTGTCCAAAAGGATTAAAAAAAAAAAAAAAAGAAAAAGAAAAGTTATATAAAAAATACAGCTAAATCGATATATAATGTACACTAAATATCTTTTAAGAGGACAAGAAGAGGGAGTGTTTCACATTTATTTCTCAGGTAGTCTGCAATGTCTCATCTGCACTGTAACTGTGAAACATCTGGGGCTGATCCGAGACAGCTATTTTACCAGATGTGCTAGATAGTTTGTCCCTTCTTGGGCACAGTGATTTGGACACTGCCTGTGTAATAAGCCCGCAATCTTCCATCTCAAATGTTCCTTAAAGGGAAGTTTGTGATTCCTCTTCTTTCATATAATTTCTGAACATTCATTTCCTTCCTCTGCCTTAGGTGGAAGCTAAAATGAGGGATACACTCTTGAGGGATATTTCAGTAGAGACCAGCAGTGCCACATCCTCTTCCTCCAGCTGGTGACTGGTGGATGAGAGGACAGGCTGGGGAATGTGAGAATAGCTCTGTCTAGCATATCTTTCGATCTACCCCCTCAAAGCAGATAATATTCATTTCCAGCATGCTAATGCAAGATAACAAGGAGGTAAGAGCATTGTGTAAAATGATCTGTCTCATTTCATCCAATTCAGCCCAGCCAAAAATTAGCCCTACACCCACCAATGCCCTTAAAGGGACATGTTCCTTTTAATGTACACGGTGAAGAACGGGGAGGATAAGAGATGAAAAAGAAGAACTGTGATAACTGTGGTACCTAAAAGCTATAGTGAGCTCAATTAATTAGAATCTTCACTTGTTTAAAAAATGGTCTCTCTGTGCACATTTAAAAACTGGTAATAAAATATCACTACTGTACCACTATGGAGTATCTTTGAGATGCTCAATGAAATACTTGAATTACAAAGTAACAATTTCTATTGTTAGGAGTTGCTGCTATTCTCTTTTTATTGATGTCATAAAGTAGGTATTTATGAGATGAGGTTATTAAGATCAATAGTATAAATGGAACACCTAATTCTCTCTTTTTCAGGCCAGCACAAAGCATTCCTCCGGTGGAATCTGTGAGAATAAAAGGTGACTGGATACTGTCAGTTAACCCTAATCCAAATGCAAAGAGCTCACCCTATTAACAATGAGTCATTTTTTACATGTTTCTTAGATCTAAAACTATCTTGTCCCTAAGTAGCCTTTATGAAATGTACAGATTTGAATTCATTGCAGGACTGGATTTGCCACAACTAACACTGGAACCCTATTTTTTCCTTTTTTAAAATGAGAAAAAGAAGATGGAAGATTTTATTTTACCATCCTTTTAGTGGTGTGTTTTTAATAAATATGATCCTTCTTTGTGAAAAAAAATCCTTTTGTAAAAACAAAAAATCTCAGATTATACGGCTGATACTTCAAAGAAATCTTTGCATTGACTGAATAATGAGCTGCAAAGAAACTATGGTATGGACTTGAATCCATCTACTAATGAAGAATTGAACTTGCATTATACTCACAGTTTCACTACCCAGCCCAAATTGCAGAAGACAATGCTTTTGAGCCAAGTGCAGTCACCAAACTATCTCAACTCTTTCTAGTGATCTGATTCTTGTCTGTCATTTGCCTATTTCACTTGTAATCAGAATCACCATCAGTCACTGCTAATTTAAACTCATGATTAAATATATCAGCCTAGTTTAGTGGTCATCACTAAGAGAAAGGATTTGCCAACAGCTGATCATTTTGTTGTTCCTAATGACTCTGCTCCTAGAATTCCATTCTACAAGGACTTGTTCACATCAGTAAGATTTACACATAGGAACACAGGTTTGAAAAATTCTTTAATCATGAGATGCTGCAGAACACTCAGTTCTCCATCATTAAATGGAGAAATATTTTACAAAATACTTTTTTTTCGATTTACATTATAAAACTTAGAAGTCCGATTAACATCAGCAAGACAGAAAAATATATATATATAATATCATAAAATCATGTTATCCTTCTAGTATTGTTCAGTATTCTGCACTAATCATGTATTTATAAAAGATGTCGCTTTTAAAAAATGCACTGCAAAATCTGCTCCAATACTTAAGGTTAATACATTAACCTTAAAAGACATACATGTCAACTTTAATGTCTTATCTTACATCACAAGATATTCATTCACATTTAGATTAATTGTTTTGGTTGGGGTATTTTACAATGAGTTTGAAACAGTTAGAAAACTGAGACACCAGTTTCTACTGTAACCTTTCCCAGTGAAACTGTCAAAAGAGAAAAAGTTCAATACTTCACACCAGTTTTCTGTGTGACTACACATACAAACTCTACACGCATCCAAGTGACTGTTTTTAGACACAGCCAATTTGCTTTAAAAATTCAAATACATAAACAGTTGCATCCCAACATAAATAGTAATTTGCTGGTAAAGTCTTGTCCACCTTGCTTATACAGCCCTGAGGGTTGCAAAAATGATAGAAAAGCTCTTGACAGGTTTTGCACTGTCAGCTACTGCACATCAGCTTCTGTCTGGTGCCAGGGAAGGGTGTACAAAGCAGTGCGGGGATGAGGGAAGAGAGATGGTGCAACTCAGCTCCGTGGTGCATCCCCAGACACAGACCCACACATGCATAGAACTCCTACTCAGCCCTCTTCTCTGCCCTGTGGTGTGTGGTCAGGTGCCGCAAAACCCTTACAGGGCTAATACAAAGCTAATATTTATGTCATGCTTTGAAAGGTGTTTGAGGAGGAAAAGACCCCTGCTTGTCTGCCAGGCTGTCTGTTCCCCCCAGTGTACTCAAAGCCTCTTTACTGTTATACCACAAAGTGTGAATCAGAGAGAATAAGAAACAAAACAGTTCTGTATGGCAAAACTGAGTAACAATGTGAAAGCTGCATACTGTGCAATGCCATTATATAACTTTGAATCTTTTGTTCCAGAAAACATTATTAGATGCTTAAATACAGGCACTGCTATAGCATAATTGTTTGTGATTACAGAAATAAAAGGAAAAGCTAAAAAGCAACACTGTATTACTTCTGTAAGCCTGCTAAACCTTTGCTGTAGGCACCAGCATAAGACAAGGGACAAGGAAGACACCATTGACTCCTTCTTAAAAAAAAAAAAAAAAGCTAAAAGGTAGAAGAGTAATTCTCTGTTGCTCTGTTCTGACCACTGAGCATGGTTGGTTTCTTGAGTGATGTTGTTATGGCTTTAGTTACTTTAGCTTTAGTGGAGCTGTGCTGTTCTGTGGTAGTACTAATTGTAGGCTCTTTTCCTCTATTGAAAAAAATGTCAAAAAGAAAATAAAAATACTATTACCAAAATACTTGAAACATTAGTTTGAGATTTGAAAAAATCAATTTGACTTTTTTCTTTTTCCAGACACTGATGTCCATTTAGCCACCCCCCAAAAAATCCATTTGAAAATTTTCAAGTTAACACTTGCAATCATCTTTATTTATAACTTTACAGAGAGATTGCTGCCAACAACATGCACTTTTATGTTTTGTTTTGTTTAATAATTCTGGAGAAATCCATAAGTAAGATTGTTGTTACCATAGTAAGTCCTTGATTTAGCTGACAAAGATTTAGCTACAATGTCCTAAGGATGTAGAAGTAAATGAAGACTTTATCCTTCTTTTCTGGTCTGATCCCAGAAGATTCTTGGGCTAGATTATCTTCTATAAAGTGTTTTGCCACAATGTCTCTATGGACAACCACCTCCTTAAAAAGACAGCATAATAATCTAATAAAAATCCCATCTATGGAGATCCATTACTGTGCAACTGGGAAAACCAAACCAAACAACATACTAATATAAAAACCTTAGTGAATTCCTTGGTGCATTATATGCACTACCACATTTACAAATGACCACATGGATTGTGTAATATTGTGGAGAGTTTCTTTTATAGTTCCCTGTGGGCTAAAATGTTTAGACACAACCAAGATGAGCAGAGGGGCCACTTGTAGATTTAACTGGGAATTTTTCTGTTTTTCTGTTTTTATGGGCTTGTATCTCAGCCATATCATTGCTTTAAAAATTGCTTTTGTAGTTAGTAGCAGGAGAGCTTGACCTCAACACAGTAACAACATATGTATTCCTTTAAGTAAGCTCTGCATAGGACTGCAAATTGAAATGTAGAGAGATATTAGCTGTGTGAGTTAAGATGTCATTAGCTAAACTGCCCAGGAAGGGTAAATTTGTCAATTGTCATTAGCACATTTTTTATCCTGGTACTTTAGAGATCAAAAGTGTTAACCTGGAAATGGCATTCTGATTTAAATCTTTTTAATGTTTGGAAGGATTGGTCATTTCTTTATGATATTGCATTGCTTTTTGAGGAGAGTCCTTCCTTCATTCAGCACCTGCAAATTGCCTGTATGAGGATCTCACTTAAGAAAGGAGAAAAGGATCCTTTCAGTTGTTTCTCGAGTTACTTAGATCTGTCATAAAACTGTCACTTTGGATTATTGCTTAAATGTTGGCTGCAGGCTGAAAACCGTATGTCCATGCAGCACTCACCCACTGCAGGAGGGGTTTATAAAAGGGAAATTGTTGCTCTGCAGGGAGATACCTGTTAACCTTATTCATTTGTAAAACTGGTTACATATTTTGGCACTTGCTTGTGCAGTTTGACATTGACAAAGCTTTTGACAAGATGAAGTAGATATATGATATTTATGTGAGGTTCTCAGAAACTGCACATACAGAGCAAGCTTTATTAAGTAGACCTGGGTGCTCCATGTCAACCAGCAGCTTGTTGCAGGAAAGACCTCAGAGTTTCTGCCCTTTGCCCTTTAACGAGATACAAAGCTGGGATGCTGGTGATACTCAAAATTAGCAGTTCTAGCTTTATGTGTATTTGTCTGTTTTGCTGTTCACATGCCCTTTACCGGCCTACAGGTTGCATGGGACAGACACTGGGAAACAAGAAGCTTGTCTTAAGGGATGTTAGCAGTTTCAATTCCTATAAACAGCAATTCTCAGAAAAAATGGAGGATTTACTCAGTGCTTTTCTGGACTAGTTTCTGTACAACTGTGTGTATTTTGTTTTATAGTGAAGAAATAATCACTAAATAATGCCAAACTGAAGTTAAGAATATTGTAAATATGTCTACATGCATACATAACCTAGATTTTTTTTACCAATCTGCCTTAAAATCACAACTAATTGCATTTAATCTGGAAGGTATTTTTCTACAGTTACCACTGCAGTCTGACTATCTTGAAATTATTATCATTGGGGAGTTCTGGTTTGCATTAATAGTCACTGATTTCCATCAAAGTCCAAGTGTTTCCACAAATTTTTCACGTGGAAGAAGTCTGGCATATCTGTGGAAGAAAAGAATGAAAAACAAATGAGGGATTGTACTATGACCTCTACAAATCTTCCACCAAGAGAAAAGGTTGCTTTACCTGAGCTGTGTAGCTGCTGGCTAAGGTGCAAGGAAAAGACTAAAACCAGGAGAAGTCTGGAAATAAAAGATTAGGTGATGGAGGTAGATGGCAAGTGGCCTGACCCATGAAAAGCTCTATCTCTGAAAATATATTTGAGGGAAATCCATCTGAACATTCTGAGGACTGGGATTTTCATAAATTTACATCAGACTGCCCAATAAGAAAGTTTTATAGCACTGGCATTCAGTACTCATGCACAAACACCATAGGATATGTCTGGTTCATTTTTGCAGGGCCTGAATAACCAGACCACTGTTTAGGACATCATGCTACTACTGCACGTTGTTCACAGCCAGGCTGTGGATTTGCTATGAATCTAATCCATCCCTGCAGCTGACTAATGCTAACATGGAGGTTGTCAAGAAAAGGAAATAAACAAGAAGATGAAACAGTTCTGTCATTTTGTTGTAAAAGCTGGTTTTGCTTGTGTTTAAAATGGTTCAAGGTCTAGTGTTGCAGGCAGATTTCCTTCAGTTTTTTGCAAGACTAAAGTATCTACCATATCCCAAAATTGTCTCATGGAAATTCTTCCACAACCATTCTCACCATGGTTACCCTCCTCACTCTGTCATCATGTGTTTCCTTTGCAAGCATGCTATATCACTGCCTCACACCATGTCTTTTTGGGGCACACTCCATTTCTTAGGCAGAAAGGGATAACAAAGTAGTGTCAGGCTGTTACATTGTTTAGGGATTTCAGTTGGGACAAGTATGGAAAAATACACATTTGCAACTTAGCCAAACCTCTGAGCCTCCCTCTCTACCTCCAGACTACCAGTATTTTCTGTTCTACTTTCCAACCCTGCTGTGACACAGCAAGACATTTGGATTTTTCCCCTGATTACATATAAGCTTTGCAATATGACTGCTGTATTGCAGGCTGGGATTTCATATATTGTAATCAAGTATGATCAATTCACTGCAGGTGCTATGGCAGGCAGAGGATGATGCAGTCCCTGTTTTCTACATGCTCCCAACCTAACCTATAAATGTGGCTACCAATAGGGGTGATTGGCAGTGCCTTTCGCACTGTGAGGAGATAATTGTGGTGCTGTGATATAAGCAAGTGAGGCTTATCCTGCAGTTTTGCTATTGTGGAAAAAAAAAAAAATCAGATAAGAACCATATGGGATAAAATACTAGGGTTACAGCAATACAATTACAGGGTCACTTTGTCCAGGCACAGGTTGACTGAGACACCTTGACTAAATTTTTCAACTATATGTATGCAAGCAAAAAATCCAAAGGACAGTAGACACTAACTATTTCTGACTCAACTTACTGTGACCACTGAAGAACATGAGAATTTTCAATGAGGAATTAATGTTATGAAGGGGTTTAATATTATATAGCTCGTGGCACACCAAAGATCCTTAGCTCTTAGCTCATGATAATCCGGATAGAATTTAACCTGCAAAACTTAAAAGGTGAGTCTGCATTACTTTTAAGTAGAGAAAAAAAAATCTATTTTATACTGTCTTTCATGTCCAATCCAAAGCTCTTAAAGTTAATAGGTCTCTTTCTCCCAGTTTCAGTAGGTTTTGGATCAGATCCTGATAGTCACAACACCTAACTGTGTGATATGTAAAAATGTCCTTTTTAAGTGCTCCTTGCAATCAGATAAAACTCCTTCCTAAATGGCATCATTCAATATACAGATTGTAGCAGGTAATTGTAATTGTAAATTACTGTAGCAAGCTTAGAATCAACTATTTAAGTACTCACCTGGCAAAACTGCAAAAGCCAACATTTTTTCCCCTTACTTTCCAGTATATATTTCATTTTTCATGGCTCCTTAACTCTGATATTGAAGTGGGCAATTTGGACTGAAACTTGGCATAGAAGTTTTCAGCCTCCAAGCAAATATTTGTCAATTAAAAATCATGAGACTGTTGAATAAAACTTGGCAAACTGTTCTAAAACTATATACATGGTAAGTATATTTGCAAAGTATTAATGCACAGGGTATGCACACTTTCTGGCAAAACATACTCTCACGCACATTTGTACAAACACAAAATACACAAATACAATCTCCTTGCACACCAGAATTCCCCATAATGTCTTTCTGATGATTGTGTCTCAGAGATCTAAGCATGAGCTTTAGTTTTGATGTACCTTCCATAACAAGGAATGCTTGGGATTTTCTATGACTGGCATAATAGAGTCTAATCCCTCCAGAAGGGGACTTAGTGAATAATATGCATACAGGCACACATTTTGAGAGCACATACTTCAAAAATATGGAAATAGAAGCATAAAAGGTAAATTCATTTTACATGTAGGATAAAAGTGTAGAATATAAGGCTTTTTACAAATTTCTATACAACAAGAAGAAAAAGGGAGGAAGGGACAGAAGTATTTCAAGAGACTCTATAATACCTAATGCTTAATTATTTAGTTGTAATCACCGTATTATAACCTCATAATACCAACAACAGAAGCACAGGGAAGCCTTCACTGTCATCAAATTTAATGAGATTTGAGGCTGACCATCAGCTACCAGGACATCTCAAACCTTGTAGCACTCCGTCTTGGTGCTTCATGATCAGCAAATGAGATATAAATGGATGGGGAGAACTTGCAGCCAGGAATTCACTGCCCAAAGTTGAGGGAAGAATTAGGATGAGAATAAGAATAAAAGGTGCCATTCATGCCAAACCAAACATGAGGGGCTTAAAGCCAGCACACTACCCAGAAAGAATGACTAAAAGACCAGAGGTCTACTCACCTCCAGCACAAAGATATTTTATCAGCTTTCTTCTTCAGTGACTGTAAGTGACTCAATAGATTAACTCATATGGCAGACACTACACTACAATGAAAAATAACCAGTTAAATTTGGGGCAGATTGAGAGCTTTAATTTAAAAATGTCCATGCTTGTCAATTCAATTAGTTGAGAATTTGCTGGCAAGACAAGCTAAGTAACTCTTGCCAAAGCATAAGAAAAAACCAGACTCATCAGATAACTGTCTGAGGCAGGTATGACCCACCAGGCTAGACACTTCCCTCTGTTTTATAAGTTTCCTCTACTGCATCCATATGCCAGTATCATCCCTTCCCTGAATTGGGAACAGGCTCTGCCATTGCAAGCAGCCTATTTTGCCATCTTGTTCCTCTTTCAGTCTGTGTCAGTCTAAATCCTTCCTTCTATTCTGTTGTGACAGAGGACGCAGTGGTGTTCATATCTGCCCATCTGTAAGCGCCTACCCAACTCATGACCTAATAGCTATATTTTCTAACAGCTGAAACAGGTATCCCAGAGGTGTAGGAGGACAGACCCATGTTACCAGGGGTACCTCCTAAAGCTCTTACAACAAATAGCACTGGGTTGTGTTTTTTGTTTTGTTTTGTTTTTTCTTTGTTTTTCTCTGCAACTCTATACACTTTAAAAAAAAAAAAAAAAAAAGCTGTGATTATGTGGTATACATCTAATTAAAATGTACTATAATTGTTGAAGTATTCTACTGAAGTCATTTTCTTTTTCAAGCGACAGGTTTACCAGATGATAAAACTTGTCTTGTGGTTTCTCTGCCCTTGCCAAGAAGCTCAGAGCTAAGTACAGAGGGTGGGGTCAGTCCTGGACATCAACCCCCCCTCTGTGAATGGCAGCATTCTTCACTAAGCTCTCATGCTCAAGACTTAAGTCAGGCTTTTTGCCAAACACTCAAGTCCAAGACAAATAGCCTATGTGGGTGTTTTGTGCACAAAGATGACTGAGGTTCATTTTAGCTAGATGGATAAACCTTTTGAAATCCGGCTTGTTAGAACTGACTATATTATAGATCAGAGTTAGCTGTTTATTGAAAAGCACTGAGACAGAAATGTAAATTACCCAGGAATCAGAATGACCTGGGAGTGAAGTACCAGTGGCTCTTGGCAAATGTATTGTCACCTATTCTAACAAACAATGTCACCATTTATGTATGGTGACTTCATTTCTTTTTTTTTTTTTTTTTTTTCAGTGACTACGCTCAAGCTATGTCTTTTCATATTTTCCCTTCTTCTACAGAAAAATAGTGTGCAAATGTATGGAATTTGCAAGGAAAAATTCAAGACCCAAAATATCCTGACTTTTTTTTTTTAATATTTTTATTTAATATAGCTCCATTCTATAAGGGCTATCTTCTGTTGGTGACAGGGATGAAATTTCCTTATGTATGAAAAACCTGTGTGACCCTAAACCCCTTAGACTCCAATGCTCTAAGGGGCCCAGAATTGCTCTATGTGCTAGACCACTGGTTTTGTTTGGTTTTATTTTTAAGTCAGCAGCTGAAGCTCCAGTTTATGAACTGGAGTTGTCATTGAGTTTAGGTCACCATCAAAACACAGAGCATTCCTGACTTATCTTGTACTTCCAAGCTCTTTTCCCCCTCTGGGTCTCCTCTAACTTGTTTCTGACCATTTTTCCATTTAAGCAGAGAGGAGAGTATATAATCTTTCATAACTGCCCAAAACTTTGGAACCCAGAAAGTACAATCTGGGATGTCACTTTGTATGATATGAATTTAGGGGAAGGGAAAACTTCTGCAAAACACAGCGTCTCTTGCATTAAAGGGGTATTTTCCTAGGGTACTGGAACATACTTAAAAGTTTTATCTCCCTCCCCCCCCAGAATCAGTCTTTACCCTATCCTTTTTCTTGCCTGGGAGAATGGGCCTGTTTTCATTCTGAAGGCCTGCTCCAACTCAGTAACCAACAAAAACAAAAGGAGTTGTTGTTGAAAGGTACCACAGCCTGCCATGGTCTACAACCATGAGGAAAGTACAGCCTGGAGAACAACACTACCATGGGTTTCAGTTGCATTCTGTGAAGACTGTCAGTCTCTGTTCAGACTTGCACTCCTTACTGGCATTGCCAGTAGTGCTGTTAGTGTATACATGTTATTTAACCAAGGGCAATGCCATGGAGGGACACTCACATGACTTGAGTCAGGGCCACAGGCAGTGCTATCAGGTTAGCACACAATTCCACTGAGCTGATGTAGCTTGTTCCTCAGAATTTAATTTGATAAGATTTAACCCAGACTGTGCTAACATGGCTATTCTTTTGGTGCACTTACTGTGCAGTGGAGTCAAACTTCAAGAGCCAAAGAAACAGTGCTCTGGGATTTGAACATGCATACCCTTCGACCTGTGCTGAAAAGCACCATGTAATTTCATATTAGGACTCATGGAAACCAGAAGACTGCAAATGTTCTGTCTGCTGATGATCCAGGCTGCGTTTGACCCAACAGGGTTGGAAATAAAACCTGGCAAAATCAGGTCTTTGTTGATTAATGTGGCGTTGACAGCACCCTAATGGGTTCTATTAGAAGCATGGCAATTATTGTGGTGTTTATGGTGCACTTCTATGGAGTTTGCAAAATCGTGCATTCTGCACACATCCTAATTACAGAAACATTCTGGAAATACCTTAACAAAACATAAGAGCATTTACAGGTAAAATTGCCAAGTTTTCATAAGGTAAATGCAGCTGTAATACATCCTATTGATCAAAGTACATTAAAATTTCACAGACCAAATAATGGAAACAAAACAAACTATTGAATAGCAGCTTATTCCATAAACACCATTCATCCCGTGTTCAGAATAAACATAGGATTCTACAGGAAAACTATGTGATGATCTTATAATTAATATTAATATAAGGCATATACATAAATGGGTTAAATTAAGGCTGAATGGTCAAGTTTAATTTTGGCATTACCTAAATCTGTTTGCTTTACTCTGCAGTTATTATACATTACTATAAGAACAATAATGTGTATTAGTTCAATTCTATTTTGTTCATAATTCTATCTAGTGGTTACTGTTGCGCAGCAGTGACCACTAAAACATTGTTCCCAGAGCAGCTAGAGTAACCGCTAGATTTTGCATTCAGTTGTGAAGTAAATATTTCAAAATAATCAACAGCAACTATATCAAGATCCACATTACATGCTACAAAACAGACATGAATTTGGCACGTGTTTTCCCTGCCCACCCATGAACAACAAGTAGTGCAGAGCGTGGTTTGTGTCACCCGATGTGCTGTTCCTGTCCCCCCACCATCAAGGTGGCTTTCAGCCCTGTAAGTACCAGTTGCTAATAGGTCTGTTTCACAACTTTTTCTTCAAAAGCTCCTTTCTGTTACACTCCTGGCATCTGTTTCTTTTCCCTTAGGAGCTGCTTAACCTAGGTGCATAACACTGTTTTGTAGAGAATCAAGGCCTGATCCAGCAGTCACTGAAGTCATTTTCAGTACAGTTCAGTAGGGCTATACAAGCCAAAGTAAAAGAAAAAGAAAGAAAAAAGAAAAAAGAAAAAAAAAAAAAAAAGGACAGGCAGGTCAGATTGACAGGATCATCTAGAGACTCTCATAGGTGAATAAGGGGCACAATGACAGAAGGACCATGGCTATCAGTGGTGTAACTCCACATGCCTGTTTGTCGTTAGTTTGCATTGCAGCAAGCAGCAGGTTGTTACAGCCCCTGTGGTTTCTCTCCTTTATGCCATCACTAAGCACATTATTCCCTCCTTGCTCTCAGAAAGAAATCTTACTTGAGCCCAACTTCTTTGTGGAGGCACTTCTTGCAAAACTTCCCATCAGCATTACTGGACAGCGGATAAGGCAGTACATGGACAACAGGCAGCTGAGCTAAGTGAGATTCATGCACAAACATTGGCCCATTTCTGTATCACTTGGGACCTCTTTCCCAAATATCAATGTTAAATTGCTTTTGGCTGTGCAACAGGTCTGCTAGCACTCATAGCTGCACACTGGAAAATGAACCTTTATTCTTTGACACCTGATTCAATCAGCTTTCTGTACAATCTCTCTCTGTTTCTGGTTGCAAAGCTGGAATTGATACCTTATTTTAAGTCTCATAATCTGAAACTGTACAAGATTGAGGATATGAGTAGGCCAACCACAAGCAGCTGAGGTACAGCCCTCAGCTGGGACTTGATAACTGCATGCATACGTGCTTCTAGCCTGTTGCAAATATGAAATGAAACTGGTTGCCTGAAACCAAACTCAGAGTGGATTTAAGCCACTTCCTGGGTAGTTTGAGCTTATTTGTTTTTCACATGCATCAGATCTACACGGACATGTCTCAGCAGACAGGCGGCAAGTTTAAAAGACTCCCTCTGTCAAGCAGGGAAAATCTCACTAGTCAGGCCTCTAGGTTGTAAGATGTTTGGGACAGGACCAGATTTTCATTTTGTATTTAAGCAAACTTGTGCAATAAGTCTTAGGTCATTACTAAAGGTACAAGGCAGCAAATTAATAAACATAATGACATATATAAACATTAATGGTTTGGTGTTATGGTTATTATTATAACAAGACAATTTTACTGTGAAGGTTAATTCATTAAGGTCTGAAAAATACTTGGAGGTCCCTATAAGAAAGGAGTTAAAGAAATGCAAAACTGTTACTTTGCTATTGTGTTATTTATCAGCTGTCTGGTTAGCATTTGTGCTCAGTCCGCAGGTTTCACATGTAAATCAAATGCAATGAGACTACGACAATTCGCAAGATTTACACAGATGGGACCTGACCAGCCCTCTCTGAAGTCATCGGAGGTGGTCTGGGTTCCCAAATGACTGTAAATAGGAGACAAAAACATAAGTATAATTTACTTTTATAAAACTTTTAATTAGCTTAATAAAATATCTCTGCATAAAAGCATATAGCTTGTAAAAACCCAGACCTTCTCCATACCAGAGCTGGTGTGGATCAGGATAATAGACACAAAGAATTTCATTACCATGTTAATACAATAGGGAAGTCTCCTGTCTCTCTTTTGAATAACCTCTCATGCAAATTTTGCATGTTGACCATGACACCAGACCTTCTTAGGGCACTGAGTTGTGTTTCCCTATGCTTACAATATATTTGATTTTCAACACAAAACTGCAGACTCATCAAAAGCCCACCTTTCTGCCAGCATTCAATTATTTAAATACTATACAATGTGGGTTTTTTCCACCTGGAATCCTGCACAAAGTACTTCAGGCAAGCTCACAAATAATATAATATGAAAAGGGAAAATAAATCCAAGTGGGAAGAAATTTTAATCGATGGGGTCCTTTTTAGCTATTAGTTTCCACCTTTCCTCACCTTTGACCGGTAGTTTAAAAAGCTGCTTCCAAAACGCATTTAAGCATACGACAAACATATATATCCAAATTCTCTCCACAGTAATGATTCTATAATTTTCTTCAAGCCAAAAGCAGGTTTATTTGGAATTAGGGTCATTATCTGCCCACACACTGAATTATTTGACCACATGTTAAACATTTGAACTATGCAAAGGTTCATTATTGTTATCCAATTACAATATGTTTAGTTTCTCATGCACATAATTAATGATGGAATATTTATAAATATACAGGCTTTGCAGTATTTAAAAAATGTAACAAACAAAATCCGTGAATAATAAATGTATAAGGATATTCCTAACATAAGCATGATGCTAACAAAGTATTTTTTACTGTGTGCCATATTCTGACCTCAGTTCTTAGAGATCACAATGCCAAGGAAGTGGTAAAATCCATAAAGGTTGGTTTCAAACATTTCCCCTTTTTATAGACAAAAGTTTACTTTGTCTTGTACAATGGTGCTTGAACTAATCATATGGAACGATTTTGTACCTCTTCAGGAGTAAGAAAAAACAGAATTATTCCTTTATGTGCTTGCTAGAAAAATCCCCCCAAAAATCCCCCCCAAAATGTAATATTTATGAAAGAAGTACATCCAGTTTTATGTTCAAAAGTGTGATACACCAAAATGAAGAACCAAACTCTTTTTAAGAATGCATATGAGCTGCCATATGCATACACTAGTTTCTTCTTCAAAAATCTAAAAAATTAATAGCTCTGTGGTTTAACCTAGCATTACTGTCACACATCTGTCTCCATGCATCGCCAAGCAGGATGGCTCTGAAGGCCCAAGAGGAGCTACCAGTCAAACTGCAACTGTGCTGTGTTTCTGGTTGCTGCAGCCCCATGTGCCAGGACAAGGGCACTCCTGGCACACGGTGCCTGCAAGTTGCAGAGGTTTGCCATGATTCACCACAGGCAGGACACTCTCGTTCTCTGTGTGCATCCTGAGTGCTGCTCAGGAGTACATTTAATGGGTTCAGTGAGGAGTATGTTTAATGGGTTCAGTGTACATCTCCCACAGGCTAAATCACTCCCTGCCCCACACCTCCACCAAGCATTTCCAAGTGCCCCAGTGGAAGCCACTCTGCACCCTGCATCTGACCACAGACGTCTCCCCATTCTATGTCCTGAGGAGGAGCAGCATGTGGGACCAACACAACAGTCTTTGAGTGAACCACACCGCCGAACACTTTCCTTGCACTGGATGCTGCCCCTACAGACTCGTCTTAGAGATGGATGAAGAAAAGGGAAAATCTCCCCTGATTTCAGTAGGTTTGGGGTCAGATTCCAGGCCCCAGGCAAGTTTTGCTTCAGAAGAGCTTAGAGCCTGAAAAATAAATCTATGTCTTTGTTGCCTAAATGTAATTTGATTCTAGTTGTCATGAATAGGACGTAAGAAATGTGGAAATATCTGTATATGTTCCTTTCTCAAACAGTGGGTGCCATTAGAAAGCATAATAGCATTCCGGACTATTGATTTTACCACAGTATTTCCTTGCTTAGAGTGTTTTCCACTATGAGGTATTTGTACCATGCCATGGTAAATGTTATTTTTAACGGAGCTCACTGTACTCTTGTTTGAGAAACTATGTGAACAATGTGAGCTCTCTCACAATGCTGAGTTGCTCAGCTGGCCTGTCTGATGTCCTATTTAAAAAGAAGAAAAAAAAAAAAAAACAAAAAGCAACGTGTAAGAAGAGCTAAATTGAATGTAAAGATGAAATGCAGCAAAAGGTAGATACTAAAAATGCTAGAGTGAACCCCAATGTAGTATTCTAGATAACGAAGATATTAAATATGGATTGTACTCATAGGTAGAGTTTAGATTTTGACTATATTTGCCTAGATCAGAAACAGACACCCAGACCAGACCTCATTTATCTTCCAAACCAAATACAGCTTAAGTCATATAAGATGCCTTTTTTTTCTTTTTTTTCCTTTTTTTTTTTTTCTGAATACTTTTCAGTAATTCTGTAACTTTGCTAAGAGATTCACTTATTCCACTGTAGGATAATGGCGAAACGGTAGGAGAAAAGGAATACTTTCGAACTCACAGAGAAGGTGAGCGTGTTTCTAAATTAAAAGCAGCATAACTAAATGTAAAGCAGTCCATCATAATAAGGTCCAAGTTTCATTTAAATGAAATCAGCATAATTTTTGCCCCTAACTTAAGATTACAACAAACTGATCTTTGTTCATATAAATTGACACAATACTTCTTTTTCTGGATCTGAGTTCTTAATCTCATAATTTGCAATGACTAAGAGTTTACCAAATGCTTACAACATGTGACGGAAAGTAGGGAAATAAAATATTAGTGAAACTTCAAAATGAATTGGGCGAAATAGTGGTCTTAAAAAGTAGATACAGTGAACCAAAGACAAAGGGCAAAGTTCTAAAATTTGTAATATTATTAACCATGACAGAGTTATGTCATATTGTGGCAAAAAAAAAAAAAAAAAGATATGTATAAAAAATGTCATCTAAAATGCACCAGGACATTCTGTCCTCTCCTCTGACCCGATACAGCATGCAGCATACCTGGAATATTGTGTATACTGGAATATTGCTCCATACCTGAAGGAATGTATGATGTAAACATGTCACAGAGACTAGGACTGGGCAATAAGAATCATTGGAGAAGCAGAAAAGGAAATTGCAAAGCAAAATGGAATCATTCATTCTCCACACTATGAGGCAAGAAATAATGAGCCTGCATATTACAAATAACCTGTAAGTTTTGAAGCATTGTCTAAAGAAAAGATGGAATCTAGATTGGTAGAAATTCTTAGGAGCAGGTTAGATAAAGATGACAAGACTGGTTTAGGTACAGCTTCTCTTGCCCTGGGAAACAATGATAGAACTGAGGTTTTTTGCTCCCTTCCAAACTTGTTTCATATAACAAGTTTCTTAATATATGTTAAAATTCCTTTTCAGTTATGACAGAAAGTTCAATGGGAACATTCTCCTATGTACATGGACACTCACAGGAATCCCTTGACAGGACCATTTTCACGGATACCCCTGACAATTAAGCCCCTGTGTCTTTTCTGAAAAGCAAAATCCCTTTTGGCTTTACAGGAAAACAAAGGGCTGGACTATTCAGAAGCCAACATAACTGGAAAAGGAAAAGCCAGACTGTTGGAGAAAATTAGCTTCAGGCATACATTTTCACTAAGTCTGCAGAGAGTTCTCTGAGAGATTTATCATCCTAAATTACCATTGGATCTACATAGGAAATAAATCTTCACAGATATCCACTTGGACAATTGGAACAGGGGTAAAAGAAAAAAAAAAAAAAGTTACTTCTCCTGTTTCAGGGTGTATTTTAACAGATATTTGTTATTGATTTTTTTTTGTTGTTTGTTTTTTTGTTTGTTTGTTTTACACACCTTAGTTTTGCTTGTAATGGGCTCTTGATGATACTACGTATTTTTGATACTTTTAAGGGGGAAGCCAAACCCTCATTATTTTTACCTGAATTTCAAGGATTTAAAAATATTGAACCATAAATATCATTATGATCCTTTACAAGAACTTAAATTCAGGTACCTTCTCTCCTTCATTTTTATTTCATATTGTACTTTCTAACAGGACTGCTACTGCTGGAGGGTCTCTTTTCTTCTTGTGTCATCTTAACGCACTATAGGAATTGCACAATTACAAAGGCATCATGAATGAGGCACTCCAGTGAAGGAACTTGCCTCAAAAAGTAAAATGGAACCATCCAATACCTGAAATATAATTTCCATGAGGTAACACATCCATACTTCATGTCTTTTCAGTCTTCATGTGTTAGATCTTTTATTCTGTATTGAAAAGCTGACCCTCTTTAAATGGGTTCATCACAAATCTAATCTTCTTCATTGCAAACATTTGCTCAAATTAAGTGAATTTAGCATGATTCCAGAATATGGTACTTTTGAATCCTTTGCAGCACCATGCTTTCTTAACTTTTAAAAGCTACAGAAATTGAGTGTGTATTGGACTCAACTATGTCAACAGATATTAATCCTTCACAGAGTGCATAAAAATAAGATGTGATAAGATCTCTACACAGATTGAATTATAAACTTATTGATAATTTTAATTGGTTTTCCGATTAACTAAATTTCAAAACGTACCAAGAATCTACCTGAAAACTGATTATTTTCTGCTCTGTTTAATCTACAGACCAGAGGTTAAAAACTATCACGGTCGACTTTATTTGAGAGTTGTTATTCCCTCATCTTTTATACTTGTGACAATGTTAATGGTTATTTGAATTAGCTGGCACTCCTATGCTCCTCAGTTTTCTTGTAGCTGGAAATTTATTGTTTAAATATACATGGAGTCTAGTCTCCACTTCAGTGAGTTTCCAAAGCTCAACAGAAGTTTGCTAGCAACAGACGGTGCTGATTTGGAAGAAAGGTGTAGACTGGTTGAAGAAATTCTAGAACAGTGCAGTGGGAACAAGAGTTTTCAAATGGAAAATTAGAATGGAATGGAAACCGTGATTATAAGTAGGAGGATGTCCAGTGATGCTCAAACTTGAGGATAGCTTGACATACAAGATTTCTATTGCTATGAGATTTTGGGTTGGTGAAAGAACAAAAGAGGAATACTATGCAGACCTCAGTGACTTTCCTCACATGACACATTTAGAGGAAACAGCTGGCTCTGCAGGTATGATTTTAAGAATCTTGTTTTGGATATATGTACATAGGAAGAAGAAAAAAAACTAGTATAAAGAAAAATAAGTGAAAGCTAAAAACAGCTTAAAAGAACAATGGAAATGGAAAAGAGGAAGAGTCAGACTTTCAGAACAATTCTCTGACTGCAGCAGTAAGAGCATAGATTTGTATTTGATCTCATGTCAGTGTCTAAAGCTAGTCAAGGAATCTCTACTACTGATCAGCTACTGTAATGAGGTCTATTTTGTATTTATTTAGAAGCTCCAGTAAATGAACATTTCAGCTACTCACTACCATGGTGACAAAAACTATTGCAGAATATCTGTGCTTAAGATCAACCCCCTGTTCACTTCCACCTCTGGTTCAGTGTACTGCAATTCAAGTTATACTTAAGGCATGCTTCAAAAGGGACCTCACCAAATGAGATGTCACTTTCTTTTCATGTAATAGCTGGTGGACAGGTCCTGACTTGGAAATTCTTGATCTCAGTTCACAAGAATAATTTGCAGGCCAGTTCTCAGTTTTCAGGTCGTGATCCTTTGACAGTTTAGATCAGGTCACTATATATATATATATATATATATATATATTTAATTTCTCTATTATCTTTTAACCTTACCTCTTGTTTCTGGACAAACAAATTGTTAGGATCTTTGTAAGTTCCTAAATGCTGAGAAACTTGGGAATAGCTCAGTTGAGTGTTGTGGTTTAGCTCCAGCAGGCAGCTCAGCACCACACAGCCACTCTCTCACTCTCCAGGTGGGATGGTGAGAGAATTAGCAAGGTAGAAGTAGTCAGGCATTGGAATGGGTTGCCCAGGGAGGTGGTGGAGTCACTGTCCCTGGAGGTGTTCAAGGGAAGGTTGGACGTGGTGCTTAGGGACATGCTTTAGTAGGTGACATTGGTAGTAGGGTGATGGTTGGACCAGATGATCTTGGAGGGCTTTTCCAACCCTAATGATTCTATGATTCTAAGTTCAAGAACTCATGATAAAGATAGTTTGCTAGGTAAAGCAAAAGTCACACATGCAAGCAAAGCAAACCGAGGAATTAATTCACTATTTCCCATCGGGAGGCAGGTGTTCCTGACCATGATGCCATATGGTATGGAATATACCAGTGGTCATCTGGGTCAGCTGTCCTGGCCATGTCCCATCCCAGCCTCCCTCCTTGCTGGCAGGGCAGCACAAGCAGGAAAGTTCTTGACTCTGTATAAGTATTGCTCTGCAACAACTAAAGCATCGTTGTGTTATCACCACTGTTTTCATTAAAAATCCAAAACACTGCATCATACAAGCCTCTGTGAAGAAAATGAACTCTATCCCAGCCAAAACCATGACAGAGAGAAATGTCAGAAACTCACAACTGGGTTTGAAATTCAAAGTCATAAGGCTTAGAAAAGTGTATTAATTAGGGAGAAATCTGCAATATGTGATTAGTATTTCCCAGTTACAACAACTTTTAAAAATCTCTTAAAAAATGAAATTAAATTTGACTACTCCATGTGTAGCTTATTGAAAATAATACTTTTCAAGGTTAGCTATAAGCTTCTTCTCAACTGCTACACTGACAGGCTCCTATAAAACAAATATACAATTAAAAATTGCCCATGCCACTGACTTCAGCAGAAAGAAGGTATCAATTTATTGCCATGAAACAAGAGCACAGTCTGCTAACAGGCAACTCATCTGCTCTCCTATACTAATACAGAACTATATTTCATACAGGAAAATCAAAATCAACTTACATGAATGTTTGAAGCAAAAGTCATGCATAACCCACTAAAGCAAAATGAATATGAGAGTCAGTGGGTTCCAAAAAGAAGAAAGGAAAAAGTAGCTATAAACTCCGCAGAAAGTGGAAATACAGGCATTGTTACACAGACCTCTAATCTCTTGTGCAGTGCTATATGTGGAGAGGAAAAAATGCCTTCCTGACCTCTCCAGGTGATCAATTTACACTCTGAAGCCTGAGAGCTGATCTGTATCTATTCCAAATTAACTGGAATAGAAAGAGACATGAGGCTAAAACATAAAGAAATAACACTGTAGAAAGCAGAAAGTACCTTATTCATCAGTACAAGCCAGGCTGTCATTTGCTAGCAAAGGAGATACCTTCCTTTCATAAATATGCCTGCACAGATTTTAATATCAAAAGTACCTCAGAACTCTCAGTGAAAATAATCTCTGCAGGTACTGGTCCAAAGCCTACTGAGATCAATAGGAATACCTCCCTCCAGTGCAGTAGACTCTGGATCAGGCCCTTTCTCTATGACAAAGGTTCCCTCCATCACAGGACTGCAATGTTGCCTTCTTCATGCCCCTTACAGTACGCACAACTTCTGTTTTGAAGCTGACAGAAAAACAACAAACCACCCAGATGAAACTAATTGGAAATGTCCTTTCAGATGGGAAAAGACATGAGAAACGATAGAATAAAATGTTATGTGACCTACAATCTGACGCACTGTATTGTATGTGATCATCATACAGTATAATTTTATAGAGTTCCCCCCCCCCCCCCCCCCCCAGGTCTCCTGAAATTCTGTTATTTCCAAAGTGTTAAAAATACTCCGTTTGCTAATATAAATGATTATAATTGACAGTGCATTGTCAATCTATTGCAAAGCTGATTTAATTAAGAATGCCAAGGGGCATCATTTGGGGCCAGGTATCTAAGCTGCAAATTTTTTTTTGATCTCAACCTCTCCCTATAGGACCGTCCACACTAGCACCAAAGGCTGGAGGGCAAGAGAACAAAGGGAATTTTATGTGTCTGAATTCAAATTCTTTCCCTTTGAAATGAAGCGTCCAGAATGGGCAATAAAACTGTGAAAATGGATTTCTGGCCGCATTTGATGTTAAGCCTTTAGTGTCAAGAGCCAGGTCTTTTTTTCTCTCTCTTTCTTTTATTTTTTTTTTCTTTTAGTTTTTTTCCCCTGAATGGTCTTGTGGGGAATTTGTCCTATAAATTATTTCTTACAGTTTGTATGCATACTGTATGGCCTTGTCTCATATTAGAACTCAAAAGTAGGCTATTGTGTGTGTGTGTTTTAATTAACCTGTATTTTCAGTAAAATTGCAATGGAAAACGTGCTAAAGAAGTTCATTCCACGTAGGTTTTTTTTTCCTATCAGCCCATGTGCGAAACTGCAATGTTTATTAAGCACTTCTATAGAAAGAGTAACTTTCACTCTGGTCTTCCTTTTTCATACCCAGTAGTCATAATCCTTTGTGTCAACGCTTCCATTCCCATAGTAGGATATTGCAATGCAATAAGAAAAGCAGAGGATTAGGCCCACTTAGAATGATCATGCAGAGGGATCTATTATAATAATGATTACAACCATTTTCTCTTTAATAGCTAGCCACTGATGGAAGGGCAAGGAAGGAAGAAGAGAGACACAGAAATGAAAGGAATCTTGGCATATTGAAATGATTTGTTCCTAAGCTTTGATTGTATATGAAAATTGATCTTAAAATATTTATTTGTAACAAAAGCAGTTGGCAAAACCATATTAAAGCTGGCTAAATTAATTTAAATTGTTACACACCACTTAGGCAGTACATACTTGCTGTCTGAAGAAAAATTTTAGTGTGTGTGCATGCAGTTTAGCTACCATTTTTTTATTTATTTATTTTTAATAAAACTAGTAGCACTTTAGCATCCATTTCTGTGCAGACTGTGTTTTCATGAGGTAAGATTACAATGATTAGCAATTCCTTTTACTTAAGCAAGTGAAGGTTTCGTAAGGAAAATTTAGTTCCACAAGTAAAGGTGAGACTCTTATCAGGAGCCAGATTCATAGGTCTTTTCAATAGTGAATAACAAAACTTTAAAAATGTACATTTTGCTGCTGTTAAGTAAAGTAAAGTAAAGTAAAATAAAATAAAATAAAATAAAATAAAATAAAATAAAATAAAATCTTCTCTTTGGTGTATTCCTGGATTTCACCTTCTCTAGTCATACATTCCTCCTCTTCCAGCCCCTCCTTTTTTTTTCTGATATTCCTTTCTTGTAGTTTTCTTTCTCCAGGCCTCCCTCAGGCTTCCTGCCTCTCTAGACTTATTCTCTTTTCCATTGACTCTGGTTCATTCTGATCTTTTTTCTTTTGTTTTACATACCACGGTTAGTTCACTTTTTCCTCCTTTCTCACATACATTTTCCCTGCCTTTTGTGTTTTATTTCTCTGTCCCTGCCTATGTTTCTAATTCTCTATTTTTAGTATTTTTAAGCAAGCTCCTTAGTGTATGATATATATCTGTGCAAATAAATAGAACAATTACAATCAATTGAATTATTCAAGATTTAAGAAGCTTTCACTTCAATCAGCATCTGATGCCAAGAGATTTACACTAACTAACTAATATACCAGTGTCTGTCCTACCAGAATCAGGGCCAGAGTCCTTTGAATGAGAATGAAAAAAAGTTGATAAGGTAGGAAATTATTTTCTCTAGTATTGCTTTACAGGAACTTTCACTTACCAGCAAATTATTCACAGAACTGAGCATCCTTACTGGCTCCTCCCAACCGAAACTCCATCAAGACTTTATTGTGTGGTCCACACCACAACCCAATGGGAAACAGTTTATCCTAGCACAAGAAGAAGAAGGAGTGCTGTCCTGGTTTCAGCTGAGACAAAGTTAATTTTCTTCATAGTGGCTGGTATGGTGCTGTGTTTTGAATTTAGGTGAAAAATAATGCTGATAACACAACATTTTAGTTGTTACAGAGCAGTGCTGACACTAAGTCAAGGACTTTTCAGCTTCTCCTGCTGCCCTGCAAGTGCAGAGGCTGGGGGTGCACAAGAAGCTGGGAGGGAACACAGCCAGGATGGATGACAGAAACCATCTTTATCTCAACCCACAAGTTTTACTATTTTTTTCCAATTTTCTCACCCATCCAACTGGATGGGAGTGAGCAAACTGCTGTGTGGTGCTTAGCTTCCTTCCAGGTTAAACCACTGCAAGTGACAATATGATCTTCAGACAAACCAGATTTTCTCCGACCTATTTAGCTATCAAAGGACTGCTTCTATAGATACCTGTGTAAATCTAGCAGTGCCCTAAAAATCAGACTTCTGTTTGATTTCAAAACACCATGTTCAAAAAACACAAGAAGCTGTTTGACATGCAGAATTTTTTTTTTTTTTTTGAATCTTTTCAGTTTGGTTACATGAATAGAACCAATACATCTCTCACACACTTAATATCTATCAGTGGTGTACCTTGTATAAATAAGTCTATCTATTAGATATTGATAGATTGCACTCAACGCCTCCCTTAATTTTGGTCTGATTATTCTGTTATAAATACAAACATACATTGTTTCTGTTTGGTCACAGCTTCCACTCTCATCTTTGGGTAATAAAAAATTACAGGACTGAGTCAGGCTTATGCAAATCTTCATTCACAAATTTAGCACAATATATAAATGCTACAACTTCAATTCAGTGATTATGTCCTATATGGTTTAACATGAAGCTTACACTTAATCACTCTGTTGAAATATCATTTATACATTAAAGTTACACTTAAATAAATAGACAGAGGCACTGAAAATGGAAGGGCAACTACTTTTTATCTGTATACATAAATTAGTACACAGAGACTTGCTAAAATGTATGTATGTACAGTTGTATGTACATCTACACAAAGAACATTTCCATTTAATTCAGCTGTGCAAGCAAAATATCATGCTACCCCATTTACATGCAATATAAAATTCCCAATTAGTCCCAAAACTGAAAATTCGGAATAGGACCTAGGAATTCCCATCTCCCTTGCTGCTCCTGGGACAAACATTCCAGATGCTATGTATGCTCAAATGGATTTAAACATTTTTCAGATGGAAAAAAAAAAAAAAAAAAAAAAAAAAAAAAAGGAGAGAGAAGAGAGAGACATAGCAATAACAAAACATTTCAGACCAAATATCCCAGTCTCACAGACACTCTATGAAGTAGAAAACAGGAACATGTAAGATATTACACACGGTTGTACCAAAACCACAGCCAACATTTATGTATTACATCTGTTAGCCAGGCAATGCTCAGTCCTGTCCAAGATGTGGTCAGCATTTGAATTAAGATTTACTGAAACAAGTTTCCCAAGTTCCATTGCAGCCCTGCAGCTTCAGACCGTGATAATGTGAGATTTTAGAAACTAAATAAGGCAGGGCTTGGCTAGTAAGTGGAGAGGAGAATCTGAGGAAAAGCCAAGGTTACTGCAAAGTATTTGGCTGGTTTTCAGTTCACAGTGGTTTGTACCTTCTTTCTGAGATAGTTTCTCTTAGGCATTGTATCCATGGTCTGTGGTTCTGACTGTGGCAGGGCAGGAGAGATTCCTTGTCACTGGTTTACACTTCAAGGCCTTCTAAGCCCACCCAGCCTTGAAGCACGACAAGAATGGGAAACAAATGAATAAATACTGAATTATTTAATCTGGGTACATCATTCACAGATTCCCACTCTTAATGCAAGAATTCACTACTCAGCAGCTACTATACTCCTGTATAGATTCACCTGCATTTGAGTGATGGCTAGGGTTTTCTCTTAGTGCATCTCAGGAATAACTAAATTATTATCTGTCACTAAAATATGATTTTTCTGAATATTATTTGTACACTTTATGCTTGCTACTTTCTCCAGCTCACTTGTCCCAGCACGAATCCTCAGAAATTAAGTAAATGTTTTTATTTTGTTCCTCCTGCCCTTCTATTTTTATCTTGTTCCTTTAAGATGATAAAGGTCATCTTAAAGTAATTTTGTAACAAATCAGGATGCACATTAAAACTGCCTTTCTTAAAATTTAATTTTTGAACTTTGCAAAGCACAGAGTACCTTCTGCAACTCCTCTGAACCTCATTTAGCTTCAAACACACTCAAGAAATACTTCTGCAATATCATATGTTTAGATGTTTTCATTGGGAGTTTAGCTCCTTAAGTCAAAATAACATGCGACAAGGTAAGTTTTCATTATTTTAAATTAACTCCATCCATGTGACTACAGAGAAAAACTTGAAAGTATGTCCCATTTACAGTGCAACACCCAGAAGCAACAAGGTAAGAAGCTGAAAATAGATACATAAATATATATTTTCAATCTTGTTACTTTTAAAACAGGCTCAGGATTTTGATATTCATATGGTTTGTTTTGAGAAAAATGAAGTAAGCATCATCAGTGAATAGACATCATTTTTAAACAACATGTAACTGTCACAGAAGTCCTCTGTTCAGCCACATGACACAGACAGTCAGCTGCTGTAACAAAAACGTAGATTATAACAGAAAACACATTACAGAGCATACGTTCTTTTCCTCTCTCAGTACACAGGATGTGATCAGCTTGCAACTCACTCAACACAAACACTGAGCCCAGAACTCAGCTTCTGGCCTTTGTGCTCCTTCACACACAGATGCACAGCCCCTGTAACTGGTGTGGACTGCTTGTGCAAGGCTCCACATGCTGAGAGCTCAACAACAGAAAACTGTAACACAGTTGAAGTCTTCTGAATTCCAGTAATACAGAGCAAAACCTCTATCAGTTTGAAACTCCCATAAGTCTTTAATCAGAAACCCAAATCGTAAAGCCTGAGAAGACTTTAGATGGGAGTATTCTAGGCCATAAAGGCTTTTGCTCTGCCCAGGTCTTGCATTCACAGGTCAGGCTGTGAAGTGACCATCTGACTGAGACCTGAGAAACAGAGAGCAGCTAGCTTGCACAGACGAGCCCGGTCAAAAATGAACCACACGTGCAAAGCCAGCATGTACACTAAGCTAGCACTGACAAGCTGCAGCTAGTTTCAGGTACACAAGTTGATGAAGTCTACCAGGATGTGGTCAACAATGTAGTAAACTACACATAGTAAGT
Source organism: Anser brachyrhynchus (assembly GCF_964034855.1). NCBI lineage: Eukaryota > Metazoa > Chordata > Aves > Anseriformes > Anatidae > Anser > Anser brachyrhynchus. The sequence continues at coordinate 52,898,696 of NC_137699.1, forward strand.
TTTTTTTCCCCACAGGCCTTTGCAGCAAACCCACAACTTTTTTGGAGGTAACTTTACTGCAAAGCTTTCAACTTGCTGGATAAATTGTAATGGTTATTCACCGCTGGTACAATAGCTATTTCCATCCTTGAGCTCATTTCATTTATTTTCTTTCTTTCATAAACAGCTGAAAGTGGAAAATAATACCTGATGATTAGTTAAGTACCTTCTGGGTATAAAACTTCAAAGAAGAGAAAGTTACAATGAAAACATAATAATCAAAGTTTCCATTTAGATTTATTACTTATTATTACTATGAATATTTTTCAATTTTTAGAATGCATGCCATAAAGAAAATGCATGTGAAGCTTTCCGTTTTTTAGCATTCTATTTATTAACAATAGTTCTATTCAATGTCCATAAACAGCAGATGCAATTTTAGTGAAATCCATAAGCAATAAAGCTACTCATATTCTAATTCAGGTATCTTGACCTATTATTATCAATTCTAGTTTTATGATTATTTAGTTCCGTTACAATAGTAAGTGCTAAGTGCTTTCTAAATTAGGATTCATGATAGTCATTGTAGCCATGTTAAGAAAATAAATAAATAAATGAAAAATACAGCATTAACCTGGTTATCTAAATAGCATCTAACACTAAGCGCACATTAAAAGAAAAAAAAATATATTTTCTTGATGATTTCTGTAAGAGTTTTCTCAACAATTTGACAACCTCATATTTAAAAGAAACATATTTCATATATGCACAGAATTTATTGTTCAGTAAACTTCACAACGTGCAGCCGACATTACTGTTTACTTAGCATTCAAAGGTATGGTAGGAGTTTGCACAATAATTAAACGCAAGTTTCCATTTTGAACTATGACTTAATGGCCAAATCCAACACCCAAGAAAATTACCCATCATGTCCTTTCACGGGGACCTCACTCTGTTCTAGACACCCAGCAAAATCCGGCAGGATGTAAGTGACTACATAAGCACAGTCACAATCGTTGTGATCTTTGTTCTTTCTCTTTATTTTCATTCATATTTGCTTATTGCCATCTCTGATTTAATTGTATCAAATATGGGCATGCAGCTAGGGAGAGACATAAGTCTGCCATACAATTATTTTATGTTAAGACTACTCAAATGGTGGACTGTCCTCTGTGACTGGGCACACACCATACATACCTCTCACTAAAATCAGCAGAGAAAACTTGATAAAGAGCTATTTTTTGCATGTGATCATAACTTTGCTATACTTTACCTATTTCTGTCAACCTTTGCCAGACACAATTTACAGGAAAATTGCACTTAGTTCAGGTGCATTTGAGAGCCTCCCAGGGCTCTGGGTGAAAGTCATGATTAATCCATGCTGAAACTCATCCTTCCAAAAGCCAAGCCTTTTTTGGGGAGGGGAAAGAAGGGGCTTGAAGTTTGGCTCATTAGTGGCATTTTTATGGATGGTCTCATAAAGAGCCACACAAAGGATTAAAGGCTAATCTTGTCAGAGAACTGATCAGCTTTTGTAAAAATGGACAATATTTGGACTCAAATATTTGTGACAGATATTTAATGCATCACAATGCAGTCTTTTTTGGCCAGAACTTTTTTCAGCTGAACGAGTATTCTGACTGGAGCCCATCAAGATAAATTTAGAGATTTCCTTTTGTGAGCCACAGAACACACATCTACAATTCTGTAGCTAGACCTGGAGATCCACTGTGGACTCTCTGAGGTCAACCAAGTGTTGATCCATGCAGCAGCTGCTCCCTCGGTGGGGCTCAAGATTGTTAGCAACTTCTCTCTACTCTGCACAGCTGTCAATTTCCATAAAATCTGCAAGTACTTAATACCTTTGAGATCTTTGCCTCCTTCTCAAATTTGCTTGAGTTTAGCCAACATGTTCTAAAGGTACTAATGTACTGATCATACATACACATAGCGTAATCATTATTACTTCTCTTCTTCAGCAAACCAGGCTAAAAACCACAGAAAGTGAGCCTCTAAGACTCTTCCAGTATTAAATGTAGCCTTGCCTCTTAGAGTATATAACCCCCATTGTTTTGTACAGTCCAATTCTAAATGACATCATTGATTTGTGAGAAGAGTATCTAGTAATTAGTTGTTTTTTTAACGGTTGTGCCATTTGACATATTAAATGTTGTGCATTACTTAAACAACAGGGCAGAAATATCAATAGTCTGGTGCCACTGTGGCTCTTTTCCATTAGAGTGCATATATGTATGAGACTGTGAATCGTGAGTAATAGGGGACTATGTTTCTCAATGATGTATCTGGTGAAGTCAGCATTAACTTCTTGTACAATAGATCTCTGGGGGTAGACAAAAAATACTAGGTTTTTATTTATCTTTGTGGGGCTTGATCAGGGGCTTATTTTCTGGTTTAATAAGAAATTTAACTGGATTTTACTCTGAAAGATATTTTAGCCAGACCTCCACTACCATTTGTCTCACTGACAACAGGCTCTGTAGTAGTTTTCTTTACTTAGGACTCTCTGTAATGCTAATGACAAGGGTTATTTGGGGTCTCTGTTGCTAGTCTTCTCTTTTCTTCTTCTTCTTCCACTGTTGTTGTTTAGCCTGGAGAAAAGATGATCTAAGAGGGAACTAATCCCACTGTGAAGGTTACTGGGGAAATGCAGCCAAACTCTTCACATCAGAGCAGGAAGAACGTGAGAGAACAGAGATACACCGAAATACAACCTCCTTCCTTGGAGGTTTTCATTATAACCTACCGGACAAAGTCCTGAGTGACCTGTTCTGAATTCAATGGTCCTGTTTTGAACAGAAGGTTGGATGAGAGACCTCCTAAGATCCCTTCCAACTTGAATTATTCTATCACTGTATGATTCTTTTAAATTCACTTTCTATACAAAGACAAACCTATAAGCACTGACTTGTCATAAAATGTCAATCTGGAGAATGATCATTAGCAGTCATTAACAAACTTGTCTTTGATATCGCTGTAATAAAGTTCTGAGTCTAAAAGAATTTATTCAGATAGTTAGTTGCAGTGAAATGCAATGTCATATGTAAAAACAGAGTTTTGCATAGGAGTCCCTCACTGACTTTTGGTCTGTAGCTAACTTGATATACTACACTGGACAGAAACTGTCCCTAGGGTCCCTGATACTGCTGCTAGGGTTTCATAGTTCCTTAAGCCATCAGTCCTGTAACTGTTAAATACTGCTAAAACTTTATATAGTGAGAAGGAAATGAACAGTACACATTTCAACTCCCTAAGTCTTCTAGGTGGTCATACATTTGCTCGAGGAGTAGAAATGTTTTATGCTGATGGTCATTGAATGAATTGAGACCTTACCTGGCTTTGGGTGATTTCTTTAAAAATATCACATTACTGAGAGAACTTGCTTTCAATAAGGTTTTTGTATTACAAGGAAAAGTTATTTACAACCTTGGTGGGTTCCCCTTTGAAGTCATTTGTCTTGTTGAGAGGGGAAGTGGAGCTGGCCTTTGAAGAGTCTCATTTCATCTTGGATCTCTCCCTTTGAAGTACACTTTACCCCATGGGCATTCCCTGTGGAAAATTTCTCATTGTTCATGGGTCTCCTAAGAAAATATTCCCCAGAGGCACACTTCCCTGGAGAATAATTTACCTTGGAGATACATGCAGTGATGTATTTTTCATCCTTGCCAACAGCAGGCAGAGTCTAGTTACACCAACTGCACAAGAGATTTTACAAAGAAAATATAGGTGACTGCTTGCATAATATATAGAGGGCAGTTGTATAATGTGTACAGTGTCCAAATCTTGATGAACTCAAGCTTCCTTAATGCTACTTAAAAAAAAATACCAGGTATTTCAGTACTAATACTTTGTCCTCAGGCATCCTTAATATTTTGGATCCTTTAATACAGAAGTGTTCTCATTCTTATTTTCTAACAGAAAAAAAAAAAAAAAATCCCTGAAAACCTGAAGAAAATCCTATCAGCCATTTTCAGACCTGATGGTGTTCAAAGGTAGCCATTATAAGTGTGATAAAAACAAAGAAGAGAAGGTACTTTTTCACTTTAAATATTTTTTTATTTTTTTATTTTCTTTTTCTTTTTTCTTTTTTAATATATATATATAGAACCTCAACAAACAGATAAGTAAACCTTTTTTATGGCTCAGTGCTCATTGAGGTCTAGTACCTCTGTGAGGTTACAAACTACAAATTAGGAACATAAACACAAACAAACAGCCACACCTATGGTCCATAAAAGCTTTTCAACCATTAAAGCAGTACTACTTCTGCTATATCCTACCATTGCCTAATTTCAAAGGCATAATAAAGGGTAATTGCTATGCATACAGGATACGCTCTAGGCATAACCAAAACAAGCAGCTAACTTGGACAGCAAATTTCCAGAACAGAAAAACTGTCATGGCCCTACTCCCTGTTTTACTTATACCACAGCCTTATAAAGCCAGAATGACAGCTGCAGCTGTGTCGAGATGCATTGGATGCAGGTGATGGGGTCAAGTGGGAGCCCTCCTAGAGGCACAAATTATTGCCCCAAATTTTCTAATACCCTCAGCAGAAGAAAGAGCAGAGAATCTGACTTTGCTTGACTCCTCTCAGTGTGTTATTCCTCTTTATTTTACATTGCAGGAGTGACTTATTTCTGGTCATATCCCACAACTTACTCTGAAGTAGTATGGTGCTGGAAGCCTAGAACTGACTCAATACTCCAGACATATTCTTGAGCTGAGTTAATTTAGTCCATGTCTGCTAAATTCTTACCATTTTACAGAGGGTCTGAGTCACTCAGGAAATCTATGGTAAATTCAGTATTGTTGCAAAAGTATCATATTAAATTCTCACATTTCATTCTGCATGCTAAGAGAACACTCAGTGGATTGCAGTGGATATTATAGCATGCACCGTTTATAGTTTGTTTATATATAAACTCATATATTTATAAAACTTCAATTACCTCTGAAAATATAGGATTCTGACAGGAGATAAGAGCTCTACCTACTTGAGTGCTTCCTTTTAAAATTATGTAACTGATTTGGATAAAGATAGTATGATATTTCCCATTGCACTATATTTAAGTATTAATGGATTTTTCCTATGAAATCTCTATCTCTCTTCTGCAAGGCAACCTTTGGCCATCTTACTTGTTTGATATTATGGTCCTTTCCATGGCAACAGATTGTGATGTCATGCATGGACAGATTATGAGGTCAAAAAGTGCCCAGGATGGAGTTGGAGGAAAATGTAGGAAAGATTCTGAAACTGCACAAACATTTTTCGAAGCAAGTATCTAAAAGAAATGGAAAACATGCTTAGAGAAAATTCAATAATTATTTAAATTAACTTGTTAAAGAGGCTTCATGGTTAGGTCAACCCTAATAACAATAATAGTAATAGTAATAATAATGCAAAAACATTTGCAAAGACCATAGTACTGTCAAACAACAAAGACCTTTACATCCATTACTTAAATAATATTAATTTATTTTTCATCATAGTCTATGAAGAAACTTTACAAAAAAAATGACAATGGAATGTGAACTAATGTATGCGACGGCTACACACAGAATCATAGAATCACAGAATGGTGGAGGTTGGAGTGGACCTCTGGAGGTCATCTGGTCCTAAACCCCTGCTAAAGCAGGAACAGCTAGAGCAGGTTGTCCAGGACCACATCCAGATGGCTTTTGAAGATCTCCAAGGAAGAAGTCTCCAGAGCCTCTCTGGGCAGCCTGTTCCAATGCTCAGGCACTGCACAGTAAAGAAGTGCTTCCTGATGCTTAGATAGAACCTCTTGTATTCCTCTTGTTTGTTGTTTTCACATGAAAAACATAGATGTAGAATTCACCCTTTTTTTCCCCTCAAAAGTTTACAAGTAATCAGACCTAAGGTTTCAGTTTATCATTTTTTGGAGAATGTTTTTTTCCACACACGGGTTTAAACAATTTCAGTGATATGTTCACATGAAGGGTTTTTGCCCTATTCCATCATCACATCAAATGCTTGTTGAGTGTTGTTTGTTCTCAACAAATAAATTTCTCCTGCATGCTAAGATTTTACATATACATTTATTTATTTACAATTTGATAAAATTTAATAAGTTACAAAGAATCTTTTAGAGCATGAAGAAATGGCCTCAAATTGAGCTATGGGAGGTTTAGATTAGATGCCAGGAAGAAATTCATGATTTCTATGATTCAATGATTCTATAATTTCTTTTAACTCTCTCCACTGTTGGTCTGATTTCTCCTGAAATATCATCCTCTAAAATCCACCTGCTGATAAAGGCAATTATACCAATGTCTTTCCTTTTATGCAAGTAACAAAAGCATCAAAATACCAGGAAGACAAACATCATTAACTCAGATTACAAGTAAAGAATCAAGGCACAGGATATTTTTTTTTCTACTTTGTCCAGGAAAATGCTACCTGCAAATAAAAGAGAAAGTTCTAAATGTATAACAAAGTCCTTTCCCAGTAAATCAGACCTATTTATTTATTTACAGCAAGAGATGTATGAATACCATAAGTTTTGAGCATGAAAAGACAGCAAGATAGTTTGTGATTGATGATTCAACCCAGCACACAACACAAGGCATCAGCTAGATTATGCCTAGAGCTGGGGATTACTAGGTCTCTCTAACTCCTCCTTAAATTGTGTTTTCTCCCTGTTAACTGAGATAAACCATCTGTAGAATAGTAAGCTGGAGTCCATCCTCTGTTCAGTCTCCATCCCCTCCCAGCCATATTCTGCTCTGTTTCATGCATTTATCTCTACATGTTCATATCTTACCTACACAATGATGTACAGAGATGTAAATAAACTTTCACTGCCTCATTTCTTTGCATGGATATGCTGTCCCAATGGTTAATATGACCCGGATTTTGTCAAATTACTTTAAGAAACTGAGCACCACTTATGAAAATGATTCTCTTCTTAAACATAATTGCAGTGTATATAGGTTGTTAATGTGTTTGATTTTAAAAAGATCCTCTGAAATTCAACACAGAATTGAAGGGTATTGGGAGATATCTACTCAACAACCAACCACATAAATTTTACTCTGGAACTAATTTCTGTAGGACGTTGTGAGGTCTATACGGATAAAATGTTCAAAATGATGGTGCAGTTGTGTATTTTTAAAAACAAACCGAGTCACAATCTCCAGTTGAAGAAGTAATTGAATTGCTGGTTCCATGAACCAGGAAAGGTAGACTGGGAGAAGAATCACTCTATATTTACCTGTTTTCTTACACTTTTCCCCTAGGCATGTACTATTGATTTGGACAGAGAATACTGGGCTAGATGGAGCATTGGTCTGTTTGAGGTTGTAAACTCTTGTGTTTACCCTTGCTTTAGAAACTGCTGAAAAGCCTGAAATCAAAGGGGTAGAACTCTGCTTGATCGTGCTTTCATAATAAAGTCCATCCTTGTTAAATAAAGCGATCACCAAGTTCCAATGAATTCAAATTTAAACTGTGTCTATAAACATAACATTGTTTACATCTTTCATTTATGATGATATTTCAACTAAAGTTGTTATAAAATTGCTCTGCTTTTGCGCTATGTCATAAAATGGAAGCATATATTACATTAAGCAGTAAGGAGCTGTATCTCATTTAAAACACATAACCACATAATTTCATAGATATATATCTATATATAGATATATATCTATGAACAATGAAATTGCCCCAAAATTAAAACCCTCCTGGCAGTGTATTTGTAAACACAATCAGCCCATAATCCAATAAAGAGACTCTGCTTTGAATTAATGTGAATTGCTTCTCTATTCTGCCTTTACAAATATAACTTTTCATCTGAACTTCCTCACTCCCTCTCTTTGTTTCACTAAAAATAATTGTAGTGATTTTCTTCCTCACTTGTAAACAGCAGAGGAAACATTTGAAAAGTAGAATAAAATGGAGTTGAAAAAAAAAAAAGTGACAAAATAAAAGAAGCAGATATAATTCCTTTTATACCTGCAAATAGAGAAAGCAAATCTAATTTCTCAGAACTTCTGGCATGAAACACTTTGCATTTTAAAAAGAAACCATCACTTCAATCATTTTTATGATTCTGATAATGAAAATGAAAGCTAGATTGTTAAATGGAAAGTGCAATAATTTTATACACACATAAAAAAGAAACCATTTCTTTGATTTTGATAATTTAAAACAAAATTTTCCAAATGACAACCTTTTAGTTATAATTCATTAACCTTCCATGCGAAAATATTTGGTACAAAAGCAAATCTTAAGATATACGAAGACAAATGAAATACTTAGAGGTTAATCCTTGAACAAGGCAGGAATTCAAAGGGAGATACGTGGCTTGTAATATTTCCTGAACTGAGTTTAAAAAAAGAAAGGAAGATATTCTCAATACAAACTACACAGAATTTGGAAGGTAAATTGAAGAATGATATGCCTGAAATATTCAGTTACAAGATTTTCTTTTCACTTAGTATGTTCTTTTCTTCAGGTTTCCAAAGTCTAGTGATACTGAAAACAATTTGGGGAAACTATGAGGAAAATTTTGCCCATTTGTGAGGATTTTTATTTTTGTATCAGGAAGCTGAAGAAACATTTTCTAATCAATTTGTAGTCAGCTATTAAACTTCGTCTGCTAGACATGGTAACTATATAGACCAAATGGTATCAATTCCAACTTCCTGACTGGTGCTAGCACAATTTTTACTTATTTTCTCAACTGAGTGTTATTTATCTGCTCTTCCTAAGCCAGTGGCTACAGAAATAAAAGTTTGCTTGAGTGGATAAATGATCAGTGCTCCCTCAAGGAAATCACAGAATCACAAAATGGTGGAAGTTGGAAGGGACCTCCAGAAGTCATCTGGTTCTACACTCCTGCTCAAACACGAACACCTAGAGCAGGTTGGCCAGGACCACGTCAATATAGCTTTTGAAGATCTTCAAGGATCTCCACAGACTCTCAGGGAAACGACCTGGTCCAGTGCTCCGTCACTCTTGACCTGCTGGCGATACTTTGCCTAATGCAGCCAAGAATACATTAGCCTTCTTAGCACCAAAGGCACACTGCTGACTCATGTTCAATTTGTGTCCACCACGACTCCTAGGCCCTTTTCTGCAGAGTTCCTTTCCAGTTGGGTAGCCCCCAGCAAGTCTGGTGCCTGGAGTTGTTCCACCCCAGGATCAGGGCTCTGAATTTTTCCTTGTAGAACTTCATGTTCTTGTCAGCCCACCTCTCTAGCCTGTCAAGGTCCCTAGGGATGGCTGCATGACTCCCTGGTAAGTCAGCCACCCCACACAGTTTTGTGACCTCTGCATATTCACTGAGGGTGCACTTTACCCCATTGTCCAAATCATCATAGAGTCAATGATTTCAATAGAGCTGTGGTATCATCCCAGAAAAACTACATGCAACCTTGAGGAGCACGGACTGGAAGATGTGTAAGGCTTAGAGTTACATATTCTAGTGGTTCCTCTTCACTCTTTATGCTGCAGAGGACGTCTTACACAGAAAAACAGGGAGGACTTTGTCTAATGCAGGAAGATTAGATAGTCAAGGTGTTGGACAATCAGATAAAAGGCTAAAGCTGTGGGAATTAAAGACTAAAAGACTGCAGGTAGAAAATGTCCAGAATTTAAGAAAGAACTGGAGAATTTATGAGAGTTTTGTGTCTCTGTCCTCTTCACTGTTTCTGAATATGTGTGTAGTGCCACAGCTCCTCTCCAAAAAATATCCTGCTTATACGGGTGGCAGGATCCACTAAGTAAATTGCATACCTTCAGCACCGTGTAAGAAAATAAAAGCACATTGTCAATCACAGCAAAAGCCTGCAAGTATATTTACTGTCAGCAAGGAAAGCACTGATTTTTGGAAGTGGTTTCCTAAGTCAGGCCTTGCTTGTAATGAAAGACCATAGAGCCAGTCCACAGGACCAAACCACTGGTTATTATCAGGGCAGGCTGCTTGGGCCGAAGGCCTGAGAGGGGAGCATGGCTGTGTAGTTTGTGGTGAAGAAGGGACCCATGGAAGTAAACCTAGCACAGGATGAATATACACAGTCTGCAGTCCATCAGTGCCAGTCAAGACAGCACTGGCTTTTACAGCCTACCCCTCGGTTTGCCCCTCTCAGAGAGTGGCTTCCTGCTTACTGCTGCTGAGAGCAGCGCATGCAGCAGGCCTTGTTCACACACCAGTGCCTGACACCACATCAGGTGGGAGCAGTCTCCTCCCCTCGACACAGCCCATGTCCTTCCTGCCAGGCCACAAAGAGTCCATTTGGTTCCCATCAGCACAGACCAGTCTTGTGCCCATGGCAGGCCAGATGGATGCTTTCCCAGGCTCCCCTTCGCCAGTGCTGGAGAAATCAGGACCCCAAGAAAGATCCTTGCTCCCTTCTCTCCTGCTTCCCCCTCCAGAGCCACTTGCCCTCCCTCCTCTGCCAGTGGCTCTGGATCAGAGACGGACTGTTTCTTTAAATCCTCCAGCTTAGATTGGTTGCAGGCCTCTGGGAGTCTGTGGCCAAAACTAAAGCCAGGGACAATTCCTGAACAAGTAAGCTCACAATGCCCTGTTTATTTATACAGCACAAATGATTGAAATCATTATGCCCCAGACTAGCGGGACCTATTTATACACAGAATCTTAAGATGAGCAATATAGCAGGACTCTCCACTGCTTCACAACAAGCGCCAGCCCCATCCCCCCATCCCCACTATAAAGCTCTGGGGCCCTTCTGACTTGCCACATGAAAGATGCATTCCTTGCCTGTTAAATTAAAATCTAATCATATTCTGCAGTAAACAAGACACAAAGAACACTCTCAAAATTATGGGATGAAAACCAGCAACACTAAGGGCCAAACTCTCCCCTCAGATCTATCCTACAGCTCTTTGACAAGTGCAATCAGTTAAACGTTTGAGCGTTTGACAACAGCCACCCCACTAGACGTTTGATCTGCCTGGTATTCCACCCTCTTCCATAAATTATGGATCTTCAGATCTACATGTCCTCCATGTTTGTGATGGCTGGTCTCCAACAGAGAAAAGGCTTGGGAAGAAGTGGATATTTCTCTCAAAACACTTAAATTACTCCTGTGTTTCTGTCTATACAAAGCAGATCTGGAACTACTTAAATGGGCATCAGTTGCATTTGGAGCCTTGGAAGGAATAACTTTTGCTTTTCATCCTCCTCAAACACTCATCCAACCTAAACAAAATGTGAGATATAAACAGCAGTCTCACATTTAGGTGCCATCTGGACATTTGACTGGCAGCAGCACCCTTAGACTCTCAAAATAATTGTACTGCAGCCTAACAACCTGCGTGCAAGGGTACAAGAGCCTGGCTGCAGTTATGAGATGGTGATGATTCCCACATGAAGGCACAGGCTGTTTTTTCAACCTGTTGCACATCACCTTCAGGTCAACGTGGGGGTTAGGCCCCTTATAGACCATATGAATCAAAAGTGTTGAATGATTATTTGGACTATATGCTGTTTATAATCTTAACAGTTTACTTAACTGTGGTAATCACAATGTGTCCTCAATAGGATTCGAATTTAAGAATTAATAGGACTTAGCACATGTATGGTGCTTTGAATTTTTCTCTCCAGAGTAGAGAATGAGCATTAACTAATTGCTCTTCAGAAAAACACTTTTATTATCACAATTTTATGAGGTGGAAACTAAAAGGTTAAGTAACTTGCCTGAAGTCGTTCAGTAAGTTGCACAGGGATTAAAATTTAGGAGTTTCTGGCTGCCAGCCCTACTTTTTGACCACTGGACCACTCTGCCTCTTATTATAAGAATTTAATTTACTTGGCAGAGAATGCATCTTTCAATATGGTAAGCCATTTATTGCCATTCTAATGGAGTTGAAGGAAGGTGAGAAGGCCAGCAGATCTCATAGTGGGCTAATGAGGAGTCACATCACTGTGCTTCTGTTTAAAAATCTTGAACTAATAAGGTTGTGTCTGCTCTCTCTAAAAGACAGCTATTGTTCCAAAATATTGATGCTCATACGTAAACACCTAAATTTCTGCTGAGCAGCTGAATGAAAGGAACTGAAATCTAAGGAAACTGAGACAATCATATCCCTCTTGTATTTTGATACCTATTTCCTACATATTTCATCCAAACTCAGTGAATGCTTTAACACCTAAACACACCAGAACATGTATTTTTCACCTAGTCTTCACATCTTGATTTGGATTCTTGCCTGTTTTTTCCTATCTTTTTTTGAAACTACTCTTTCTTTAGAGTACACTTTAGAAAAAGCTGAGATCTAGTAAGACAACAGTGCATGTATGTTTGTGTGTGCATGAGGTCGGCAACTAGATAGCTAGACTTGTTTTCCTGTAGCAATTTTTCACTGGCTAATTTAACATACTACCAAAGGAAAGTTCTACATGTACTGAAAATCAGTGGTCACCATCTGGAGGTGACAACAGCAACAAATCTGTGTGTGCATGTGTGAGAGACCATATCTGGGAGATTTCCTGTATGTCCAAGTATATCCAGGCCTCCTGTATTAGATTTTCCATAGAAAAGTATGCTCATGAACAATTCACATATGGCCAGATGAGATTTTTCTATGTTGCATCCCAGATCATAGGTGGAACTGTGCAGGTGTATTGGAATTTAACACAAAAAAAAAAAAAAAAAAAAAAAGATGCCATCTTTTACTTTCCTCTGGAAATATTGCAAAAATATATAGTCAGAAAAACAGAGAAAGTGTCAAAAGGATGGTAGTGACCACTATGAGAATGTCTTGAGATGTGAAGGAGGAATAAAATCTGTCTGAGTTTGATTCCTCCAACAGAAAATGAACACAGTGGCAGTACACAGATCCAAGAAAAGAAATCATATTGCCATTAATAGGAGAAAGACCTTGATGATACAAGACACTTTAAAAACAGTGAGGAAAAAGAATGAGTACTTGATAATATGAACGAAATCTTATACCAGAGGTTTAAGTTTTCAAGACAGGAAAACAGTCATTACTGAAAATGTATTCTGACAAGTAAAAATCATTGTTAAATTCATCTAACAAATAAGAAAGCACATACACTAAGATATTTTTATTATTTACGTGTACAGCAGGTACACACAAATTTGTCAAAAACACACTAAAACTGATTTGTTTAAACTCCATAAAGGTGTACTGATACCTCACTTCATTTAAATTCTTAATTTTCTTTAAACATAAGTTTGATTTACTTGATTCTCTCTTATTGGCACTCAGTACTGTGATAGTTACCTAGACAGCACAAGACTCTCTGTCCTCTACACCTTCTCTACTTTATGTTCACACGTACAGAAATGAAATCTATGTCTGGACCACTTTGTTAGCACTGGGCAAGTTGGTTTCTCTTGAGAATACATGTAGTTTTCAACAGGTTGATACAGGTCTACACAGAGGAGATAGTTTAAATATATCTACAATGCTTGTTTGGCCTATGTTTTATGCCTGAAGAGCCTCCCTCAGCCTATCTTCATAAGAGAGATGCTCCAGCTCTTTGATCATCTATGTGGCCCTTGTCTGGACTCATTTTAATATGCCTATGTCCTTCTTATGCTGGGGGCCCCATAGCTGAACACAGTGCTCCAGCTGGTGTCTCACAAGAGCAAGTAGAGGGGGAGAGTCAACTCCCTCACCCTGCTGGCCATGCTGTTTTTGATGCAGCCCAGGATACGGTTGGCTTTCTGGGCTGCAGGCACACATTGCTGGCTCATGTCAAGCTTCTCATCAACCAATACCCCCAGGTGCTGCTCCCCTTAGGCTGCTCTCAATCCATTCTCCCCCCAGCCTGTATTTGTGCTTGGGATTGCCCTGGCCCAGATGCAGGACCTTGCACTTGGCCTTGACTTCATGAGGTTCACACAGGCCCACCTCTCAAGCCTATCCAGGTCCCTCTGGATGGCATCCCTTTCCTAAAGCATGTCAACTGCACCACACGGCTTGGTGTCATTGGCATACTTGCCAGGGGTACTCAATCCCACTGTCCATGTCAATGACAAAGATTTTATATAGTGCCGGTCCCAATACCGACCTCTGAGGAACACCACTTGTTACTGATCTCCATCCGGACACTGAGCCAGTGACTGCAATTCTTTGAATGTGACCATCCAGCCAATTCCTTACCCACTGAGTGGTCATCCAACAAATCCATGTCCCTCCAATTTAGAAACAAGGATGCCATGGGATATCATCAAGAAGTTTGCTGAAATCTAGGATTTGTTCCCTCCGTATTTAAAATGCTTACTGCTGAAATATAGAGTCCTGTGAGGTTTCTGAGAAGACCTGTGGAATGGAATGATTTAAAAGTAGTTACCTTCCCTCTTGACAGGGCTCCCAAGGCTACTGCAAATCAATAATGTTCTCCCAATTCATGTGAAGGTAAGAGCAACGTGGACTCTGTTGGTGGCAACTTAACAGTATTTCTTATGGGGTCATTAGTCATTGTCAGTAAATTAGTAAATTACTGGCAGGTTGGAGGGAAAGAAGGTGGGGAGAGAGAGAGAGAGAGAGAAAGAGAAGTTACTCTTCTGTTGCCCAACAGCTAATCATTTGGTTCCCCAGATGGGTTGGCCACTTCTTTTCTCTTACTTTCTCTCTACCTCCTGCAGTATTTTTCTGTCTTCCACAGGATGAAAGTGAGTCTGAATGAAGAGACCATGCAAAGAGGCAGTCTTACGGCTGGTGATTCCATCATGCATTTTCTCAAATTTCTTGTAGCAAAAATGCTTCCTACTGCTGTGCACTTTTCACTGGAAACCACAATGTCTCTGCTTGGCCTTGTGAGAGGGTCTTAGTCCTGTCACCTGATAAGGTGAAGAAGAGTCTAATCCTTGTGGACTTGTAGCATCAAATTCCATCTCTGATCATTTTCACATTTTTCTTGTCTCCAAATATATCCCTATGGAAGAAAATCTTGATGCTAGTACCAGTCATCTTCATGTATGCCATATTCTCTTAGTATTCTGATTAATAGAAATGAGATGAGTTGGTGCCTTTACCACAAGGATCTTGAATACAGCTGGCACAAGGGCAAATGAAATCTGCAGGCATCCTGATCTAAACACAAATTCAGGCTTGAAGTCGGGTAATATGGTTGAGTAGAGCCAGATGTTGGACAGTACTGACACAGCATTTCCTTTTTCTCCATATTGGATGCTAAGACAGTTTGTACTCCTAACTTACCACTTTTGCCAGGAAATTTGAATCCAAACTCCACTTTCAGCTATACATGCAAATCATTGTGGGGTTATATGCATGAAAACAAGAGCAAAACTTAGACCACAGATTTTCCAGGGAAAAATAAGTGCTGCATTTCAGGCAATTAGGAGCAGTAAAGTAAACATTTAGTCACCATTGACTCATGAGCCGAAAAACACAGTAGTCAATTACAGCTTTCGGCAGCAATAATTAATATGGTGTTGATGAAAACTGTGTTTTTCACTCAACATACAAAGCTATTCCAGGTAATTAAATGTAACCTCATCTATATGTAATTTGTCTTTAATCTGCACATTATACAGATTTTCAACCTCATATCCTGTATTCTGAAGAGGAAATAACATAGGTACATTAGCTAAAGCATATACCTAATAACCCTAACATGATTTGTTTGCATTTAAACCTATATCACACTTTATGATTAAATTTTTTAGTATGAAAAGGTTTGTAATTTAATCATTTGCACAATCTTTCTTACATTACTCATTATTTCTGATTTATAGAGAAAAAGTGAGAGATCAATTTTAACCATATATACACATATACATGTGTATATGTATGCATATTTTAACTGTATATACACATTTACCACATGCACATTTGTTTCTCTGTATGTTTTAACATCCTGTGTTTTTTTTCAGAGACATAAAAAAAAAAAAAGTAAATACAGAAAAGATAACTTACCATTTCTGTTGAAGGACTTCTGGTATTGAGAAGCTTCTGAATACAGAAAGAGCTGCTATGTGCAAAGTAGTCCTTAGTATACTGTTATTGACCTGATTTTCCAAAATGCAGATTATCTACATTTCTCACTGGAGAAATAGAACTTGAAATATGCCTCTGAAAATTAATGTATATCACTGCCCTATAAATCACTGTTTATATACGCAAGTAATTTGTACTTCACATTTCCAGCTTGATTGCCCAATTATTTCCAGCTACAGTCGTATAGTGGGAAAAATGATCTTCTATCTCAGGAAGCTTCAATTTACTCATTTTTAGATTTTCAAGGGTGTCTTTGCATTGTAGGCTTTGAGATATGCCTCCAAAACCTATTTGCCAGTTGAAGCAGCAGTTGCATGTGACTGTTACCAAAGTCTATACTTATTAGACTAGTTTAAATCTGAGGTATCATTACTACATGGCTAATACACCTCATTTTTTTTTTTTCATCTAAGCTGCAGATTACTTATCCCTATTAGGATCTTAAAATAAGCCTCCAGAAAAGATATATTCTTACACAATTTGAAATTAAGAAGGGTTGCTATTACCTATGGCAAATACTACATACATTGTATACCTCTTGAAACAATGACTTTGCCACCTTTGTAAGCACAAGGAGATCTTGTTCCATAACATTATCATAGTTTTATGCTTTCTAAATAAAATGGATTTGTATTGTACAACACTTACAAGGTCTTTAGTTCTGATAACATTTCTGATAACTACTTTGGCTTAATTTAGAAAAGACAGCTAATTCACAACTATTAACGTTATCAGTTTCTGAAATTACATAACATGAAAACATGACTAATAGTCCCAACCAATATTGGTTTTTGCTATTGATTTTCCAAAATATTCTCTATTGGTGGCTATGATTTTTGTTGACCTAAACATTTACTATTGATTTTTCAGAATCGATTACAATGAGCAAAATTCAGGAAAGATGTGTTGTCCATTCAGATAGATTTTTGATCCATTAAACATATTTAATATAAAATTGTAAGACTCTATGATACTGAGGAAATTCCCTGGCTTTGGCATCAAACAAGCTTCTTCTGAACTTGAAGAAGAAAAGTTTTCAATACTTTTTCAGAGGAGGTACAAGCCAAAAAGAATGACATGATTAACCAGTAAACTACAAGCATAATACAGTGCCCTACACAGGCACATCAAGTAAGCCTATTCAAGTTATTTATTTGAAGGAACAAAGGGTTGTTTTTTTGTTTTTGTTTTTCCAGAAACCATCTGTACATTGTTAAAGAAAAGTGAATTACCTGTATCCTTCAAAGGAAAACAGTACTGTTAGGATAAACTTGGGGGTTATAAGGTATTAGAGTACTGACAGTGGGTCTGAGTTACAAGATTTACACACTTTTCTGGATTGGGGCTCACAAAAATTGGGTTACACAAAACCCAGGCACACAGGGATGTAGGGTTTCAGTAGAGTGAAATTGCCATAGCTTTCAGATCTGGAGCCAAACTTAACAATACCCAAATCTAGTGCTTTGTTTTGAGGTTACCTTCTGAAGCACCATACCAAGAAGGGACACACACACACATGCACACCATATAATGTCCTCTGGCTAAAATGTAGAATTTCAGATAGTGGGATAGATATTGTGGTCAAAAAACTCACCTAAGATCCTAAAATTATGAGTTTCGAATAATAAAATGCATTCTGGAATCTCCAGAGTCACCTCAGTTTTGAGATGTTAGTGCACATGGGCACATTTTCAAGCTTTTCACCACAACCACAGGGACTGGAAACTCCTGCTCTCTTAAATGAAAGATGAGATTTTCACATGGTCACTTCATTTCAAGAATGGAGGCTTTAAAGAAAACACTGGTTAGGGCAAGTTTAATGATAAAATGGTAAAAACTGGCAATACTGTGGATCTTTTCAAAATTCATGAACCACAAAAGAAGCTGGACAGAATCCATTTGGTGTCAGATTTCACAGAAGTTTGCAGCTCAGCTCCGGTTTGTCCTAAAGTTCACTGAAGTTCAGCCTTTCAAGTCATTCTGATTCGATTTATGTTTTTTTTCCCTAAACTATATAAAACTTGGGGTATTACATGGATTTGACGTGAGCCAGGTGGAACTCAGTAGGTTTGATGGTGCCTTGATTTGAGATTTTGAGTCTGTTATAATACAAAACAGAAAGCAAAATTCCATCTTCCTCTGAAGCCAGAGAAAAGTTTCGTATGATCCTCTATAAGCCAATTTTGCTTCCTGCAGAGTTCAAGACTCACGGGAGTCTATGTTTGCTTAACTGTGAAGTGAGGTTAGTCTGTGGGGTCTTAGCACAATGCCTACAGGTAAAGCCAGTAGTCCTGGAAGCAGAGCAAAGGGAAGGTTGTGGATGTGCCTTTGGACAGAGAGAGTATTTACCTCTCCCAAGGATGCAGAGCACCATAGTCTGTCCACACCACAAGACTTACTTGAGCCTGAGGCTCATTTTTTTAAAAGATACAGTAGACTAATATACCTTTGCGGAGAGTACAATTACAGTGTATGCTCCTTGATGCTGAGAGACTCATTTGCTGCGTCACAGCTAGTGATATGAGGCCTTATCCCCATGGAGTCTACCCATGATTTAGTCAAATGCAATGCACAAAGATACCAATCTGACCGCTCCAATGCATTTCTACATGGCATGGGCCTAGTGCTGGTCACCTGCAATGACCACAACACGCCTTCCAACTACAGCATTCTAAAATCCATCCCTTCTTGGTTAAAGGATCTTCTGCAAAAATAAATTCAACAAAATGATAATAATCTACAACATGTCACATTCCTTTTGCGTGCAGTAAACTAGGGGCACAGACTCTCTGTAGCATCCCTGAAATAAACTGGCCTATATTCCTACAATTGCAGCTGGAGTGTAGAGACACTCAGGCCGCCTCACATATCAAAAGCACTCTGGTCACAGAAGCTGAAATACTCGATAGATTAATTTACCCCAAGCCTGATTATACTGATCTGGCTCCATAGAGCCTTGTGACAGCACCAAATTTCTTCAAGTACCAGACTGTATAGCTTTTACTATACAACAGACTGTAATATAGATACATCTTAAAACACAGCAAATCTGAGCTCTACCACAAGCCTGATTTTCCCTTTTGAGTTCTCTGTTCTAGCATCACCTCCTTCCTGTAAGACCTTCTTACAGGAATACACGTGTCTCCTAATTAATCACTCTTCCTAAATTTACTTCTGCCCAAACCCTCCCATTAACCACTCTTACCCAGACTTGCAGAGGGAGCTCTTACAATTCCCTAATCAATCTATATAAACTGGCCATACCCTGGTAGAAAAGGCCAGATGACCCATCAGAACCAAAGCAGAGCCGAGCTTCCTTTACAGGGCCAAACAAAGCAGTGGCAAGTATCAATAACACAGTAGTCAAAAATAATGCAATCATGTTTATATCTTTCTTCTCCTTCTGTGACTTTTGATACTCTCTTTAACTAATAACATCAGATTGACTTTAAGGAGAAAAAATGGTTAAAAAATTGAATAAGGAGGAAGAAAGGGCTATAGACAGCCTCTATTAGAAATGCATAAACAACATTTTCTTTGCCAGTGTGACACTAAGGAATCTTCTTTTCACGGATTATTAAAAACATATGCATTTATTATCTTTACCTCTATAGTTTCTACATTGCATGCACCAAAAAAAAAAAGTTTTTTTCTGCCTGCTGAAGTTAGATGGCTGCAAAGAACACAACTTGTGGAAAACTCAGCTAAATTCCACACTTAACCCCAGCCAGAATTTGTCAGAGATTTTGCCATTTCTAAATAAATCCATCCAAAGAATCTGTGCGGGTAATTTAGCAAAATGGTGGAATACATTAATCTACATTTTTCATTGTAATTTTTTATTATAAGTTCTTGCTTTTGAAGTAATTATTTGCACTTTTTTTTTCGGGGGGGGGGGGGGGGGGGGGGAGTAGTTAAAAACAGTAAATTTGTCTCCACAAATTTGTAGTGTGGGTTTCCCAGCATTAGCCAGAAGCAGAGGAAATGGAGTATAGTTTTTAATTATTTTCAAGATCTCAAACAATTTACAATTTACTAATTTATTATCAGGATAAAAGATGAACCCCTGAAATTCTTCCTGAACTCACAATTCCAAAAAGTTTAGATCAAGCCAGCTCCCCACTCCTCTTGGGGAGATACCAAAGTAATTAGTATATGTTTTAACCATCAGCTACAAAACAATTACCAATGTTATTTGGAAATGGTTTATAGGATTTTCATACAAATATATAAAAGTCACTTTTTTAATTGTTTTTGTGAAGTAATTTGTGAACCTATTTGCCTGCAACAGCCTGTGGAGCTACTCATGATACAGTTGCTCCCATCTCTTTTCTTGTCTAGAATTTTTGTTATGGACATCAGTTTTCTTGCCTACAGTTTTTGTTTATGGCCAAAAGATGTATTTGAAATGAGTGTTTTCCTGCATTATCGTACCTCAAACATTGATGTTGAAATTCTTATTCCAGTTAAGAGGACTTGGGCAATTGTCATCCATAAAGAGAGAATTTTGAGTTGTGAGACTGGCCTAAAGTGGAAATTGCACTATTTTAATACCTTTGTTTCTCCAGTGTGCAAACTCAATTAATATAAAGTCAAACTTCAAAGCATGTATTAAATTATTACCAATATTTATTGAAGTTTAACAGGAAAGCAAAAGACATGTATCTTCTCTGTTTATCTATACAGTTCTCATAGAGTTATTAAAGTTCTCCCAAAATAAGATTTTAATAATCTTTAATTAACACACAATAAATATTCTATTAAATGGAACTCTTTAGCTTGGGAAAGTAATTATTCATTTGAGACACTTACTTGAAGGGTTACCACAGATCTTTATCTGTGTAAGTTAGATTGCAATACTTCCTGTTAGGAATTTTGTAGGAAGTTCATTTCAGGGTGAAAATCAATCTTGGACATTTCAAAGACACTTAAAGTCTAAATTGAATCTGAGTAATATTAGGCCTCTCTACTAGGTATGTAATTTGTGCAAACAGGTTCCCAAATGCTCCCTTATAAAATTAGTGGGGAGATTTAATTTTCTATGTTGATTATATGGTCAGTTTGGAGTAACAGCACTACTAAATTCTTCCCCTGCCTTAGTTTAGGAGCAATAAATAAAAACCTCAAGTACCAAGCACACATTATTCACAAAACCACAGTTTTCTCTGAAAATGAAAAATCTTCATCAAGATTTCAAGGTGAAGAGGAAACAACAGAGTATGAATTCATTCATTCTTTCCTGGTAAAGAA
This sequence comes from Anser brachyrhynchus, assembly GCF_964034855.1. NCBI lineage: Eukaryota > Metazoa > Chordata > Aves > Anseriformes > Anatidae > Anser > Anser brachyrhynchus. The sequence continues at coordinate 52,919,931 of NC_137699.1, forward strand.
ATATGCAGTCTTTGTAATCCAAATTATTGTAAATCATAAATCTGACACTCAGGAAATATTTGCAGTTTCTATGGAGTTACTTGTCTATCTATCTACTGAAGACTTAATGGTCCATTTTGGAATAGAATATGAGATATCTCCTTATGGTCAAGCTTCCACTATCAAAATGATAAAGCCAGTAATAGAAAGTTACCATTATTATTGACACTTTCTCTATTGAGCTTTGTTCAATGGGGTGGTTATTCAAACACCCCCTTATTATTTATGTTTTCCTGTGCATCCATCCATCAATTTCCCTTTAATTTATTTCTACATATTAATACAAAAGGACCCATCTTTAGCCTTATGTGGCCAACAGTCTGGACAGCAAATGGGTGCTTATTGCAGATTAATGCATTTGTGAATCAGTTGTTCTGATTACAAGCGAAAACGTAACTGAGTGAAATATTCTGGTTTTGTCTAAAATCATAACCTTACATGCAAGAATCATGGAATTCTGGCTGCCTCTTCTTCTAGCTTAGCTATCCCTTGAGCATTTATTCATTTGTTTGCCCTTGCCAAAAAAATTATTCACCTAAACACAGCCCCCTCATGATGTCAATGGAAGTCTGAGCAACCTACGGCAGAGAATGTTCAAAGCTTATATTACTACAGAACAATGTTGTCTTCTGGTTCATTTTATTTTATTGGATATCCTGTTCTGTGAGAAGAGTAATCCTGTAACTAAAGCTGACTTGTGATTTTTCACAGTATAACAAAATATAACAAAAATGCCTACATTCCACCTTTTAATGATTAAATCTCTCCAGTGCCGTGAGCCTTGGACATGCAGGCACACAAGTAATTTTATGCACATGAGCAATCCCACTGAAATCCCTGCATCTACACCCATGTAACATTGCACATATTCACATCAGCAAGATCAAGGACTGCTTTTGTCAAGAACATCTGTGGCAAAGGAATCTTCTTGCAAATAATCAGTGTCTACATTAGCAAACCTCATAGATTTGCTTCAGTGCTCAGTCACCCACAAAAGTCACTGCCTTGGATAGCACTTGCTTTGAGCAATATTCCTTAAGTAATTTGCTTTAAATTCTTTAAAATCTACAATAGCGTAGTTTACTGAAGCTTTCAGAAATATATATATTTATTTATTTATTTTAAAAAGGTCATAATCACTTATTGGAAGTAGTTACAAATCAATGCAAATGGTGTATTTGAAAGTCAGAGTTAAGAACTTGCCAATTGATATTTCATTCTGCATTACTTAGTGGTCAGGATGATGGCTTCCTATCTTCATGCATTTTTTTTCACCTGATAATGTTGAATTTTTGAACAACAGTGTGAGCAGAAGAACAGTTTGTATAAGTAAATGAACCATGGCAGCAACTGTAATTCAGTCAGCAATGAAAACATGATCAAAATGTATTAAATTATTTCTAATAGTTTCTCTGCAAGAAGGCAAATCTATTTGAACAAAAAAATTAGCTAGAATAAGAAACTGAAATAATAAAAATGTCATGTCCCTTTAAATAGTATATGAGTGCTCAGATACTCTACATCTTAAGTGGTATTTCATTCTAAAGGAACTAAGAGAAGTAGTCTGTGGCTAAATGTATGGTGTTTCAAAAGAATTGCTCCAAAGGTAGATAAAACAAAGAAGCCCAGGCCAAAAAAAAAAAAAATCTATATAACCATTTTCAAATAACCAATACATTTCATAAAACATAAAACATAAAAGATAAGCTACAGTGTTATGTGACAGCTAAAAACTCTGGTATTGATTCCTAAAAATATTGACTTAATTTTATCAAAATGTATTTATTCATCACTGCTGCATCAATGATCTTCTGTATTTTATATGTAAATAATCTATTCTATTCCCTTGATCATGTTAATCTTACTAATGACAAATTACCATTCTCCACGTACAGTTCCTAGATTTACAAATTATCACTCCTGCTTTCAGGGGACTGAGAATCAGCCACGCTTGCTAATGCCTCCATGGATCGCCTGACACATAGCAGATTTTTATATTCCCTTTTAAAGCATTCAGCTCACAAGAAATAATTTATAAATCTGGCTATCACTCGCACTTATCCTCTTACTGCTTGAGGGGGAAAAAGAACAAGATCAAATTGGGAGGATTATTAACAATTTAAGAACTTTATTTGCTTCAATTAACTCTTTGCAGGAAGAACTGAGTGCTAAAGCCGATTGGTTTTAGGGAAGGAAGGTGAAGTATCCTGTCTATTCAATTATGGTGGAGAATTTGGACAAAAAGAAAATAATATCTAGAAACACTTTTCATTTCCTGACTTTGAAAAAAAAATTTAAAAAGAAAAAAAAAAACTTTTTGAATTTTAAATGTGCATTTAAGCCTAAAAGCTCATCTCTGCAAACAGAACTTGACTTGTGTTAAAGAATTAGAACTATGACAAATCAAGGAAAAATCATACTCTGGGGCTGTCTGTCTTGCTCTGCACCTGTGCATAGTAGAGGCAAAATACTACCAGTCTCATTGGGAAGCACTGTCCCTCCATCCGATGTTTCTTTTGTAGTTATGAAATTGATGACGAGACAATGGAGAATGAGATCTTCAAACTTCACCCTTCCTTTAGGTTCACGTGACTCACGATAACCCCTGACTGCAACATTCCCCTTCCCATGCAGAGAGAAATGCTTGTGATAGTCACAGAGCAGTTTGCTACCTTTTGTTGCAGGAAACTCCTTGGCTCTTTCAGTGCAAGGGAATGAACAGCAGTGGCTGAGCGACTGCTGGAAAGGAAAGGTAGTCAGCTGCTCCTTCACTGTAAAAATATTTTGAGAGTCCCTTTGAACATTCCTGTCACCCACTCAGGGCCATGGGGAGCAGCAGGAGGACCCCAGATATCAAACGGGATTCAGTTGCCAAACACTGGTGTCTAACAGCGGCTAAGGTGGATGAAATTTTCCCTACTGGCTTCTAGATGCCACTCCAAGAAAAAGGTCTCCTGAAGGTCCTTCTGGTCCCTTGAAGATGTTTTAGGTACCCAAGGCATCCGAAATGCTAACACACACTTGGATTGAAGTGACTGAATCCCTCTCACTGAACACAGCCAGCTCCCACCACAGCCAATGGAAGTCTGTAAACAATACCAGTTAACATTATTTGTGATCAATATCAGCAATCAGTATCTTCTGACAGTATAACATCTATTTAATATAGCTAACATTAACAATGTAAAGGGCCCATGGCATCTACTAACCACCTGATTTAGTGTGTATAACTGGTGCCAAAATCTCCATTACTCTGTTCAGTGCTACAGAGAAGACTAGTAGAAAGTTTCAGATGGTGCACATGCATTACTGATGCTCTCGACACCTTTCCACAAAGGGAAGAGAGACACAAGAAACCCCTCAGCTGACAAATCCTTGTTCTGCAGGGGAAAAATGATTGTGAATGCTTCTTTTAGCTTCACTTCTGCCTGACCATTCACCATACATAACCACAGTACTGACCATATGTGTGACAGGATTTTCCTCATTAGGAAGTCTTTTCTGCTTAAAGAATAACTTTAAGTATCCTAATGGGATCTGTAATTAGCAAAATACAATATTTTTTAACAGATTCCAAACTCCCATTTCTACTTCATTAAAACCAGGTTCATTTTCAGCAGTCTATGCATCAATATGTATTTACGATCCTCTTGAAGCACAACGTATTGGCCTGTACAGTACAGCTATTTCCATTTGTCACATTGATATGTATTTAGGGACTATCTAAAATACAGACTGGATTGATTATAATGGTTGGTCGTGTAAATTTTCCTTATTTCAATGACCATTGCCACAATAGACTTTCAGAAGCACTGCAGTCTGTCATGCATCTAATCTATAGAAACTTAATGCTGATATACATTCATTATACTCAGGTTTTCATTTATGTTGCGGATGAACACAAAGGCTAATATTTGGAACTGGATGGCATCTGGGCATGTATTTTGTTAACTCAGATGATAGGTACATCCTTATATGCAAACCTCCACCTTCTTCATGAATCAAGCAAGATTAAGCCCCTTCCATCCTCTAAAAAAGAAGAGTGAAGATTTTAAAGTGAAGGAAAAGTAGCCTTATTTTTTGAAAATAACTTTTCTTTTCCCTCCTTTAAATACTCCAGCTATCTGTTCAAGACATCTTATTACAAATATGCTCATTTAATTACATTTCTTTTAGGAATGTCAAGGGAAAAAAAAAAGGTCCTGCTGCCCACCATTTCTTACAGAGAGGGTCAAAATGCTGTGTCTTGCCTTGTGTGTACACCTCCTAGCTCTTGCTATTGCTAGTAGCTATTTTAAAAATAATTAGCTCCTGGAACTGTAAAGTACTGCGCCAACTTAAAGTTACAAACAAGCATATCCAAAAAAAAGTCTGCCCTACTCTATGTCACAATATGACCTGGTTGGGATTCCACTGTATTTTCCATATAACTGGAGTGCTTACCCTGTGGCAGAATCAAATGTTCACATTCCTACCACAAAAAAAAAAAAAAAAAAAAAAAAAAACATAACTTCCATAACTTCAGGGTAATTGCAACAGGTAAATCCTCCAAAGTGGTTAGTGCAGTTAACTTCATGTTAGTTTTAGTTAGAATCTAAGGGTTGCTGCCTACAAACACTCATTCATGAGTCATTCAGTGACAGCCAATGAAAATATTTGGTGAGTAAACTTCCACGTATGCTTATATGTTCCAGTCCTAACAGGGTACTAATAAGCAATTCAGATATGTAGTTTATTTCCTTATATGCATTAATGCTAATTACAAGTAACCAGAATTATAAAGACAATGTAATTACATTCTAATTATAGTATAACCACAGCCACTGTGTTATAAAGTGTAATACAATTTAAAAAAAAAAAAAAAAACTTTCACTCCCTATAGACACATCATTTTAGCAGATGCTTTTTGTTCTTGCTTTTTCATATCCCACCTTTCAATGATGCACATCTGAGCACTCAAACATTTTTTTGACCCAGCTTTCACTGGAAAGCAGAGCAACCTAAATAATATTATCTAACCCCATTTTAAATAAAGATATATTCACTTTTTCTTTATAGAACAGGGGAAACAGGAATTGGATAGGTAGAGTCCCTTTCTTTTCACTATACACAACACTTGAATCTTAACTCACCAGCAGTCAGTGTTAGTCCAGTAGCTTTCTACATGGAGAACGTACGTACTGCTGTAAGGCTTAACAGTTAAGTAAATATACAATAATAGATGCTAGAGACATGTAATATATATGTATATAACAGGTACATTCTAGATACTCCCTTTCTGTCATGGTATTGGTATGGCAGCCATAAATCTAGCTTTTCCTGATCAGCGTAATGGGTCATAATTGGCTTTCTCTGGCACTAGGAACAATGGTACCAGCAAAGAAGCAATAGGACAAAGCAAGTCAAGATGCCTGCCACATCACTGAGCAGGGAGGGAAGAAATAGAAACAATTATTACTCTTCTATCTTAGTGCATTCTCACATCCAAGAGTTCATACTGACGGAATTGGTAATCTTTTTAAATATACTCCAAAAGTTGAGAGAAAGAGCAAACCAAGGTAACCATTTCCACCTGAAGAAGGGCATGCCTAGCTGTGGGAAAACTGAGCATGAGGGAAAACTGAGAGTGGCTGTCCAGGATTTCACTGTATTAAGCTGGAAAATAATTCCCTTGAGGAAACACCTAAAAAGTCCGAGGGATTTGCTGATATAGCTGGAGTCTCTTGTTTCCCTTGAGGATGAGAGGAGAGTAAAAACAGAACAAGACAACAAAGCATGACAGTTAGGAGAAGTGCTGTGTGCTCAAATATATGTTTCCAGGCTGGAAGAAGGAAATGTCGTAGAAAGATGATTCTTCCCCATTGGCAAAAGGTAGCATTGCCAAAGAGAAGAAACAAAATAAATCATAAGACAAAGCCAAACAAACCCAAGAGACTTAATTCTACTCTTAGAAGAGCATGAATCCTGTCTCCAGGGTATGTGTGTCATCCTACACACCTGTATTACATAGCCTGGCTAGTAACATCATGCCCTGGAAAGAAGAAGACACTGCCAGGTGAAAGTGGTTCATTCCCTGTTTGCCATACAAGGAGCATACTCAGCCATCTCGGCAGTAGCTGCCCACACCATCCCAGACCTACTCAGGGCTCATTGCTATTTTCTAATAGATACAAAATACTAGATAAGGAAGCCCAGTTCAAATCCTGGAGAGAAAGTTTTGAGATTCTGAGTCTCACCCATGTTGCATTTTCCTTCACAGAAAAGTGAGGAAAAAAAAAAATCTCAGAAATATTACAGCCAGCATACAGTGGCTTGAAGAGACAGTAAATGCAGCAAAGCTTCACCAAAGATATTTACTGTTTCGTTGTCCTGTTCAAGGAAAGATTGTACGTGGTGCTTGGGGACAGGGTGTAGTGGGTGACATTGGTGGTAGGGTGGTGGTTGGACTAGATGATCTTGGAGATCTTTTCCAACCCTAATGATTCTATGATTAACTAGGCCTTTTTATCAGGTGAGGCTATAACTCACCATACACATACCCTTTATAATGTAGCAGAGTCAGCAACATTTAACAATTAACTCTTTTACATTGTCTGCAAGGTCACACTATTAGATAAGTTAAAGGTGAGGAGATGGGGCAGTAACATAACATTTACACTCCAGAAGATGCTGGTTCTCTTTTAATTTTGTAGATACTAGAAGAGTCTTCCCTAATTACCAATAGAAAACAAGAGGACCATGAAAACTCAGTATTACCCACTAGCCATAACCAAGGTCAGAAAAATAAGGCACAGACACAGGGAGTTACCCACATGCTTAATGCCAGCTGCCAGAGCTGCTCTTTATGACTGGTGTAAGTGTGATGACATGTCCTTAATGGAGAATATAGTCCATTTCGCAATGATACATTCACAGGACATCATCTGCATGTATGTTTAAGTTTCACTGCTGGGGAAGCCTTTAGATGATTAAATTCAAGAGGGGAAAAAGACTTCAGGGAAGAAACCACCCATCATTCAGTATTTTCTCCCCTGAACAATGGAGTAAATTAAATGAATGTGTGAAATAATAATATGCAAATCATTACATTTGCCCCTGCCAAAATGAAAAAGGCAAAATAAAATGTGTATACTGTAATGAAACATCACAAAACACTATATACGTTAAGGATCAGTTATTTAGAGTAAACGTGGGAAACAGTATTTAAAAAAAAAAATAACTAAGACAAAACATAACAGGTAATGGTCAGCAATGGTTGCTGTGCAAATTCATCATTACGGCCTGAATACAAATAACCTGTATGTGTATATTTTAAGAGTGGGAAAAGACTGAACTAGATAGTTTCTAATGCTAGGAGATTCTGGATAGGCAACTCACCCTTGCCAGCCTATATGATAAAGCATGTGTGAAAGGAGATATCTCTTAGGCATGTCTAATAGCTAGCATTAACATCACTAAAAGTTTTAAGTCAATAAGGTAGCTGAGTAACTTCCTCCTGTTATCCAATGCAGCTGTGATCGTCCTACTAATTACTGTTATATAATAAAAAAGCCTATGTTCATTTTATAGGAATCTCATTAAAAATGCATCTGACACTTGCAAGAACACTGACCTGGAGACATGGAGAAACTAAATTACTTACTCTGTACACGTAGCAATAAGCAACATTTCCAAACAAGTGTAGTTTGGAAAGCACATGCACATTTACTGGAAGGGGGGGAAATCGACTTGGGAAACCTGAATAATGAGCCATAAGCAAACAGTCACAACCCCAACAATCTGATAATGGTGTCCTCCCAAAGCCATGAGTGTATGACTAACCACAATCTTATTTACATTACCTCCTGATTATATCCTACACACTTGGAGAAATCCCTTTGCAGGTCCAGCTGATCTCTTGTCCAAAGAAAATATTTCATTTCTGGAGAGCAAGGGGACCCCTTGGTGTGAGCAGCTTGCTCACAAACCCTGCATCAGGGTGTGGTACTGAGCAGCTGCAGCCCCTGGCCATCATTTGCCCTACTCCTCTTATGTCTAGGAAGCCACATCTCCTGCAGTTCAACTTTGAAAAGAATCATTTGCATGCACATCCTTGCTTCTGTTTTTCTTTAAGAAAATAAAAAGAGGGGAGAAGAGGTTCCTACATGACATTTATGTCCTTTATTCTCATCTCTTCTTACTGAACAGCCTCTTTTGTCCTGTAGGAGCTGAAACTATGATCAGAAAAATTCTTCATGCTGGGAATATGAGCTATTATACCCTTTTTTTTTAATGAAGTATGTGGTGTGATGCACTTGCACACATTTCTAACCCCTCAAGGGAAAGTGCAAACAGTAGAATGTGTAGTCAAAAAAATAAGAGCCAAATATATAAAATATATAATTTCACAATAGGAAGGAAGGAAGGGAGGGAGGGAGGGAGGAAGAAAGGAAGAAAAAGAAGAAGAAAGAAAAGTTTCATCCAAACTGGGAGCAAGCAGTCCAGGAAGCAAACAAGACAGCAGCTAGCATCTTATCAGAGCAAGGAGATCAGCAACAAAGATCAAAATGGTGTCTCAGCATATTAATGTTGACAATGTCTATGAGTCTCAGTGCTCAAAAAGACCACAGCAGTAATCTTGGTGCAACACATCCAATCAGCAGCAGTTTACTTGCAGAGTTCAACAGGAAACCCTCACATTTATCGACTCTACTCCCTCATCAGTATATGTCACTGCACTCCATAGAAGCTAACACTGTGTTAATTTATCAGCAAATCGAAAGCAGAATAAAAATGCAACTTCTGTCTTTTTCTGAGTCACTTATTTCCTTCAGTGCTTTATTTTTCACCCTACATGATAAAATGTAAGTTTTTAGCTTCAAACTCTGGAAAGAAAATGAAGAAAAAGGTAAATACAAATTAAACTCATGTTTGGTACAAGTGTACAAACACTATGTCTACAACCAATCCAGCAGGGTAGACACCTTGAGCTGCAGAGTCCTGTTAACTGCATGAAGATCTGCTCACTACAATCAGACTAGAGGAACTTTCCAGTACTACCTTGGAACATGGGCTCTGAATTACTTTTTATTCTTATTATAAAGGAAGGTTGTGTCCAGAGCAGGCAGACTTCTTTCTCCCCTCTGAAGTTCTCAGGTACAAAAGCTGGTTGAATGGCAGTGAATGTGTAAAATAGCACATATGAAATGCAATCCAAAACCAGAAAAAGTCAGGTTCTGGCTCTGCAAGGAAGGTAGCATAGTCCTCACAGATTCATTGCCCATCTATGACTGTGTTTACTGGGTCACTGGGTCTCGCCTTGGGCTGATACATGTCAGCATATCTCCACAAAACTGGAGGACACACACATTTAGATCAAATTGTTTTTATGAAATAGTTAAATTTAAAAGTAAAGATATTAGATAGGTTTTGAAGCTGACACAGAAAAAATAATTCTCTTGATTTTTCTTTGAATTAATTTAATATACTTTTTGTGTCAGTGAGGATTTTCAAATTAGGATCTCAGAGCAGGGAAGGAAGAAGCATCGCTTAGTGCAGTTTTGCCAGTATATGTCAATGCTCAGCAGCGGTTTACTACCACAGAAACAATATTGCATGAGAGCTCAGAGCTGTGCAGAAGAAAGCATCTAGCTGAAACCAGAGGAGATGGTATGGTATAATGTACTCATACTGTATATTTACCACACGTTTTACAAGCAAAGCTGTATAGGCCTGCTAGTTCTGTAATGAACACGAGTGGTCAGGGTGTTGATTTGCATCTCAGATGAAAAACAACTGCCCTGAAGCCAGTGTCCTTAACACTACACTGGTTACCGTTAACACAGAGGGAAAGGTGTCACCTGCAAAGTCAGCAGCACCAGCTCCTGCAGCAGCACACCAGGGTGTTTGCTGGAAGTCTTTTCTTCAAGAGGAGAAGAGTGACCTGACCTTGCTTGTGGGCTGTATACAAATCAAAGCACAGGATAAGATGGCAAATTCAGAACAAAAAGTGAAAGGAGAAAGAAGAGAAGCATGACTTCTTACAGCTAAAAATGCTTCATCCAAGAGCCAGAAACCAAAATTGTTCTTTGTGTTGTCATTATGTAATACCTAAGTTACAAGGAGACAGCAGTGTTTTCCCTCTAGTAGCTTCCTGCCCACCCCCTGCAAATAAAAATAAAATATTTTATAGTTGTTGGGTTTTTTTAATCTTTTTTTTTTTTTCTTTTAATGAAACTCCACTGTATAAGCTAACATTGTGAAACATTTTGGATATCTCTTTTTGAACCCAAGGAAGAAATCTACCAAGTCAGTTTCAAGTCAGAGAACCGTTGCAAGCTCTGGCTGGAGACCATGTGAAATATGACATGCCAACATTTGCTCTGTTTAGGCCTACTGTACTTGAAGTCAGACCTGTACAGCAAACAAAGACTGGAGTTCTCGTCTGAATGCTTTATACCTAGGGGTCCTGGGACACGGAGACAGGGAGAGAGGGAGAGAGGGAGAGAAGACTGTCAAGAGCAAATCATCAAAATGCAGATACAAATCAAACTGCTGAGCTCAAATCATGACTAAATAGTTTGCCCACAATGATAACATCAGAAAGATAAAGAAAGAACAGTTAGCTTCATTCAATCCCGGTTAAAAATGTGACTGTGGTAGGACAGTAACTAAACACAAAAAAAAGGGTTCTTGTGATAAAGCTATGCTCCTAAATACAGACCATAAAGTCAATTAATATTTACTTAAGTACTTGTCATCTAAAGAAGGAGCAGAGAAAAAGATCAATATAACTAAAAGCTTGTGACACCAATTTGCATCCAGTTCCAAATGCATGTTTTATTTATTTTCAATCAGGATCAATCAGGGAAGAAAATAATCAATGAAGTCGCAGTGATGAGTGGTATTTGGCCATCTGGGGGCCCCAGTATCTCTCGGCCTGCATTGGAAGCAAGGGAAATTTTTTTTTTTTCAAGAGCACGGAGGAGCTCCATATGGTTGAGATCAAAGGTGTTGCTGGGTGCATGGTTCTGCTTTATTGCCAGGCACTGCTGTTAATTAGAAAACAAGATCAGAGGCAGTATTAAAATCCAATTAAATTGATATGAACAGATTGCCAAGTGATGTTCACTAATGTATAATTGAGCACCATGCAAATTTCGGTGGCTGCCTTTTGTTTTTTCTCCCCTCACTCTGGAATGAATGATGAAGCTATGAAGTTTTTTCTCGTTGTAAAAGATAAACAAGTTAATGCACTGATCTAGGGGGTATTGCTTCAGTGATTGATGAAAATGAGAGTGGAATATTAACGTGTGACTTTTGGGGGGCTTCTTTTATAATCTTATTTTGTTCTTCATTCTTTATTATTGTTGTTGTTGTTATTCTTGTTATGGTGGTATCCAAGTACATGCACAGATCCTTCATCAATCCATCATTTCAGATACAGAGAAAGTTCCTTTGTAGCTGGAGATTTGATTCAAACAATTACAAAACCATGAATATTTCAAGTGACAGGCCTGCTACTGCTGGAAATTAACTTTTTCCAAGAACTATATGGACTTTATACCGTATATCTTTGTTTAGAATCCGCAGCTTCTATTAAATTTAATTACTTCCCTGTGCAGCTTTATATTGAGGGTGACTTCAAAACGAGGGCAGCAGCTATTAAATTTAATTACTTTCCCCTGCGGCTTGCATAGTAAAGGTGCATGGTTAAGGTGCAGCTACTAAATGAGAGTAGCTTCTAAACAAAGATATACAATATTTATACCATGTATAACTCCCCTTCCTTATCTATCTGTCGTTAACATATATACTGTGTGTGTGCACACAATGCAGGTGCATAGTTAAGTGAAATTATTAAATGCAAAATGCTAACTTAAAAAAAAAAAAATCTGTAATACTTAAACTGCATCTATGTTTCTTTCTCTCTTTGAATGGCTCACATGTTTCCACTTGCAATTCACTTAAAGTTTGACATAACCAGCTTTTGTAAACAACAACATTCCAGGAAAATTCCAGGATGTAAAATTCATTAAAATACTCCAGAAATACTTAAGTCTTTCAAAAAGAAAAAAAAAAAAGAGAGGAAAAAAAAAAAGAGAAAAAAAAAAAAAGCTTTTTTTGTGTGTATGTAGAGCTTATCTTCAGGAATAGCACTGGGCTCACAAATAAATGATAAGCATCATCTTGTAAACCTAATTTGTAAGCCTAATATATTAATATCATGGTATTTAATCTAATCTATTATTTGTTAACTGTGAAGATATATTGATATGAGTACTGGTTTTCAAAACAGGATCAAAGTTAGTGCATAAAAGACCAATAAGTCAAACAAGCCAATGTCTGACGTAGTGTTCATGAGATATTAGTGGAGCTTTTGGAAACTGTTTAAATTCTCTTCAAAGAAGATTATATTTAATCAAATGTCAGTTGTGCATGTGAGCAGATCAACGAAACTGATTTTGCATTTGTGCTTGCATCAAGATGGGAAGTTATGTTTGTTTTATCTGTGTTCACCAGTGCAGGGAGGAGAACACAAGGAACATTATGGCACAGGGAACGTAGGGCAGTACTTTGGGGTTTCACCCCTTTGTTCTATTTTAGATAAACACCATGGGACATTAAGATGTCAATACAACCTCATCACAGTCATGGGAATTTGTGTACTATTTCTAGCTTAAAGTTGACTTAAAATCTTTTGCAAAATTAATATAAACCATGGGAAACTCCGTTACAGTGTGAGCAAATGAAGAAGCTGTAATGTGTTAAATGCATTTCCAAAATCATTTTAAAGAACCTGATTCTACCCCAGCAGGAGGGAAAGAGGAAAGAATACTAGTGACTTCAGGAGGAACGTTTAGTGTTCTGACAAAACAGTGCTCTGCCAAAGTAGGTTTATGGAAACTGAGAAGTTATGCAGATCATGGCTTAATCCCAAGCAAAAATGTGCTTTTACATCAAAAACTGGAATGATGATCAGAAACATTAAAATACATCAGTTTAAGCTTGTGTGTGCAAACACAGAAATATGAGATGTTATAAATGTTTTGTTAGAAACTTTTTTAAAATAAAAATGGCCTTTAAAAAGTTTTATGAGGAAAAAATGTGTTTTTTTTTTCTCCTCCCATTCTTCTATAGAAAAAAAAATGAATGGAGTGTTTCATTTTCATTAGTTTGGTTCGAGTATTTTAGGGGGTTGAGGATTACCCTTTGTCCTTTGCTTCCTACTTTGACTCAAGAAAGAAAAACAGGAAAAAAAAAAGTGATAAGCAGGAAAAAAAATACTGAAAAGTGAAAAAGAAAAAAAAAAGAACAGAAAAGAATAAAGGTAAAAGGTTGTGGCAGGGAGACACAAGAAATTGCTATAAAAAAAAAAATAGTTAAACATTCATCATGTTTTTCCAGCAAAAATATTGGGATTTTTTTCCACCAAAAATTATTAAAGAAGAAAATAAATAAGAAAGCCCTTATGATGCATATTTAGCCCCTTTGTATTTCTGCTTTATTTTTTAGAAAGGTCCAGTAGAAACCATCCTGGCATATCTTTGCAAATGTTGCTTTAACATTGCCTTTCCTGACAGACAGTTTTGGTTAAGGTGCTGATTAACCATGGTAGAGCATCCACAACTCATTCTTTGCCAAATACCTGTGTTCAGTCAAAGGACTTTATTTATCAATGGATTTTGCAAATAATCATCAAGAGAAACAAGTCCTGATCCTGAACCAGAATGCTTTATATGTTGGCTCTGTATAGGTTGGGAAATATGACACAATGCAAAGAAAACAGGAGCTCTTTCTGAGGGCATTTTTCCTCTGTTGTGTCCTTTTGGGAAAAAAAAAAAAAATAGGTATTGTCTGTTTACACAACTTTGGGGATCCTTAGATAATTACTATGATGTGAAAGAATTAGTATAATACAGAGAAGAGGAAAAAGAATGAAGAGAGGAAGGAGAAATAATTAAAGGAGGAAGGACAATGGAACGTTAGTCAAGGAAATTGATCAGTTTACCTACAGTTATACTAATGTGGTGTCTGAGACACCCAGTTTCCTTCCTAGACCTACAGAAGGAGATGGCAGCTATTACAAATGTGTGATGCTCCTGCAGCAAGTCTGTGATAATGGTTGCAATTTAGACATAGTGGTGCTGTGGTCACAGAGGTTAACCTAGTTAGCCGATTTTACATTAGCTGAGTCTTTCTGTGTAGCATGGCTCTGAGCAATGCAGACTAGCCTGGAAGAGCATTTCTGCATGTGAAAACATGTACAAATGCTGACCATTTGAAAGACACTACTGGATTTAATAACAGTGAGGTAAACAGAAGATGGGACCACACATGAATAGCTAAGTTAAAGTAAAATTTGCAATTATAATGTCCCTAATTCCTTGTAATTGCTAACTAGAAAACCATAATATGTCACCATAACCATGTCACCATAATATATGATCCTAAGCCCATGAAATAAATGCCTATACATTGACTTCAGTGTGTTCTGCCTGGCTTTTCCATTGTCAGACAGTAGCTACATTTGTGACTGTATGGAGGTATTAGCATTAGTCTTGCTTTTTTCTACTCGCAAAGTAGAGCAACTAAGCATCAGCAAGTAGATCCTGGGTAGCACTGAGTTTTGATATATGTTCCCTCATCTCTATGGGCAAATATAAAGAGTATGTTTAAAAGGCTCCACAGTGAAAATTAAGTTCATTTCTTCATAACTAGTCAACAGTGCAATTGAGGTAGCTACAATGGACAAGCACTTTTTCACTTTCTTAGTGCAAGTCTTTCCCGTTGAACTCCAGGCTTCATTATCACCAAAGCTTTACATATTGGATGACATGGATAATTTAATATTATGCCGTCAGTGGTTGTAGTGTGAAGTTTGCCTTAACAGAAAGCTAACTGCTGATCTTCAGACACAAAGCCTAGGAAGCTATCAGCAGAGTTCAAAATTAGCTGAGATCTTACGGCCTGGGGCCACCCTGGTAACTAATGGCAATTTTACAATCATTAGTTTTTGCCTGATGGGCCGGTAGTAAGTGGGACCATGATCATGACCCAAATCTTAAAAAAAAGGCCTCCAGGCCCAGCTTTTTGTCAGATTATGGCTTTACTTACCTAAGCTGGTTTTATCTTATTACAGTGTGTAAGCTGTGGTAAGCTTGATACAGACAGGATGGAAGAAAAGAAATCAACCTAACCTTAGCAGGGAATTAATCACAGGCAAAAGGTTGTGAGAAAGGATCTGGGGTGTGAATCAGCACCATCTCTGCTGGTCACCATTTGATGAACTACAGATTTGAATCCAATTTTGTCCTGTCGTATTCATTTGGAAATTCCCAAATACAGTAAATATGACAAAGGATTTCTATTTAAAAAATCAGATTCCCAGTGGAATAACCAGCTGACACCTTGCTTTCATTTGCCAACTGCTTTACAATTACAAGAAACCAATACAACAATACAACATTGAGGCACCTGGAAAAAAATGCTAAATAATTTCAATGAAAGCAAAACCAAAAGGTTTTTTTTTGCATGTGCGTTATAAAGTTTTGCAAGATAGAAACTCTTATCCAAACTCTTACCATGCTCTGTCACATTAATTTCTGAATATTAGAGATGATCGTGATTTTTTTTCTGACTCTTATCTTTGGCTAAGAGTTTCTGCTCTGTGCATAAGAAATAACAACAGGTTTTAAGAGATTTTCAGAACTTGTTTTCTAGAAGCATTAGATTGTATACTGTGATCTCTTCTACAGCTGTTCATGTTTATGCTGAGCTCAATAACCTCTGTTTGACTAAGGTCTCTCTTTGAACATCCCAGGATTTGTTGGGAGGGACAGGTGGACTTCTGGAAAAACAATGGTGGGGGAGAAACTGTCTCCCAGGTGCTGCATATAAAAGAATAATGAATGAAGGAAAGGGTGCTGGGACTGCATAGGAAATACTATCTAAGCCATACTGGTACAGAAAAATAAAGTGGTTATGTTGTATTTTTGTCTACTACAAAATACAGTCACAGGTAACTGGTAAGCAGGGAGAAATCATGGAAAATGTAAGCCTGTGGGAACGAGGTCCAGCCCCTGTCACGGACCTCGTGCACACCTTTTCTGCAATTTGGCTTCTTCAGCTGTAAATAAAATTCAAATTTACCTAATACCTCAGTGCTGTAAAAATTAACGTTTGCAATAACCTTTCTTTTCACAGAATCACAGAATCATCTAGTTTGGAAGAGACCTCCAAGATCACCTAGTCCAACCTCTGACCTAACACTGACAAGTCCTTCACTAAACCATATCACTAAGCTCAACATCTAAATGTCTTTTAAAGACCTCCAGGGATGGTGACTCAACCACTTCCCTGGGCAGCCCATTCCAATGCCTAACAACCCTTTCGGTAAAGAAGTTTTTCCTAATATCCAAACTAAACCTCCCCTGGCGCAACTTTCGCCCATTCCCCCTCGTCCTGTCACCAGGCACGTGGGAGAATAGACCAATCCCCACCTCGCTACAGCCTCCTTTAATGTACCTATAGAGAGCGATAAGGTCGCCCCTGAGCCTCCTCTTCTCCAGGATGAACAAGCCCAGCTCCCTCAGCCGCTCCTCGTAAGACTTGTTCTCCAGACCCCTCACCAGCTTCGATGCCCTTCTCTGGACTCGCTCGAGCACCTCGATGTCCTTCTTGTAGTGAGGGGCCCAAAACTGAACACAGTACTCTAGGTGCTGCCGCACCAGAGCTGAGTACAGGGGGACAATCACCTCCTAAGACCTGCTGGCCACACTGCTTCTTATACAGGCCAGGATGCTGTTGGCCTTCTTGGCCACCTGGGCACACTGCTGGCTCATATTCAGCCGACTATCAACCAATACTCCCAGGCCCTTCTCTGCCAGGCAGCTTTCCAACCACTCATCTCCCAGCCTGTAGCTCTGCTTGGGGTTGTTGTGCCAAAGCTGCAGGACCCGGCACTTGGCCTTGTTGAACTTCATACAGTTGACCTCAGCCCATCGGTCCAGCCTATCCAGATCCTCCTGCAGAGCCTTCCTTCCCTCGAGCAGATCGACACATGCACCTAACATGGTGTCATCTGCAAACTTACTGAGGGTGCACTCGAACCCCTCATCCAGATCATCGATAAAGATATTAAAGAGGACTGGCCCCAGTACTGAGCCCTGGGGGACTCCACTAGTGACCAGCCTCCAACCAGATTTGACTCCATTCACCACAACTCTTTGGGCCCGGCTATCCAGCCAGTTTTTAACCCAGCG
Organism: Anser brachyrhynchus; assembly: GCF_964034855.1. Taxonomy (NCBI): domain Eukaryota; kingdom Metazoa; phylum Chordata; class Aves; order Anseriformes; family Anatidae; genus Anser; species Anser brachyrhynchus. Next base: position 52,937,213 of record NC_137699.1, read on the forward strand.
AAGTGTACGCCAGTCCAAGCCCCGAGCAGCCAGTTTCTTGAGGAGAATGTTGTGGGGAACTGTGTCAAAAGCCTTACTGAAATCAAGGTAGACCACATCCACAGCCTTTCCCTCATCCACTAAGCGTGTCACTTTGTCATAGAAGGTGATCAGGTTTGTCAAGCAGGACCTGCCTTTCATAAACCCATGCTGACTGGGCCTGATCGCCTGGTTGCCCTGTAAGTGCCGCGTGATGACACTCAAGGTAATATGCTCCATAAGCTTGCCTGGCACTGAGGTCAAACTAACAGGCCTATAGTTCCCCGGGTCTACCTTCTGGCCCTTTTCACACAGAACTGTAAAGAAACATAAGTACAGATTACTCCTGATAGCTAAAGACAGAGATTTAGCACACACACACACACACGCAAATATATATATATATATATATATGTATCTACCTACTTACTTACCTAGGATGAGCTATGTAGTGCTCATCAGACTAAATGATATAGGTTGTCTCATTGCATTTTCTCACCTCAACGAGCTGTTTTTCTTTATCCATCAATGCAGGCTTACCTTATCTTTTCTATATTTCCCTTCAACATCCTCTATAACCAGTTTAACACAATGCATGGAGGGAGGTGAACTTCTCCTAGGCTCCTGTTTACCAATCAGCATTGGTATTGGTATTCCTACTGTTCCTATGTCCTGTGTCTTATCTGTAGATTGTAAATTTTGGAGGGAAGGAATCATCATTTTGTTCTCTGTTCATACAGCACAATAATCACGTGATGCAACAACAGCAACATTGGTAAGGAGCAGGCAAAACTGTTTCATTAATATATCCAGACAAAAGAATAATACTGATCATCATGAGACAACAGAAAACTTTTTGTGTCTTCTTTGTGCAAGATAGTACTATTTTTATTTAAATATGTTCGTAATGACAAAAAGTAAACTGCTCTGTCAAGCCAGTGATCAGGAGGAAAGAGGCAACAGGCACAGCAGCAGCAAATGTATCCTGAAGTTATTCTCTTGCAACAGTGAGACCTGATGGGAGATCTTCAAATGAAGGAAAATGGGTAGGGCTGGAGCCATGCCCTCTCCAGGAGGCGGAGTGGTGATCAGAGCACCAGAGATCTGTCACCACATCAGCCACAGGGAAAAAACACATGGGCGGCTTGAAGTTAAAACAACACTGGCCCAGTATTTGAGACTTTCCTACTAAAAGTAGGAAACAGGACAACAAAGTCACCGATTGACTGGCTGTCCTTGAGATTATCACCTTTTATAAACCCTGGTGCTGTAATATCTATTCCTAGACTTTGGCTTATTCTTCTGGAGCTTGTTTGGGTCTAAAATGAACTAAAAAACAGTGAACATTTATTTTTGTCACTCACATAGGAGCTAGGACTGTGAACCCACACAAGAGTGGGTTTATTGAGAATGAAGTTGCCATTCAAAAGTTGAACTGCAGTTCAACTATTTTGGAGAAATATAAGCAGATAGCACAGTGTTGTTTTTTTGTTGTTGTTGTTTTGTTTTGTTTTTTCATAGTGAATATGCTTGTTGGCTATTACAACAGAACCTAAGATTTATCTAAATGATCATACATTTTCTGGAATCTGATGGATGAAGTGAGGAAAGAACAAGGATATTAGGTCAGAGAGGTGGAAAGTGTTCTGGTACATCTTTTTAAACTAATTCTGCAGCTTGAATGAGAACTACTCACCTGGACTAGAACATTTTCAAGCAATAAATGAGCACAGTGACTAATGCTGAAATCAAAGTGAGGCACCTCTTACACAACCTACCCACACATTTAGTTGGGTTCAGAAACACTGACCTGATCTTAATAGCCTGATCTCAGATTCACTCACCTACTCCCAGCCTTGGAAGGCAGGGTGAATTTGGTAGCTGCTAACTAAATAAACCATGTAGGAGTATGTCTTTCAGACACAGATGGTATTAGTCCTCCTAAACTAATGAGAGCTTGGCAATCATGAGGGGGACAGGAACTGGGGGAGGGGTGGCTAACCCCAAATGGGAAGGCAGCACTCAGCAGTGGATTCCAGGAAAAGGGAACATGGTTACCAAAGACAGACTTTCTGCAATTTTTGCTTGCTAATGTGATTAAGTAATTTGGGCTGTTAAAATATATATATATACTGAATCAACACTTTGTTTTGCAAATGACACAACTCTATTGAAGAGAAAGGCACAGTCTGCTGGTGTTGTCAGTCTCTTCTAGGTTTGCCAAGAGGTAAAAGTCAAGAAGACAGACTTTATTTTTCACTAATAGAAGCTAACTATCTGACTGCTATGTAGAAACTGATGGTTACACCAACTAGCTTTCCTCATTTCTCAGGTATCCCTCTGCTTGGACATTTCCTGTAAATTTGTACCTTTGAGGATCTGTCTGCCTGATGATGAACTCACATCGATTTCTTGGATGTTTGTGAAGGATAGGGGCCCAAATCCTGTTTGTTCACAGTAAAGCTTAGAAGATTCCAGCCTCATTCCCTTGTAAAAGCAGACCTGGAGGTATGACTCAGTGGCCATTGATGTCAGTGGAAAGATTCTCATCAATTTGAGAATTAGTAGTCTTGCCCAGAATATAACTACCAATTAAGTGGCCTTTTTAATAAGGGTACTAAATGAAACATCTTAGCTGCCTAAGAAATACCCAGAAAATGAAAATGAATGAATTACCCCAGGAAGAGTGATGGTAATCAGTGACATGGAAATCTTTAGAGAAGCTTCAAAGTTTTTTTAAACATTATTTTTAGCTGCCACCCAAGAAATTATTGACTTTTTTGCATAATTTTGAATTCTGCTCTTGTATTGTTTATCCCTCCAGTTATCTGCTTTCAAATATGGATGAATATACTGATTGAAAATTAAATATAAATATCTAGGTACTTTATTTAGTAACAAACACATACACACATATGTGCAGTGTATTTGCATTGTTGCCTGGGAACAAAATGCCTATTTTTAGTTAATATCAGGTGATTTTAATTTACAAGAACTACCTCTCCTCTCAGCATTTTAAAGAGCATACACAGAGGCACCTGCATGCTTCTAACATTTGATGTATCATTAAATATGCCTTCTCACACTTGGCACATAAACCCTGATAAAGTTTCACCTTTTAACGAAATAAATGACTCAATTAACAAGATGAAAAACAGCAGTGTAGTGGCAGACCCTCTTGGTGGAAAAAAAAAAAAAAAAAAGGATAAAAAAGAATTATCCCAGCAGGGTGTTAATACAAGGAGCGCCACAACACACAGCAGGCACCTGGTTTGACTGACAGCCACCCAGCAAAGCTGACAGATTTGTCAGCTTGCTGACCGCTGGCTTGAGTCTCTCGCACCACCCGAGGAATAAATTGTTGCTCAGGAACGGCTGGGCAAGCACTCACTTGTCTCTGTTAATCTAATTGAATTTTTTTAAGTTGTTTTCATTTTTATCTGCTCCTGTGTGGAGATGTTCATTCCCAGGGCAGCAAATTTTGGCATCCGTAGATGACTAACTTCCTCACAGTGCTGGTGGCTTTTGAAGGAAGGCACAGATACGGACATGGGGCCAAATCCACCTCCTAGCTCCCAGGGCTTGAATGGATATAACTGAGGTACAGTTTGGCCTATTGTGAGGGAAGGTTGACTTTTTTAGTGGCACAGGAAGTTAGGGCATCTGTATTCAGGGCCCTGTTTCTCTGTAAGGTCCCAGCTGACACAGAGCACTGTTCTCTCCATTCCCATGTTCCCTGGAGGCAGAAAGGAGTCAATAGCACCTTCTCATTTCTAACCTTTCTCTGACTTGCCTATTTTGTCCATAAATGTATTGGCTTTGGGATCAGCTTGAGTAAAAGTGAGAGCTTTGTATCAGTTGTCTTGCTTACTGAAAGCAAGAGCAACCATATAGCTTTTTACATACTCTAATGGGTAATTATTTTAGTTCCATGTGTGTATTTGTACAAATCCATATCAATATTGAATCAGAAACTGTCCCCAGAGATGGCTACTCACAATAATGGTGGAGAAATGGCAGGTTTCACTTCTACCACTTAGTAAGGGGCCAGTCATTAACCCAAGGAAAAAAAAAATTATATATATATACACACATATATTTTGGTGAATTCCTAGGATCCTGGATCAAAGCTCATCTTGAGAGAAGTGCTTCCTTCAGTCTCTGCTCACATTCAATTCATACTATGTTCATAGACAAGTACTATTCAGAGCTATCCTTGCAGAGTCAAGCACTTCATTTACTACAGGCTATGGCAATCATGATTTAAAATGGACCCCAAAGTCCATATTATTCTCGCTACACAGTGTAAACTTCCACCAGCATCCTACATATCTTCATATTAAGTAAATCTCTAGCTCATTTCAGACCGAAGATATAATGAGTTGCTGTTGGTCAGTAGGTAATAAAAAGTGTGAGTATGGAGGACACAGAAATAGAGGACAGGGACAACTTGCAGTGTTCACACACAAGCTTCTGCTCTGCCTCTGGAAGCAAGTACATGCTTGATATATTCTGTATGACCAAAAACCTATCAGAAAGGGAAGCTGAAAAACAGTTATCCTTTTCCTTGAAGTAGACATTAGTCTTAACGTGAATAGCTTCTGTGCAGTTCAATGGGAAATTAAGTGAGCAATATGGATATGTATGGAGAAAACTGAGAGTGTGACTCTAAAAGTGTTCGGTACTGTCAGGTGTGGAAGAATCTGCCACTCAGCTGAAAGCCTGGCTAAGGAAAGATAACCTAATTTAAAGAAGAGTTAATCAGGAATTGCACAAAATCAATCTGTTGGATATCAGAGTTTCTGAGGTTAGTAGATGTAAAACCACAACCCCTATTATATAATCATGCATGTGTCTACATGACTGACATCTTTATAGCTGTATCCTGAGTCTTTCTATTCACTGTATATCATTAAGCACCAAGAATACTTCTAATCAGTCTCGATCTAGGAACTACCATTTACAAAGGTTTTTGTTTTGTTTTGTTTTGTTTCATTGTGTTTTTCTGTTGTTTTTTTTTTTTGAAAGCAAAATATATGAAACTAAATATGCTCTCAGTTGATGCAACACTGATCTACTGAATGCTACCAAAAAAGACCAGCTTGCTTCTAATAAATCATTTGAGATATTATGTAAAAGACTATGTTAGATCCACTCTGAAGCACTGAATTCTGACTCAAGGAAGATGCAACTAAAGTAATTTGGTGATAATTTTTACTTGATTGAGACATCTTTGCTTGTATCTTTGCATCAAACAAACATTAAAACTCCAGTGCTCCAAAGCCTCAGTTTCAATGACAAAGCTCTTACATGCAAAACCCCAAGACCAGCATTTCAGTTCCTGTGAATAAAGTATATCTATCTGAGCATTTCACATTACTTCAGTACGAGGATGTATTTGTAATATTCCCCAGGAATGGACAAGTCAAGGCAAATAGCATCATGCTGTTCTCAGTCACAAGGTTCTGCACTGGCTTTCATCTTGGCTCTCTGTTGTGATTTTAAATGGAATACCTTTTTACCTTTCCTCTGCTTACTGTGGTGAAGTTCTGCTCTCTCTAGTAGAACCATCCTCATGAAATCAATAGTGTTATTTGTTGAATAAAATGATATTAAAACAAAGCACAGACATAAGAGTCTGACCTTCAGCTAAAAATTTTCATGATAGTTAGAGAGGTGATTATTTCTAATATAGATTAGGGTTTGCACTGCAGACTGTCAAGAAATGTCAGTATAAATAAAGATATGGCTTATTTTTATGCCTATTCAATACATTTGGGGGGGGGGGGGAGGGGGGAAGTATTTTTTATATCCTAAAGTATGGGTTTTGTATTACCTTTAACTTTAAATGGGTTTTGTATTACCTTTAACATTCTTATTTAACTGCTATCTACTATGCAATAGATGCATCAGCATATCAGCTGAACTGAGAGACTGGGAATATTTCCTCAATTTCTACACAGTACCCCTTCAAAAGGTATACTATGATATGAGGAAAGAAAGAAGTTTGTTAGGTCTTTCTCAGGACCATTAGACAGTAGCACTGAAAATAAACCTGAAAGTTAAATATAGACAAAATCAGGATATGTCTAGCACTAGAAGATACAAATTTCCATTATTTATCTAGAAAATCATTCAGTGCTAGACCTTTTGAATACTTTATCATACTTCAGCCTGGATGATATTCAGAAGTATAAATGCTTGGCTTTACTACACTTAGTATACAGAACCAAGAGTAAGGGACACATGCAGCTCAGCACAAACACATAATGCAGATTAGATTTGCAATATAACTAACATATGCAGTGACCTTTATGCAACAAATGTACAAAGGGAAGAAATAAATAAATAAAAACTTTTCCAAAACTGTATGTCTGACTTGCAGAACTTTTGCCTGCACAAAACAGGTAAATTCATTGAGAAAACTGTTAGCCATCATTGATTTGCCAATCCGTACTGGTATTAGCTGAGGTATTAAATATCTTTTGATATAATTTAAATTATCTGATTTTTATTCTACAGAAATTTGGCTGCAATCTTTTCTTGTAAGAAATACAGTTACAGTTAATAACTCATCTGTTATTATAAGAATCCTACAGAACCATATTCAGGAATCACGCATTGTTTTTCAATTTTGTATGCAAGAAAAAATAAACATGAAACAGAATTCAGCACATGGATGAATAAACCCATAATTTATTAGATCATTTTTTGCTCTGATCAAGGGAATAGCTCAAAGAAAAGAGGTCAGAAGGACTAGTGCTGTTAATATGCAATTGATGAAATCCTCAAACACATATTGATCCACTTTTTATTACATTTTTAAACCCTTGACTGTGAATATTTCCCAATAAGACAATAACTATAGCAAATATAATTTGCTGTTCTTAATCACAGTAGATGTTCTTTCCCCTCTAAAGACCATCACATGGAAGATATTTACATCCCATACACAATGTGAGTTTACCATGGATTGCAATTCATATATTGCCTTCTTTTTCACACTCATTTTTTCAAGCATATCATGTCTATATTTGACACTCTCTGTGCTAATATATTTTAGTCACACATGGAAACCGCAAACTTTCCTGACAATATAAATTGTTACTACAAAATAGCATAGTAATGTGTTAGACCTCTAAATCCTAAAAACCCACTACCTTGTTCATTACTTAAGTAAAGAGAAAAAGCTAAGTTAACTGGATTTTTTTTTTCTCAGAGCTGTAGAATTTCACAAGGAATTCAATCTACAGGGAAAATTGGGGATAGCTGGTTGCTGAGACAGGCCTGCCAGGGGAAAGTCTTTCTACTGCTTGTGTTTGACACAGCTTGAGGCGAAGCAGGTTGTATAGGCCTTGACCCAGCAAGGTCATCATTTTGTGAGCAATTCTGAGGCCTGACATCTGTTGCCTGGCTTTGAGTAAAAACCAGACCCCCTTAGCCAAAATAGAGGCCTGAGTAAAATAATCCCTCAGCAAGGATCCTAGACTTCAGTGAAAAGGCTAAATGGCCCTCTTTTTGTCTGGGTGTCCAGGCTTTTTAGTCCTTCCTCAACATGTAGCACAGAGTTCAGAACAAAACCATTCCCAGAATGCAGATAAAGGCCATATTCTCACAACTTCACACCATAACTTCTTCACCTCATGTGAGACTTGCATTTATGCTTTTGGCGCATGGCTGTGCAAACAAAAGGGGATGAGCACACCACAGCCCAGAAAGGGACACATTCTTCTTCTAAAATTGTATTCAAAATGGCACCTTTTCCTTTGTATTAAAAAAAAAAAAATCCATTGTAGCAAAGAAAGCATATAATATATGATACGTATGTTCTATTTAAAATTAATAAGACTGTATGCAAGAAGTGGGAGACCTGATTTTCAGGGTTTCTGTTTCTCCACAAGATACAGGAACACAGAGGAAATTGGTGACCCATACTAGAAGTGGCTTTTGGCCTTGGTTGCCACTTGATTTTGATTTATTTTGAAAGTCTTTCAGTCATTCTGGCATCAGAATGAAACTGATGGAGGGCATCTGCTAATATCTTGCTTACAGGGTATCTCCACATAGCAAACCTGGTGCAAGGGCTACCACCAGCAGGACATGCAGGCTGAAACAAAAGCCTATTTAGAGGACAGGTTATGGCAGTTAGAGTCGTTTTATCAGGGCCAATTTTAAGCATTCCAGAAGTAAATCTAATCTCATAGCAAAGATCAGGTAAGCCCCTGGATTTTTCTACAACAAAAATCTACTTTTATTTCCCCTCACATCCCAAGGTCTGTCTAGCCCCAATAACAAGCAAAAGCTAACACCAAAACAGAGCAATTCAGGAAATATATATATATATATATATTTTTTACTATGTAAAACACACAGGCTCAGTATTCCTCTCTAAATATCTAGTTATCTGTCCCCATGGCAGCTACTGCTGCAGTGATGCCTCCATCCAGTAGCAATAGCTGTCTATGCCACAGTCTTCCCCCACTATCCCCCTTTTACAATGTCAACATGAGATGCAAGGTGGAATGAGGTCTGAGGTAAATGCGTCCTACTGTTTCTGTCGCTGCTGATGCTCATAGCTCAGTTCCCCAAAAAACTGTCTGAAGAGCCTCTAGCCAGCCTGAGGCACCCTTCTGCTCCTCTTCCCAGGAAAATTCTGTTCTTGTGAAACCTTGGAGTCTGCCTGCAAACTCATCAGTAACATTCACAAAGCACTCACCTGCCATGAATGCCTTGTAAATGTGACAGGTCGTTACCAGCAGAGTTGGTTGCCAAATAGGAACAGCAAGCATGGTAGGAGATGATGAGCTCCTGTGAATGTATTTGGGGGGGGGGGGGGGGGGGTGGGTGTAGAGGGGGGGAATTATTTAAGGTAAAATATCAGCATGAGATCAAAAGATCAAAATCAATCATGAATAAATTTAGACAAAAAATTAGGTAGATTTCCAAATCTCTAAATGAATAAAGCTCTACAGCAGTCTTCCAGATTAAAATTATATTGTTTTAGAATGACTTTGATTAACATATGGAAAGGATTTTGTAACTAGATGAGAGAAAAGCCAAAGATAAAAAATTAAAATTTATTATATGAATTCTTAGATTAGATGATGTCATGGTACATCAAGAGCAGTTACATTGCATTCATGCTGTACTATGAATCCCAAATTTCTCTATTCCTGGTGGTTGTCTTGGGTCTCTTGGATGCTGAAAGTTGAGATATTTCATTGATCTGCTACATAGGATCACATGTTGATTGTGT